>NC_142410.1:3193909-3513076 GCF_059441095.1 Idiotropiscis lumnitzeri
AATTCCGTCACTCGGGATTCAAGCATGGGAATAGTTGCATCTTCACGCGTGAAACATAATAATTTTTTTTATGTGCAAGACTTGGCAGCTCTGAATGCATAAAAGCAGGAATCTGAATGGCTCTCGGAATTCTCAAAATCTGTGCGAGACTATTGCGCAATCGCATTGTGTGATTGGCTTTCAGCATGTTAGAGGAATGAAAAATGAGAATACTTTGTCGCATTAAGTGCGTTTCTCTGCAAAAAATTATGATGCTTCTAAACACATATTTAACGCCTATTTGCATTTGAGAGTCTCAGCGCACACACTTATATAGACTTCACAGAAGAAATCCAAAATGCAAACTCTCAGCATTCTCTCCGAGATCCGTTTTTACGTTTCGGGAGTAAAAGCAGATGCAAAACTTCGCTACGTAATTGAAGACAAATTACCGGTCATATTGATGTTCTGTTCGCAGGAGAACCAGATGCCCGTGTGAAACTTCCTCATCACGTACTTGTCCTCTCCGGTTTCCCAGATGTACTGCACCAGCCGCGTGTCGTTCAAATTGGAACTGTTGAACCTGATGCAGAACGACTGCTTGGTCGTCACCGAACCGGTGCAGAACGGCTTGACCACCTTTCGGGTGCCGGCGCACCAGTGACTCGTTCCGAGAGCCGACACCGCGAGGAACAAGGCCAGAAAGTTCAAGGTGAGAGCCAGCGACGCTCTCCGCCGCCGGTCTATTCCCATAGCGGCGGAAAAACCTGAGGAGTGAAGGCGCCCGATTTAATCCCGGATTCGAGCGATTTCTCCTCCTCCGGTCCTCACAATCCGATTACCCTTTCTGATATATCCGAGGCTAATTCTTGAGTGGATCTTAGGTGCGCCTCTCGCAACTGCTCTCCTCTGAAGCCCACTCGCTCATTTTGTACCGTGCGCGCCCCCCGCCCAATCCACCCAAACGCGCACATCAGTCTTCGCGCCCAAGAAGCGCCAGAACGATGATCACGTGACACGACGCAATCAATAATCATCTGCTTTAATATTTTCCACAGTGCTCCTTGTTTTTTCCCGTTTGCACTATTATTTTGTAGGCGGTATTTTACACCTGGGTGAAAATGAGAAACCTTAACCTAAACATGTATGATTTATTACAGGACATTTTGGCATGATCTGTGTTTGTCGTTTTTGGTATTTAGTTTCATATTTTTCCTTGTGTTCTCTTGTCTCTCGTTGAATCTTATTGTGTCCACCTGTGCTTGTTTTCCCTCTCCCTACGCTTTGTGTCTTCTCCAGGTGTTCCTCGTTGTCGCGTTAATTTGTTTGTCTTTAGTTCCGTTTGCTTTCACTTCTTGTCGGTTCATTGTCCATGTCAGTTGTCTCCTGTGGTGTTGTTTTAGTGCTTTTTTAAGTCCTCCTTTTCTAGTTTATTTGTCACATTCGTCCTTGCTGTTTAGTACATTGCTGTTTTTATTTATTCCAAGTTCCTTCTTTGCTTTTTTGTTCTTCAATTCTCTTTACGTTGCTGCTGCCTTGCTTCCCTGCATTTGGATCGTCATACTTCAACCAAGAACCATGACTGGGTTTGGCTGATACCACAAATAATTTAAAATAATTTAAATATGAAACATTATAAAATAATACCACAAACTATAATGAAATGTGGGATATTATACGCCCTGAATTTGATGTTTTAATTGATGTCTGTACAGCAGTTCTGGATGTAAATAATTTTCCGTCCCTCCGAAAAATAATGGGTAGCACTTTAAAATAAGTCCACATTAATACACAGTATTAGCTAACCATCTGTAAATACTGAAGTGATTGTTTACAAAGCATGTTTCTGACATGAATAATAATTTGCATATAGTTTGTAAATACCTTATTAATACATAAATGACATCATTCCAAATGTTTTCTTTTGTCATATAGATAAATGGTATCCACAGAGCAAAGGGAATGCTGAGATTCATATCACATTAAAACTGCAAAATCATTCAGTGTGCAACTACATACTCTTAACTGCAGTTGGATATCGGAAAAAGAAAGTTTCAGGTGGTGCCTTCCAAATTAATGATTAATAACTTTATAATTGGCTATTTAAAAACTGTATGCAAATGATTATTCATGTCAGAAACATGCTGGATGAATAACGACTTCAGTATTTACAAATGCTTAACTAATGCATATTAGTAATTAATTCACTCACCCTTTGCAGAGGAGATTTTGCCAAGCTCTTGACATTATCTTATTTTGTTTTAAAAAATGCTCATGCACGAATTGCAAACATTTGATTACAAAGCCTGTTGAAATATTTTTTTTCCACCAGAGAGCATGTGGCATAATATGATTCATTTCCCTTGTTACACACCGCCTCACAGTAAAGCGCTTGTAAAAATGTCACCAATCCCATTCGGGCTCCAATCCAGCCGGTTGGTTTATCGCTCCTTCAAGGTCAGTGGGACCTAAAAGGGACGTTCAACAAAAGGCATTCATGTCAGGAATCTGGCCTCGCTGCAATGTAATGGCATCTTTGCATCGAGTTTCACGGAAGCATCATCGAGGTGTTCGCTCATAACTACAGACGGCGTTATATATGTATGTATGCGGTTTCAAAGACTGGCCTGGACAGAAAGAAAAAAAGTAGCTTCTCATCTCCAGTATTAATGACACCATACAATACTTAGAACAAATTAAAATCCAGTCTTTTATATGTGGTAGCTGATGACAACAAAAGCAAAGGAGATAAGTTCCCCGGAGATGTGTCGAGTCAAGTTCAAAAGGGGCTGTGGAGTGCTGTTGCCCGGAAATATGAAAGGGGAAAATATATAGGCAAAAAAAAAAAACCTTGCCCAGCAATGTTTGTTTTGTGAATGGCAGTCGGGTCATTCTTTTATGTACTTTGAATGACATTTTTCCAAGGAACTGCAAATGATTTTCCCGCGAGATTAAAAGTCATCATTCTTGCTCCTTTCCTTCTGACATGTACCTCTCTTTTAAACACACACAAGACGCAAAAATACATTCTCAGAATTTGATTAGATATCCCAAAGTGGCTTTTCCTGATTGGAGTCTCTGTAACCCAGTCACCTTATGATTGAGCTCGACAATAACACGAGTGGAGCTTGGAATCACTTTCAGAGGAATATCTTGCTTTAGGTACTTTCCTTTTGACTCATTTTTCTGCCTAGCGGGCAGATTCGGAAACACTCCAAGAAGAGTGCACAGACTGACGTCACCTAAGGGAAGGAGGCTTGATGAAAGATCTGCGCTGTCACATTGTTCCCATGTTGATGAATATCAGAATGGTGGGAAACAGAGGCAGAGATAAATATCTCGCAGTGAAGTGCCTAGTGTAAAGAGAGATTATGTAAAGGAAAGAAAATTTGAATGGCCGTTTATCCTTATCGGTTAAAAAAGAACAATACAAACACACGAAGGTCGAAGGTTAGAATCAAATATTCCTAACGGAAATCAGTTTCAGCATCAGACCTACAATATACTGTAGAACGTTGGTTTAAAAAACCACCTTCAGTTAAGACAGTGCTTCTCAAATAGTGGGGAGGGTCCCCTGGGGGGGCGCGGTGTGATGCTGAGGGGGGTGCGTGTGACCCTGGGGAACATGCTTTTTTTCCGCCGTTCTACAATGTAAGTGTAATTGCACATCCACTCCAGTAGTTGGCAGTGGCGCTCTCATTGCCCATTGTGCACCACGAGTATTAAGTCTACGCTGTAGGTTTGTTTTGTGAAAATTTTATTTATAGTTGCGGCTGAGAGTGGGTGGTGATGGGGGGGGGCACAATTTATTTACTTCTTGCTAGGGGGGACGTAACAGAAAAGAATTAAGAGCATCCACTTATAACGTATAAATTGCGCTTTCTCTAACGTTATCTGCTCGGTGCATCTCATATATCACGTATGGATAGGTATGGTTTTTTTTAATCTCAATTATCTCTCAACTTACATTAAATGTAACATAGTCATACAAGTGTAAAAACAAGTTAACTTCTGTTGATATTACAGAGTATAAGGGTGAGAACAATTCATAGGGTAGATTATTGCTCGTGAGAGCCAAGTCTTCACACTAATAGGATTTTGTTCTTTTGCTACTGTTGTCAATTTACTGAACTGGTTGCCAGCCAATCGCAGGGCACACAGAGACATTCGCGCTCACACTCACACCGAGGGGCAATTTAGAGTGTTCAATCGGCCTGCCATGCATGTTTTTGGAATGTGGGAGAAAAGCGGAGTACCCGGAGGAAACCCACGCAAGCACGGGGAGAACATGCAAACTCCACACAGGATGGCCGGAGCCGGTATTGAACCTACGCCCGATGCTGTCTCTCACTGTGAGGCCATCGTGCTAACCAGTCGGCCACCATACCGCCTACAATGCATCATATGTCTCAAAATATGACACAATTGCAACGTGAAATTTAAGATTAGGACCGTATAAATCAGGGGTTCAGTCCGGTTCAATCCTGCTCCTTGAGGTCCGCTGTGCTACCTGTTTCTTATCTCTCATTGGTGAAACACATCAAAGTATCTTGCTTGTTATCACGCTTCAGCAGCCTTTGCTGATTATCTGATCATTTACAATACATCAGGATAGCAGACATCGAGGAACAGGATCGAAGACCCTGGTATAGGACTATGGAAAATGCTGTTTTACTATATAGAGTAAGAGAGTAAGAAAAAACCAACCTTGCTCAACGATTATCAGACATAAAAAAATTGACTTTGGATTCAAAACTACATCAAACATCTGTTTATGATCTGTGCGTTACTATACAAGAAATCTACTTTTACCAAGTAATCATGCTCCATTTTGATTTCTTTTTGATGAAGTGTGTCAACTGCATAATCCTGAATTTTTCCTGCCGCTGGATGTGGTTGAATAAATCAGGAATGTTGAGATTGGTGTACTTAATTTTTTAGATGGGGGTGTGAGTAAATAACACTCTAATTTGCTATGTACGTGTTATCCTAAATCAAATTTTTACAACTGGATCAGTTGAATAAACTGAAACTCTGCATCTTTTTTTTTTTTAGTCTGGGAAGCATTGCTCTGTCTGTTGCTATGGGACTATATGGCAGTCTTGCTATTCTTGTAATGAGGTGGTATTGAAAACATGCAGAGACACCACCACAAATAGAGTTGCTAATAACCATCCTGTCATTGGTTGACCATGAAAACCCGTGGCTTTTCTTGCATCCGCTACCACCAGCAGGATTTCTAATGTACACACGAAGACGTATAGAATGAGGGATCATCCTATTTTGGACGTGGACCGCCGAACCAGCAAACACAGCCAATCAAAGTTTGGATCCTGGTTAATTGTTTAATAGAGCATTAGGGATGATACCGCCATACTCATTAAATGAGGTTGTAAAACGTGGCATTCATTCTTTTGGTTGTCAAAAACCTATGAGGGTAGGAGCAAGAAGTGTGAAGAAGGTTATCTTGATATTTATTTTTTTATATTCTTAGAATGAAATCAATACTTTTTAGGTCTATCCCACACCGCAAAAACTTGTTCATCCTGTCCAACTCCCACAAAGAAATTTGCTCAAATGAGCCCCGATTGGAAACATTCAACACAAATGAGCAACACAAAACTACACATCTTGCCGGCACCAATATGGGGCAGAGCATCGCATAATTGCACTTTTCTGCATCTGTAATATTGGTTATCCCAACAATGTGTTGTAGCTGTGTACACATAATTTCATAGAGGTTGTGGAAAAACTGTATCGCGCACTTCAAGTGGCACTAATCGGGTCCCTATACGTTCATGTGGGGGAACTTCCAGTAGAAGTCAAGGAGGAGGGAAAGGTTGAGGATGAGGGACCTTAAGATCCTGGAATGTTCCTCTGGGACATTCAGAAGGAGATCATTGGGGGTTCGAGGAGACATGAAAAGGGAGGGTGATCCCAGTGTGCGACCGAAACGGCGAGCACTTAAACAGTCATTCATGAGGCCATAGTTGAGGGGAGCAGAATCGTGTAGCAGCCACAGGACTTGTCACTGAAGCTGGGTTGGAACAGGGACTGGCGGCCGCAGGACTTGCACCAGTGGAGTAGAGTCATGTAGCGGTTGCTGGACTTGTGCCATCAAAGGATGGATGGAACAGGTACTGGTGGCAGCATGGCTTGCTCTGCTGGAGGAGGATTGGAAGGTGGTTGGCCCCAGGTTGTGTGCCACTGGAACAGGAAGGGATGGTGGCCACAGGATGTGCACTGCCGGAGCAGGAACAGGTGGCACCGCAAGAGATGTTACGCATTAGTAGGAATGAGTGGCAGCCACAGGACATGCACCTCCAGAACAGGAAAGTGTGGCGGCCGCAGGTCATGCATCACAGGAACAGGTAACGACTGCTGGAAAGTGTGACGCCGGAGTTGGAACGGATGGCAGCCGCAAGTCGTGCACTGCCAGAACAGCGACGGGTGTTGACCAAGGATTGTGTGTCGCTGGAAGAGCTACGGGAGGCGGCTAGAGACTGACTTCTGTGGTCGAACTCTTGGGTCGAGGTGGGTACTGGTTGATGAAACGCCCAGAGTTTCCACAAAAAATGCAAAAATCCTGCGCCACTCACCATGCGTATTCCTCCTGGAAGAGGCGGGTTCTGCCGAGTTGCTCTGGTTCTTCCCCAGCGGCAGCAAGCATCTCAGGGCTTGTGAAGGGCTGGACGACCAGCAGCAGCATGAGGGGAGGAAAGGTGGGCAGGTTTGGCACTCTGGCGGTGTTCTCTGGTGCAATTGTCAATCCGACTCTTGCTCACCCTGAGCTGACATATGATCTTGTAGCTACTCAGACAGTTCAGTTCGGCTTCATTCCAACCACTCTCATAGTCTGAAATCCTGAATTCAATGTTTGCTGGGTTACTCATTAATAAAGGAAAAACTTGACCTAGAGGCATGGAAGGGAAAAAGATAGGCTTAACATACAAAAATACAAAGTAACAACAGAGAGCAGGGCTCGATGCAAATGGAAAGGAAGAAAGCTTCACTTTTTGTTGCGTCACCTATCATACTGCGTTAGGCGATCTTCTTCTACAAAATAAGGACGATAGCAAGCGACATCAAGGACCCCTGCCCAAAACACAGTCGCAATATAATCCTCATTTCATTTCCATACATTCTCTCTGCGAGCAACCAATATGAACTCATTGTGAAAACATTTTAATCATCAAATTCAATGTGAAATTTAACCGGTTATATTGTCAGCTTGTGGTAATTTTCTTTTAATTACTCCAAATGTACTTCAAATTCAGGTTTAGCTAATTCCCATCACAGCAGCCTGAAATGAGATTTACAAAACAGATTATCTGGTTTGTATTGTTCTGTTTTATTAAAACTTCCCAACTGGTCTCCACAGGCAGTGAACTGTTTCAGAACGTCAAGGGGAACCAACAAACATCCAGTCTAGGTGAGTCGCCGGCTTTCCTCTCTCTCTTTCTCTCTGCGGACAGTCTGTTGTACACCTCAGCTGAATTCACCGGAGCTGTAACTAACAGACATAGTGTTGGCAGCTGGTTCATTCCTCTCTGGACTGAAACGCATTAATTTCCATAATTACAAACTCACTGGAGAGAATGGCTGTATACTCATGTGTCGAGTCCCTCCATTGTTATATTGTGCGCATACTCGTTCCAAGGCTCAAAATAACCTGCTGTTCAATGACGTCATTTGAGAAGCAATTGGAATACAATTCTTCCCATTTGGGACGGGAGGTTCCAATAATATGTCAGCGGCTCTCTTCGTATTTGTACCTTGCTTTATGTTCCCACAACTGCCATTGTGATACAATGTGGTGACAACAACGAGCTGAGTGTGTGTGCTTGGGGCTGGCTACCAAGCTGCATGAAAGTTTTAGCACCAGTCACGGTTTGAAGAAAATATTTTTTTCTTCAAGATGTTTCCGTCTGTATGGCAGTAGACAGACATATGCGTTTAAATTTTCAGGAGTCTATTTTTAGTAAATTAACAAACCTTTGATGACTTTTAGGTGACGCATATTATTTAGCCTGATGTACATTTCAGTGTACCGTACATGATTCGTTATACACTCTCACTTTTTGGAAAATGATTGGGTGCCACTCAAAAGCGAAGGTAATTGCAGGTCTCGGGCCGAATAAGACCTTTGCTCGCTGGTGTTTTGGTGGAAACACCAATCTGACACCTCTAACCTCTTTGTGCAGAAATGTCTCGCGACAGACTCTGATCCATGGGCAAGAAAACTATTAGGCAATACTTTGATGCGAAGTCCTTTTGAAACCAAGCCATTTTTATATATCTGTATTATTCAGATTGTAAAGCGCAGTCTCAAGGAACAAGTCTATTTTTTTAATTTCCATATAAAGGGCGCATCGCCTTATAAGCTGCATTACTGCAAGGGGAACAAACCAGTACAGCAAATAAGTTCATTCATAAGGCGTACCCAATTTTAAGGATTGCTGTCGATTTTTGAGTGAATTAAAAGATTTTAAGTGCGCCTAATAGTCCCAAAATATACAAGACAATAATAATATATTTTGTATTTTTTTATACCAAAAACATTTGTAAAATCCCCCCAAAAAATCTGCATTCGCACAAAAAAGGAATGTTCCGTTACTATGGCAGCAAAGTAACCCGAATTTGCATGCCAGTCAGCTATCACCTAGCTCATCATTTAATAAGCTATGCTAAAAGCCCGATATGCTAGTAAAGTCATATTTATATTAAAAGTATGAAAACAGTAAGCCATAAGTATAAAATAGTCACAGAAAAACTGGCACTGAGGGCGCCTTGTTTTTACCTGTGACATCTAATTACGGTGCGTGCTAGTCCATCACTAACGTATGAACACTGTCGTGAAGTTACAATAAATGAAGAAATTGTAGGTTACGTCCATCCATCCATTATCTGTAAAGCGCCATTGTGGCTGTGAAGTTTGAACCCATATAAACATATGCCTCGCATTACCACACAATACTTTTGAAATCAGAAGCCAGTAAAAAAAACTATGAAGTATTTCTCAGTCATTTTAAAACGACGATTAATACTAATTCCAATTTTGGTGGTTTAAATGGAAACATGAAATCGATGCGCATGAATTACCTTCACCGGCCACATAAAATGAGATGGCGGGCCGATTCTGGCCCCCGCGCTTCAAGTTTGACAAGTGTCAGAGTGTAATTTGTACGATCTCAATAATTAGCTACAGATAATGACAATATTATAGATGACTGCAATGGTGTCTTTACAGGTCTTAATAAAAAAAAAAAAAAAAAAATCAGGCAACTGCAGCTGATCCAAAATGCCACCACAAGAATTCTGACAAACAGGACCACATCACACCTGTCCTGGGGGGTGAGTTAAATTACTGCACATTATTGCTTCATTGATAATGGCCCAAATTACTTTTCGAAAACACCTCCCAGCAGAATTATGTTTCCAGCTCATTGCTCAGGTAGTCACATCCTCCCTTCTGACCTGTAACATGCTTCCCACCAGACCCTCATTAAATCATTGCGTCCACTCACTGATGATGATGATGATGATGCTCGTTCTGCTAGCTGGTGATGACCTACAGCTCTACCGTTTCTCATTTGATATAATGGACAGTTGCGTGGCAAGGTTACAGATGCAGTTAAGCCTTGTTTGCATGTCGGTGTAGGTGTGAGTGGCGAACATAGCACATCAATCTCAGCAATGCAGTGAAATAACGAGGAGTATCCAATGGAGGCTTCAAGTCACTCTTTCACTGTCAAGGCTAAATGGCAAACCTTGGCTTGCTGATAAACTCACCTGAAGTGGAAACTCATTCCACCTTAAATGTGATTTACATACAGCCGACAATTACCCAAAGTGCATCTCCCGCTCGTTAGACTGCAAATGGAGATGCTTTACCAGGCTTCCTCTGATCTAATTTGTGGAAATCATTACTCCTTTTTCCCCAGCATGCTCTCGGAGCTGAAGTTCAACACCACTCGTGATTCTGTTCAAAATTTGTGGAACCTACAGGCTATCAGCGTACAAAGCCCTTAATGAATAAATCAGAAACCCATTTGAGGAGTTTATTGGCCCGAGCAATCACACCATTCAGAAAAATGATTCCCCATAATGTGTGCCCATAATTTAAATGCTAATGTGAACAATACCACAATGTCAGGTTTCCTCTTATCTAACACAGTTACAGTTTCTCCAGACATTTAAGAAGAAAAATAAATGATGCGGAAAAAAATCTATGGTGACAAGAAAGCAATAAATGAATCATGACAATTC
This sequence comes from Idiotropiscis lumnitzeri, assembly GCF_059441095.1. Taxonomy (NCBI): domain Eukaryota; kingdom Metazoa; phylum Chordata; class Actinopteri; order Syngnathiformes; family Syngnathidae; genus Idiotropiscis; species Idiotropiscis lumnitzeri. The sequence continues at coordinate 3,204,158 of NC_142410.1, forward strand.
ACATAAATCGTAGTTGCTGGTAGAGCTTTGACTTTTTTTTTTTTCCTTCTTCTCTCTCCTATACTGGAATTAGACCTACAGTATTTTCGAGAACTACCTTCATAGAGTATTTCCTGTACAGGCAATCTTGGAGCTTGTGCCCGTCTAAAAGGACTTGGGCTCTCGAACTGGTGCTTCAAGTTTCAGAAAATAAGCAATTGCATCTAGGCAAGGCAAGGCAGTTTTAGTTAGATTCCACATTTCATACAGATAACTCAATGTGCTTCAGACAAAAAAGAACCCAATGCAGAATACAAACAGTCTTTCAGTTGAATTAAACTGTGAAGAGCATGTCAACAAATTCTCTTTGTATTATTAAAAATTCCACTTACATTCTAGTGAGGCAAAATGAAAGTACCGAACGGTAAACTCTAACATGGTGCTCGCTCATATGTGTCCATGTTTGAATTACAGAAAGTGACGCAGTTTAATACCGGTCGTTTCACCCGTACTATTCCTGCACGTTGTTATCGTGACCTACTTTCGAACAAGATGTTTGTGTGAAGAATCTCATCAAGCACTCTTGTTTTTTGGAATGTTATTGTAGGTCTCAGGTGGCAGGGCACACTCACCAATTACACAGAGGATGAGGCTTCTAAGAAGGAAGAATCACTGGGACTGCGAGGGGGAAAACATCCCATATAGCTAGACCGTGACAAAGTAGGTATGCCGAAGGCAGATGGATCCAACAGGGCTTTTACCAGTGAGAGCAAGTTTGGACCCCAAATATACATTGGCAAAAGATCAGCTGGGAAAGATGCACCATCCTGAAAAGATACAAACAGGATATAAATTGTGTATTTTTTATGAGGCTACAAAACCTGCGTCATTAAAACGACGAAGTTATTGAAAGCCAAATGTCAGTCTGTGATAAACGATTGTCTCAGTTTATTACATCTGGTAATCAAATTAAGAGGGCTAGAACTGACTGCATTGTCAGCAGGCAGATTGGACAGGGGCTGTCGTTGCAAGCAAGGGAGGTTGAAGAATTACCAATTTGCTGGCTCCTGAATTGGTATCGGCGGTGTAAAACAGTATAAATGTCCAAGATTTATTGCTGGCGTTTTAGGAACGTGTAGCTGCCACGTTAACGTCACAGCATACGGAATTGCAGGAATGCACAAAGCTGCAACAGGTGTTAGATTTTTTTTCTGAAGGATACATAGATAAATAAATGCTGCTCTACTGTTACAACAGTGTGAAGGAATTAGATGAAAATAAACATTCTAAAAAATAGTGAATATTGTCACCAAAAAATTATTAATTATTATTATTATTTTTTATTTTAATTTTTTTGCTCAGACCTATCCCTCCTTCGACGAGGAGGGTATAGTCTACTACTCTATTATCTCTCTGCGACACTGAGTAGGATAAGATGTATAGTGGATGGATGGAAAATTGCACTTGTTGATAAAGTGTGTGCATCTATAGTTATGAGGATTTTGATCAGGGTTGTCAAACTCATTTTTTGTGGACGGGCCACATTGTAGTTCTGGTTTCCCTCGGAGGGCCGTCATGACTGTGAACCCATACAAATGTTATGATCACCTTACGTTGTCACAATCACACAACAAATTGATGGAAAGCTAGTCTTGAAGTCAGAAGCCAGGAAGTAATTATTCAACAATTCTTCAATTTATTTTAAAAGGGGAGGATTGGAAACGAATAAATGGCAATATCTGATATTTCAATTTTGTTAAAAGGGAAGAAAATGTGCTAGAAATGAAGAGATTTGCCCTGTGAGGACCACATAAAATGAGGTTGCGGGCCAGATTTGGCCGCCGGGCCTTGAGTTTGACATCAGTGGTTTAAATTGTAACACTCCCAAAATAAGGATGAACGTGATTACAATGCAGTCACAAAATCTACAGGACCAACAATAATAGAGTGAATTTGTTTAAAAAAAAAAAAAAAAGCACACACAATTTCACCTTTGGATCTTTTTTTTTTTTTTTTTTTTGGACAGGCATGCTTGTGCTGGAGCTCGTCGAGTTTACTGTGTTTGGGACTGCGTTTCGGACACACCTGACAATTTGGTGACAGCAAGTAGACTGCGCTTAGTGTAAAAAGGAGCACATTTTTATTTTTGAGCCAGGGTAAGTCTCTGAAGTTGGTTGACTGCGTCACACCTCGATTGAAGATCCGGCGGGCAATTTAATCCCCCAAAGTAGACTAGATTATAGACTACCTAAAATCAGGTCTAAATTGTGGCGCAGGTGGTCTAACACAATTCTGGTGGATTAAAACACAGACAGAAATAAATTTCATCCACAAATAGAATGAACAGTGAATATTAACGAAAAATGTAGGCTCCAGAGGGCTGACAGTATTGCTAAACGTGTTAGCCACAGTGTGCATTACCGTATGTCATCTCATTATTTTGCTCCTTTTATCAAAAGATCCCGCGTTAATTTCAACGCTCCATTTTCCACAGAATTTGCCTTCTTGCTGCACACGAGATATCAGCCAATATAGAATCCACCGCTGATCAATAAGCTTTTAGTTATGGTTCACTTAGACACTGGTGCCGGCCTGAGATGTATTATCAAGTTAATAGGAAAGGGGTAGCGGATTGCTGGGGACATGATGCTGTATTAGTCTCACTGCCTTGGATAATTCAATTACAGAGACTGTGCTGCATCTTCCCTTTGGGGATTATGATGCAGATCGAAATAATGAATGGTTTCAATTTTGAATTGCAAATGCTGGAACCGATTGAAAGCATGGCACCTGGATTCATTGTGTGATTGTTTTGGGTACAATAATCCATTTCTATTGGGTTGTACTGTTGAGTGTGGTTGTGTGTTGCGGGAGGAATTACAATTCCAAAAATCACTTTTTGTGTTAGGGTTTTCCATTTAGGAAAACTGCAGAAAACGGCCATTAGAGTTTCTCCTGGTGCTTTGCGACAGGGCTAAAAACTTCCTTTGCGACATTAATAAGTAAATTAACGAGGTGTTCCTGTACAGCACAGGTAGATAAAAGCACCATGGAATGAAAGTCTGTTTAATAAAATATGTGACTCACAGTTGGTCCTTCCACTCTCTCGTATTCACACGCGGGAGCACGTTAGGGTGAAAATTAACAAATCTATTCCTCCGGGTGCAGGATTTTTCATAGAATATTTCATGCAAGTCTGCCCATTGTCTGACAATATTCTACTCCCACTGTGCATCAATAACTTGCAGTGTTTAAGGCGTTCATTATGACCACTTCACAAAATCAAAATCAAAAATCAAATGAAAAACGCACGTCAGTAAATTCTAAATCAGATTATGACAATAGTGCAAACAAATCTTGGGCTGTATCTAAATGTTGTTTCATGAAACAAAAGCACGTGAACATGTGGAGTGTACGTCTTCAGCAATGAATTTATTTAGATGGATGAATTATTATGAATAAATAAATAGCCAAATAAATATATACAAATTACATTTGTATAAAAAAATAAAGCCGACTGACTGACCAAAACAAAGCAGTTATTTCATTCCAAATTGCTTTCTACTACATTACCATGGCGATTTGAATTTGATGAATTGCTGAATTAATGATTTTATTTAAAGCAGTGTGACGTGATGAACCAGTCATCCTGTTGGTGCAAGTGGATAACTGACACTGTGCATCGGAGTGGGGTTTTCTTTCTTTGGGTATTTCTGTAGACAGACGCAGGTAGAAAGACGCATCTGCGCCGTTGTGGGAGGGCACACAGCTGACTTGTTTGCCATCCAATGGAAGTGGCTCCCCTCATTCCTTTTAGATTCAGCGTAGGTGACCGCATTGCAGAAGATCAGCATTCTCAAAGTACATTTAAGGAACTGCAAGAAGAGGATGCTCTAAAGTTGGCCGTTGTCGAGTCGGCACTTGCAGACAGGCTTTTATCGCTAATTGTGTGGCGAAACCCGCCTTGCTCACCCATAGTTGTGCCGCAGTCAAACAGTTGCTTTTAAAAACAGATTAACGATCATAGTAATAATCTGTTGAATAAAGTGATTTCTGTAGTGTTTCAGAGGTATTGACACACGCTGTTGTCATATTTATGAATGAAATAGCATCCCTTCCACCACACAAATCCACCAAAATCGCATTGCACCACCTGCGCCACAACTTAGACCTGCTCTTATCTTGTCTAATGTCTAGTCTCCGTTCTGTCATCAAATTGTCAAGTGCACTGGAAGCATGTAATAGAACACATTTGGTCTGCCAGTAATAATAAGTAAGGTGTAACGTGGTCTTCCAAATTCCCAAACACAGTAAACTAGATAAGCACTGGCATGAAAATGTCTGGCTGCAAAAATGTGGCCCAGAATCTTTGTTTATGAAGTTTATCATCATCTGAAATAAATCCCCCCAAAACAATTATGATCCTAAACTGTATGTGGGATTAGATCCCGGTTTAGATCCGATGTTTGGTGTTAAAATTAATCATATAATTAGATTTTTGGATTCAACCAAACATCTGCATCAATATGTGTTTGTGTGTTCCAGGTGCTCCGAGATAAAGAGCAGACTTTGCATTAGTAATGCGCCTCCATTAGCTATGGATGAACGAAGGCAAAACAACCTCTTAAAGGAGACTTTCTTGAAATCCCCCCCAAATCTGGGGAAGGTCATAGCATGGTGGAAGCAATTACAACCTTGTGGCAATAACAGATAAACACGACACATTCCATCAAGAATTTTTTTTTTCTCGAAGGTTTGACTCGAAAGTTCTTGCATGTCTAATTTGGAGTTTTTGGGACACGTCCTTCTGTGACATTCTGCTATATATAAAAATATATATATATATCGATAGATAGATATTTCGTCTCTATATTTTTTTTCTTTCTGCATAAAGTCCATTCCATTGAATTTTGGTTTCAAGGTATGGCTGATTAATTCTCCTCCGGCCTTATTTATAAAAATTGTCGGCCCCCCCAACCCTGTTCCGGCGCCGCTGCGGTAGATGTGCTGACGGCAGAGGTTTATCTAAACATCATTAGCTGGCTAATTTACTATTCAAATCCGCTTACCTTATAATGGTCTTATTATAGTCTTGTTTGTCTACTTCTTATTATTCATTTCCTTCTTCTTGCTTCTTCTCCATGAACGTGTCAAGTACAAGTAAGGACGCACTGCTGGTGTCATAGGAATTGTGGTATTGCCCCCCCCTCCTCTCGTAATGGTATGCCCCAGTAGCAGGTGGGAGGCGCCGGTTACATGTTATCAGAATAAGGAAATACAGACACGCTTGAACGCACACTGCTGGTTCACGTCTCATCAGACACAAAGAGTTGGTAGTTGTGCTTTTGACACCTTCAGGGGCAATTTTTGTCGTTTGTCCATTTCGCGAGCAGGTTCTTCACATGCACGAAGGGCCGCTTCGTGGGGACTAAAATCAACCTCTGGCCTTTGTTAATCAAACTCTTTTTTTTGAAAATGTGTCCAGTTTGGAGCTCTTCCAAATTAAGATTAGATCTATATATGTTGTGGATTGTGGCCATGTATTGTTTTGTACGGGCAACAACAACACAGAAAATGTCCATTTGAATGGGTACGAAATAAAACTTTCTAAAGACTGGGTTCAAACTTTTTTCAAGCTTTTTGCAGCGACTACATCTACAAAAGAGCTATTGATTGTGTGGACTTAGAAAGATAGCAAGCCAGCGAGAGACTCCTTTCTGATGAAGCGATAGAATTGAAGTCTGCAGGGAAAGATACAAGAGAATAGGGAGCTGTGACAGCCGTAGACATCCTCAAACAGAGTGAGTCATCAAAAAGGTCTTTCTTAACTTAGAGTTTGGGAATCATAAAAATCAGTTCAGATTTTTCACTTCTGCCATAACGAGAGCCTTTAATTATACTTGTCAACAGCAATTTTTAATCAGAGATGGCTTTACGTGTCCCTAAATGTCATTTTGATGCTGATGTCAAAGCTTTTTTCTAGCACGTCATTTTTTTTTTTACATCTTTCCATTTTTTTTGTTTTTAAAATTTGACCTACAAAAGCAAGCTACCATGCGTTGTTTGCTAAAAAGGCACGGTCAGTTTTTAATTTCTTTCAGATTGATTTTCCGCCATGGTTTCAGCAAAGCTCATGAATCCCCAGCTCACAATGCGAGGCTGCGGGCTATGCGCATGCTTGCGAGGAAACAATCAACTGTGAGAATCCCTCTGAGTTGATAAAAGGATGAAATGTGATGACGCTTGCATGACCCCAATACCTCATATCAGTCCATCTTAATTTTGACACTATGTAACGAGCCTGACACTTGCCAGGGCAGTCCCTGTGAATTATATGTCACAGAGTCAGGGAGTTAGTATCAGGTCAGAAAATCGCTGATTAAAACGCTGCTCTATATCGGGCAAATCTCATCGAGCAGAGATTAATTTCTATGGAGGAGGTTCCTGATATTATTTCAAATTTTAGACCCATTTCCAAGCTGCCTTTCATCGAAAAGATTTGGGAAAAAGAGATGCACACTCAATTGATATCTTTCTTGGACGAACATCGCGGCATAAAGATGATGTAGAGTACAGAGTCAGCCCTACTACGAGTTTTTAATGATATCCTCTTGGCAAATGACACTGGAGGCCTTGCGCGTATTTTGATGTGGTGTACCACAATATTCTGGAGGGTCATCTACAGCACTAGGTGGGCATTAGTCGTGACGCTCCGTTTGGCTGGCAGAAGTTTGTGTGGTGGTCTTTGTTGCTCTGAATTCCCCTCTGCTATTCTGTGGTACGGTGTTCCACAGGGTTCTATATTGAGGCCTCTGCTATTGTCATTGCATTTTTGTTACCTTACTAATTTTCAGAAGTAAAAAGTGAATATTTTTATCTATAATGAATTTGATAACTTGAGTTGAGGGCTCAGTTAACAACTAATCGCAGTTCAGCATGTGAACTTTAGATGAGCATTGACCAACACTTAATGAACTGTGTCAAAGGTATGACTAATTCCAGTCATAACACTAAGTAATGGCTAAGGAAAGTAGATTGACTGCATGTGCAATTAGGTTCATCCTCACAATACCAAATTTTAATTTAAAATTGGCATAGGTGTATGCATGACGCACAGAAAGGACATTTTGACCTTGTGGCTTTCCCAGCTCCGTTTAGGGGGTGAAGTCAATCATCCTGTGCTATGTTTGGGATTGGCATGGTTTAATATGGTTGCAGTGTAGGCTTGGCGGGCCGAGCTATGATAATTGGTGGACGTGCCTTCATTCAGGCTCAGAGTGAATTGGCCAGCTTACCGAATGCGGAGCCTGGATGATTGCCTGACACCCTTCAATCAACCATTTTTCACACCCGCCCCAGGAGAGCATGGGGGGACAAAACACAAACATGCACATGCCCTTAAGAAATGGATTGGCTGTGCTCTGCTAGAACTTTTAACCACTTATATATAGGATTCTCTTTCAAATCCCTTAAAATTTGTGGGAGTTTGTATGTAGCATTTCCCGGAGGAGTGGAATTAGCCGCATGTTTTGTTAAAAACATTCCTCGTTTTTTGTTTTTTTTTAGCCACATGGCATCGAACAGAAGGGTGCGCGGCATGCTCCCGTCGACCGTTGTGAAGGGAAGGCGAAAAGATCTAGGGAATTAGAATATGATCAGAGAGGCGCTCGCTCATACATCCCGAAAGCATGCAGCGAGCGCATTGTAACCTCGGGGTTCACTGCCGCTCTGACCTAGATAACGCACAACGCTGGGGTAATCACTGAATGGAAGATTCCTGCGGCACAAACGCTTTAATTAGACATGAGCTTTTAACAGAAGACTGATAGGGGAGAAAATACTGTGAATAAAGAATGGGGTGCAGTAGACAATTTACCTTGGGGGGGGGGACAAAGAAAAGATGAACAGCTGAAAGAAGGAAGCAAACTTTTATACTGTACAGCTACTAAATAAAATTGCGGATACATATATTTTTTAAGGGTTCCAGATGGGATACTTTTTTTTCACTCATATCGCTCAACACACGGTGACAAGCAACAAGTAACTGTCAGCTCAAAGTAGGTCAAGATAGCGTGATAAATTTTATTCCCCCCATAGAGGCTCTGATCTGTCATGCTCTTGCGCTAGATTACAAATCAATTTATTGAGTGCATGAAATTCTGTACAGAGAATTATCAAGATTGAAGCTTTTTAACTAAAATACTGAATGCGCTTTCAAGAAGTGTTTGATTATGATATATTTGTAAATTCACCTACTTGCAGGAAGGTGCGCCATTAAGTCAGGCCATAGCCTTGTCTAAATAAAAATAAATAAAATAAAATAATGTGCTTTGCTGCCATCTTGTGGCATCTATAGATAGTTACCTAGCATTTTGGGAGGAAATGAATTACTCTTTTTGTTTTCATGGCTTGGTTCATATCACCTGCGAAGATTTGGGGTTCACTGTAATTGCGTCAAGTCAACTTCATTTGTATAACTTGATTATAAAACAGTGTCAAAGGGCTTCAAAGGCAAACCTCGAACCTCCCCTCCCCACCCTTTTCAGCGACACTACTTTTGCAGCTTAGAGTGATAACCTGCCATTATGGCGCCAAGGCACTTATTTTTAATGCTTCAGAATTTTTTATTTTTAAAAAAACGTAAAGACGAAAAAGTAAAAAAGACTACACAGACTAAAATCTTTTTTTTTTTTTCATATTTATTTACAGAGCTGGGCATTTGACCCTTTTTTGACGGTCAGTCCCTTGCCCTCCGGCCGCAATCTCGGTCCTGTTCCGGCCTCGACCCTCCTGCCTTATTCATAAAAATTGTCGCTTGAACGCACACTGCTGTCCTACGTCTCTTCGTACACAAACAGTTGGTAGTGGCGCTTTTGACACGTTCTGAGGCATTTTTTGTCATTTGCCCATTTCAGGAGTAGATTCATCACGCGAGGGGCTGATTCACGGGCCGGATTAGAATCAACCTTTGCCCTTTGTTAATCAAACCCTTTTTTAAGATTTGTCATCCCCCCCACCCAAAAAATGGCCGGACTGCCTAGTTTCTTGGGGGGGGGCAAAAAAAAACATTTTTTTTCACTCACCAAAGTTTGCAAACCACCATGAGACTTTCACATTTCTCTCTCCGTGGGATTTATGGAGGAGGATGAGCACACTTGGAGCATAGGTGTGAGTGAGCAGGTGTGCTGGAGGGGTTTGAGCTTCCCCTCTCGGGCCTCATTCATCTCTTTCTGTCACGTCCAGCTGTGGCTCTCCAATACTCCCTCATTGTCATTCTGGAGGGACGTCTGTCCTCCAAACGTGTCGGCAGGAATGCTCTGCTTTTAGACTGATTATACAGATCGTCTCATCTGAGCAACCTGCGCCATGCCAGATGTAATATCCCGAGGAGCTACACTTTTATGCAGTAGTTAAGCAACTCGTGTATATGCGTATGATTTTTATTGGGTGCAATTTTTACAGAAATTCTGATACGCTAAAATAATGTAATAATCCTCAGCAGTATACAGTATAAGAAAAATTGATTTTTTCTATAATTCATTTGATAATCTCATTATTTTTCATGTGCATTTAATAATTTCAAAAACAATTTTAAATATGATATAGCTGACCGCCATGTTCATGAAACACATCACCGGATAACGTGTCAATCCTGCACAAGATTGCACATTGACATACACACCCAAAAGTTCAAGCACGGAAGTCTAGATGCGTAATAGCAATATGTAAAAACGCTTTTTCTGTCAGCATTTGAAAGCGTTGAATATAATAAATAAAGAGAAATATTTTAATATTTCTGGAATGTACAGTACATAGTTTGGGATCGTCTGCATAAAAATGCAACCTACAGTTGAAAGAGTCGGTCAACTCCACTGACCCAAATTGGATCACATCTTTGCCTTCCCCTTGCTTGACATCACCTTTTGGCTGTAATCAGCATCAACATTGTCCCGTCAGCAGTTTTTTTTTTTTTTTTGCACTTGTGAATTTACACTCGATATATTTTCAGTGCATTCCTCTGATCATGAACGCACAAACATTATTGGTACCCGTGAGACTATTAACGTGAGATCGTGGAGTGGAGAAAGTAGGAATTCCATTATATTTCTCTGGTTTTCCTTGCAAGTAATTGCGATGGGAGGGGAGGGGGAAAATGGCTGCAAATCCATATACACCGGATTAATAAGCAGGCGGATTGACACATTTTTTTTTCTTTTAAAACAAACGAAAAATGCCTCATAGGTAATGATGGGAAAACAAAGCTTCATGAAGTACTAGTGATACTTTGTACTCCTCTAGGTGGTGTTCTTGGTTTAAAGGTAAAGGCTAGTGCAATAGAAATTCATAAAATTTCCACTGCATTTTCCAACCAAGCGTGCCATCTGGAGAGGTAAAAAATTCTAACAAGTGCTTCATGAAGCTTCATTTGTTCATCACTACTCAAGGGTTTAGTGTGGAGTTTTGAGTTGTTTTGTTAGTTTTCTCCTTTATGTTGTCTATTGCTTTGTACCATTTATTGTGACGATGACAAAAATGTACAGAAAAGTTTTTGGTATTCCGGCTTCCTTAATCAATTCGGACAATTTGGTCACAGGTGAGCTTTAGCCTATCCCAGATGACTTTGGACCATGCACACAGTTGCTAGCTAATGAATAGGCACAACCAAACAAACATTCACCCACATGTTCACAGGGGTCAGAGACGCATTGGGGAAAAGATGGGAATTGGAATGAAGTATACTGAACTACTAGAATTATGCAGAATTATATCACATTCCATTACTATGGGTTTTGGCCAAAAAAATAAATAATAATGCCCAGTGTATGGCGTATTGCATTGGTTAGACCTGATGTTGGTATTTTTGCAGATAAGCACTGGCTGTTGGATGTGCAAGAGGGACGGCTGCGCTGTTGTGGGTGTGGTCAATCATGGCCAATCAAAGCAGCTCTTTTTAAATGTGGTGCGCTAGACAAGCAGTCATCATGTCGGGTGCACATCTGCGCCGTGAAGTGAGCAATTGGGGATTGACTTACCTGTAGAACCCCATGAGCTGAGACGCCGAGTGGGATGCTTTAATAAATAAATAAATGAATAAATAAATAAATACATACATACATAGATACATACAAATAAATAAAAAAATATTATTCAGAGGGTCTGATGCCCACGATTCACATATTTATCATTGAAATATGTCACGTTACCCAGGGCCAGTGTTCGCCTTTCTGTCGCTAGGTCAAGACGTATGGAACCAGACAACACGAAATGTACAGGTTTCACTTTCTGTGTTCCTTTATAGAAGAATTTAAAAAAAATCACAAGTTGTTGTCCAGCTGATTACTGCTGATGCATTCTGATGTAGAATGACATATCTGACACACACTTGACAGCTCAGCCCTGTTTTAGTGCATTATAAAAGTAATTTTTTCCCAGTAATTCCTTCGGCTGGTAAACAAATATGGCAATATTACAGGTTTTATGCCCAATCCACTGCCTTTGGCCATCATACCTCAATCATTATATTTCCAATGTGGTTCTTATGGTTGTTAAATATGTCCTCATTGCTGAACAACCGACATACGGGGTCATGTAGAATAATACAAATACAGTATTGCGGCTTGGGTCACCCTGCTAATGTCAAGAAAGGGAAGTTGAAATGTATTTTGGGAGGGAATTATTTTTGGAAGTCATTTCAGAGCAGTCTGAAATTGCTTTTGAGCAAGTGTGTTATTTATGAGATTCTGCATGGCTCTACAGTGTTACATGATTTTAGTTGCACATATTACACATCTGATGTTGAAAGTTAATGATAAAAGAATTCATGTATGCCATCTGGATGGCTCAAGGTCACCTTTAGATTTCGATCACGGTTGAAAAAGGGCTTCCTCTGTCTACTATACTGGGGGAAATTGTTATTTAGTATCAGACAAGAGACTGGAAGAGGCAGCTGCTTTCCGAGTTGTAAAGAATAAATGAAAGTGATCTTAGGTGGGTTGACAAGGGCTTTAAATCCAGGTGCTAGACTTTAAGCCACCACGCTGGGCGCTATAGTACACTAAACATTTATAATTATAATTTTGAAGTGTTATGTTGTGCATTTTCTTTGCAATTGGAAACATTTCTGAGGTGTCATAATGACATGTATGTTTTTTTTCTAAATATAAGAATCTGGTGACTTCAGAATATCTTTGAATTCTTGGTCGTTGGTCTTGGGAGTTCCAGTTCTGGAACATACGTTGGAAAAAGACCGCACTCAAAAATGACCTCTATTTCAAATAACCATATTGGTTAAAACGTGACACAAAAGTCGCATCTCATCAAAGAAACCTTGAAGTCTGATTGCATGCAGCCTTGCTGCTCATAACTGGGCTCCAATGAGCTACATATCAAACGATAGCGGAAAAAAGTTGAAAAGTGCAAAGTGCCAACTCTGACAATGACCTCAGTCAATCAATACTTAAACCCAAAACATTAATGATGCCGTCAGTGTGACACTTCTGTAACACGTCAAAGAAATTTCATGCTGTGGCGGTAGAAAGATTCTATAAGACGTTTTCAACATCATTGAAGATGGATTCTCAACAAGAGAGGTGTGTGGGAAAAGAACAATAGATTTATGAGAAGTAGAGGGAATAGTTGGCTGTATTTTGGTGTGGTAAAACAACATTCCTATATAACAGTGTAATAAAGATCATGTGATAATGTATTATCAGGCATCTATTGCATCAGTCTCCACCGCAATTCGTTTTAAAATGTGAGAAACTGAAACTGTGGTTAAAGGTCACAACATGTCAACCTCAACAGAATTTATTGTTTATATGTAAAGCAATTTTAAACCCGAGTTGCGTTCCGGGCTCAAGTGTAGTGCAATTTGAATCGTCATATGTTTAAGACGATGATTAGGATTCGATCAGTGAATTTTTTTAACAATGATTCAGAGGGTTTGTGCCACCCCAATGTCATATTCATGAATGAAATATCATGTGGTCCACCACGCATGTCCACGGAGCGGCAAATCTGCCTGCCCGTGCCAGGATTAAATACACCGAAATGGCGTTAGATCACCTGTTCTGCAAAAGAGACCCCCTTTTAGCCAGGTTAAAATTGAGTCTACTTTTTTGTGTTTACACTTTTCAATGTGTTTGTAAATACGCTCACAAACCATACTGACATTATCCAATCATGTAGAAGCGTGGTTAAAATACTGATGACGGATTAGCGGGCTAGCAGCTGGGTAATGAATAATGACGGATGCTGAAATTAACTGATGTGCCAAAAATGTAAATGTAAAATGAGTGATGGGCTGACGATGAAGGACGGGTGGGCCGGCCACTGGCAAATGACGAATGACGTCCTGGCAACATTTACTGACATGTCCTATTAACTAGTCGGTTGTGCTCCGCTAATTTTAACGTCCGGTTTAACGGTCTAAGCTCAAGATGTGAGGGCCGATTTGAATGATCATCTAACTCAGATGCCTTGTTCTGCTCACATCAGATACAAAAAAATCTTGGCCAAATGTTGGTTACCGATTTTTGTCTCATTCTGGTTCGTAGGAATTTTGTTAATGTCTGAGCTCTGGAATTTAAAAAAAAATGTCCAACTATCTGTTCAATTTCAAAGATGGCTCCAAGACTTTTATTGTGTTTTATCCTGATAGAGACGTCTATCAAGTTTCTTGTCACTCTGACACACAGGTGTTTGGATCTTATTTTTATTTTTGTAAAAATTTAAGACTTCCATACAGTCGGAAAAAAATCATCCCAAAAATCGGAAAAATAGCAAATTCCAAATGAGTATTATATTGAAGCAGACTAAAATATTTTCTTCATTTTAGGCAGCTTGTCTGGCTTCAATAAAATGATATTCAACATTCCACCCAATATTGGGAACTTTTGACAAGAATGTGAAAAAGAATAATGTCAACCAATTCCTCAAAGACATGGACAGAGACATTGCAATAATCCCGGGACCTCGACAAAGGTCTCATGAATTATATCATAAAAGAAGAAATATAGCGCTGTCATTTTGACTTTGACATTCAGGTGAAATGGTGTTGAATGCCTCATGCGGCAAAAGCAGGGCAACTCCCTTTGGAGAATGTGGTTGGTGCTCCTGTCATGTCGCCTGTCACAGCGTTACACTGGCAAGTCTCTGGAGATTTCCATATTCCATTAATGTTTTTTTTTTTTTTTCTCGTGACCACTGGATTAAAATGTATTCTTGAATTTATTGGTCTTAATATTGGTGCTCTATGCATGCATTTAAAAATGACACAATGTATCCCTGTCCTAAGTCAACGAGTTATATGTATTGTCAACTACTTTTTAAATTTCCCTTAGAATAAATTACCTTTGAAACGAAACATTGCATACCAATGCCAGCATGAAACCTTTAATTACGGTAATGTTTTAAGTAAGATTTTTACCTCATAAATTAATAATTACAATTAATAAAAAGATAATGAATCAATAAGGCAGAAAGCAAGTTACTGACATAAGCCCGCAGCACATTTCTTTTTCTTTCTTTTTTTTTTTAAATCATTATTATTACACCTATATCTATAAATTTGTCCTCAAAGGTTACAATGACTTTGTCCTTGCATGTCAATTTTAAAGTGAATGAGAAGAGCCTCTTTGAATAAGGACGAATCAAGTCAGCTGTGTTTACGCCCACAACGGCGCATATCACCCGTTTTTAACTGCACCAATTTGTGTGCAAAATGACAAAAGTTGTTCTGGCCCGCCGATGGATTATTCCAGCCATGCTTGCCTGTAACGATATCAATGAAATTATTCTACTCTCACACCCACAAAGCACCAGCACCGTATATGGTTATCAAAAGGAAAGCTACGATAAGCATTATGAGTTGTGCCAGTCCGACCTCATCTTCTGGCAGACTAAGAACTGCCCATCTTTGGTGCCCACATTTGAATGTTGTTGTGAACTTTGGCCTCAAGACCATGAAAAGTCTAAGGCAGTGATCGTCTGCTGAGGAAATGGACCCGTGTCAAGGAGACAGAGGTTCGGCAACAATGGGCCATGACATCTCATTCATCACAGGCGAGGTATACGTTCCGCTGAATAGAGCACATTTTCCTCTGGCCAAGACTGTCTGGCTCACTTAATTAAAAATGGGAACACAGTAAACAACTTCAACGGCTTCCCCTCCCTCCGCAGGGTTAAGTATGTTTTTGAAATTGAGTTCTTAATTTTGAGGACATGCTTTGATTATTCTTTTTGTTCCAGTGCTTTGTTTTCAGAACGACACAGAATATAAGTGAGGTTGTGTATGAATGAGATAATACCTTCTGGTTGAATCTTTCTCTCTTTTTTTTAATGAAGGTTTCTCAAACCAAAATTTAGCAAGACATGTCTCATTGCCTGAGGTGGAAAAGAGTGGTTCAAATTCTCATAAAGTCTGGAAAAGGTGCTTCAATGCTTGTGTTATTAGCTTCTTACCTCAATAAACCTTCATTACAGTCTTCCTTGTTCACTTTCAAGCAATTATCTCTTGGATAATCTCACAACTGGCTTTTCCTTTTTCTGCTTTTCAGCCTTCTGCTGCTGTTTTGTAGATTCCAGTTTATTTTCTTAACCTTCCTGCATTATTTGACACAATATGGCATCTTGTTCCTTGACTGAAAATTATTGATACAGTTTTAAAGGACTTTTTTCTTGTTCGTGGAGTACCACAGGGAACTGTGTTGGGCCCTTTACCTTTTGTATAGCCCTGACTAATGATTGTGTGTAATAACTCTTACTTTTTACAGATGCATTTAAAATAAAATTATTCATTATACTGTCACACACAGGTCGTCTATAAATGCTTGGTTTGGGCACAAGTTAAACAAAATAAAAATATATAAAGCGCAACACTGTTTCCATGCATGTGGGTGATTTGGGTCTCTGTGTGGTATGAACCAAAAAATAAATACTTAAGAGTATAAATGGAAAATTCTCTTGAAAAATTAGAATGAATTAGTATAACAAGTGTATACAAAATTAAGCTGCTAACTTGCAACAAGTGGGGCCTCACCAGAACTGGGACCTGACATATACAGTATATTGCTTGTCATGCAATGGTGACTGTGCTTTTGTTACACTGATGAATGCTGCATTCGATTGACATTCCAGAAAATATCCTTGGGAGTAACTCCCTGGTACCGTGTTTGTAGTTTGCCTTTTAACAGCAAAATGGTATAAACATCCAAAAAGTTGAGCCTGGAGCACACAGCAGCAACGAATAATGATGAGCCCAGTCAATCAGTTCTCTTTTCCTCCTTCTAAATATTATTTGAAATTTCTGTTCTGTCACCATAAGTCCTCTGCTTGCTTACAGGCCTCGCTGAAAAGTATTGACAGATACCCGCCAGGAATTATTATGTTTTCCCAGTGATGAACCGCAGACACTGTCATAAAATAAATTGAAAGCGGAGATAGCGTGAGTTGTCACAACCATGCATTTCCTTGGCTAATAAGCATACCTACTCTCAATCTAACTTCATCTGAGTGCAGTACTCCGACGTCGATAAGCCATTTATGAAGCTATATCATTTTTTTTACTTTCCTATTTCTTTGCAGCCCTGAAACATACATATGGTTCAGCTATTGGTACCATATACCAAATCCACGACCTCTCAATAACAGTCACCTGGAAACTGGATCAATTCAAGAGACAGACAGAATCAAAATAAAAATCAACTCTGTTGGAGCTCTTATATCTGGGCATGTGGCTGTGTTCAGAATGACCCAATGACATTCCAACTCATGTTAAATGGAATTCCGCATACACCTGCTACATTTTAAATCGCCTCTGGTTAACCCCAAATAAACCTTAACTGTTCTAGTAGGCTTTCTTTTTTTTTCTAGTCATATTTTAGAGCGCAATCCATGTGGTGGAAATGTAATACACTCGCTTTTATCTTTAGACCAAGAGCACCAGCTAGAGGAGTAAAAAAATATCACAAGTGCTTCATGAAGCTTCATTTTCTCATCACTAAGACCAGGGCTCAGAGTTTTTCTGTGATAAATTGCTGGAAGTTTTGATTATAAATATTCAATTGAGTGTGCAGAAGAGGAACCAGACTGGTGCTTTTAAAAAGGCATAAACATTTTAATTAATTCTTCTGATGCAGAAGTTTGCTTAAGAACTTACTGCACTGAAAAGTTATTAATAATTAATTAAACACATAAATGAAAAAAAAGCTGCTAAGGAAATAAACATGATGTGAGTTCCTTCATTACTGAAAAGGGTTATTTTCGGTGAAGGAGGAACAATGCGAAACACCACTGCTGTGTCTGACCTAGTTTTAATCACAGATAACTACAACCAGCCTCCGGTCATAGAAAAACAAAACAAGAATTTTAAAGAAGCTATTCCTTTTTTTTCACAAATTCCAGCCGTTCCCAGGTGTCTTAATAACATTTGTGACACGCTTTTTGTCAAAGTACCACAAGGATAAAGAAATGATGCGCACTTTTCACACCTTTTTTTTTGGCGGCATCATGCGAGTGAACGACTGAACTCCTCGCTGTATATCCCCCTAGGGCAATGGTGAGTCCGGATTTTGTTATCATGATGAATGCTTTCCATTTATTAAAATTCTCCAGCATGGCGTACGACTGGTTAGCATAGATTTCGGCTCCGGCGTTTCTGTATGGAGTCTGCATGTTAATCTCGTGGCTAAATGGGTTTTCTCCGGGTACTCCAGTTTACTCCCACATTCCAAAAACATGTACGGCAGATTGATTGGACACTCTAAATTATCTCTAGGCATGAGTGTGAGCGAGAGTGGTTGTTTGTCAGTGTCTGTCCTGCGATTGGCTGGAAACCAGTTCAGGGTGTACTCCGCCTACTGCACGAAGATAGCTGGGATAGGGTCCAGCACCCCCCGCGACCCTTGTGAAGAAAAGCGCCTCAAATGATGCATGGATGGATGGTTTAAAGTAGGCGTGGGCAAACTACGGCCTGGGGGCCACATGCGGCCCGTTAAATGTTTTAATCCGGCCCGCCGAACTTGAAAAAAATTAAATGAATGAACCTTGTTAATGTTTTATTTTCTAAATAATGTGGTTTTTCAAAGACATATATATTGTTGTAATGCTTTTGTTCACTTGTATTTAAAATTAAATGTAGTTTTTTTTCTCAGATGAGGTGAGGTTACCAAAACACTCCGTCCATCTGCTCCTCGTCCGGCCCCTCTGTCAAATTCTAGAACCCATTGTGGCCCGCCAATCAAAACGTTTGCCCACCTCTGGTTTAAAGTGTGAAACAAGGGTGTGAATCTGGGCCAGTTGGTGAAAACTTCATGGGTGCGGCATTCGGACAGGCAGGAAAACAAAGCAGACCCAAGGCAGGTGTGTAGGTGCAGAATCTCTTGGGCAGATGACAAGAACAAAAATTATTGGGATAACGGAATGTAGCCAGGACTGATTGGGTAACAGACCCTGCAAAAGAAACCCAGCTTAGACCTGCATGGTTTTGTTGTGTTTTGTGCTGGTCTTGCTGGTGAAACATGGAGAGTGAGTCGATCTGGTGACGAGGTGGAATTCAGGACTGTCATGATCCGTTTCTGTCATGCCATGTTGTTTTTGTTTTCTCAGCTGAGTGGGGGCGTTTCCTCCAGCGCTCGGTCCTGGTTCATGTCGTCATGGCTGGAGAGACACGCCCACCAGCCACGCACCTGTCTCTCGTCAACCCACTGATTATGTCACCATTTATGCCTCCTACACTGACTACTCAGCGTCGGAATATTCTCCTTCATTGCTCATGTTCATGATCCAAGTGGTGAATTATAGACGTCTCGGTATTGTATTCTGCATATGGTTTTTCTGTTCGTGTATCTCCGTTTTCAGTTAAGGTTTTTCTCGTTTTGGTTCTCGTTCGCCCCAGTTGGTTTTTTCTTGCCCTTCTGCGGTAAGCAATTTATGTTTATTGTGTTCCTTGCCTTCTGCAAGCGCTTTTTGTTCCGTCGTCAGTTTCAAAATTTCGATGAGTATGAAACTGGATTCTCATTTTTTTGAACAACCGGACCAGCACCAGTGGAAGTCATATGCTGGCCACCTTTTATACAGTTTATTTCCCTCTTCCTTGTTTCTTATGGGAAATTGAGCAAATCAAAGGTTTTATGGTGCTTAACCTGTGTAGCCCTTCTTCTGAATCTGTATTCTCACAAAGCCTGCAGCCTTGTATGTGGTTTATGAATTGTATTGATTGAACTGCCTCCAGAAATGGTCATTTAATTCAACCATTTAGATTGTTTGTCATAGTCATTAATGTTGTGGGATTGAGATTCAAGAGCATGAACATTCTAAACCCTGTCAGACTATGCGAGATGGCTTCAAGGTTTAAAAATGATGGTCATTTTCTGATGATGGATTTCCCTCAATTGTCTTCCTATTTTTCATCTTCCACCTTCTATTCTGAGTCCAGCACAGCAGTGAGTTGCCAATTAGTTTTTACTATTTCATTCATAGTAACGTGTACTGCCAGGCTGTTTTTTGCCTGACTGACACTTTTGTATTTTATCCAACCTGATGAAACAATCTTTGTATCTTTTTGTTTGACTCTTTCGCCCCTTTTATACTGGATGTTTCGTCTATTGAGCTGCTCTTCAGTGTTGTCTGTCAACTGTGCAGGGTAAGCCATTGCAGCCATCCTAATCTCTGGTAATGGAAGAAAATCGGTTTCATCCTTTCCACTCTCGTGGTCCCCTACTAACCTCTAAGTAAGCTGAACTGACATTTTTAATGAATGCAGGGGTACAAATAAATAAAAACACCATGTATGCCATAAAAGATTACATCAGAAAATCCAATGAGCTTTCGCTCACCAGATGGCATAACTGTTCTCATCTGGACTAGATCAAGCCTACGTCATTGTTTTGCTCGACAAAAGAATCATATTTAGTCCAATAAGAAGACAAAACAAATGATCCATATCGTCAAAATGACTCAAAATTACCAAAGTCATTGAGTCATGGCATAATCGCAATTGGGGCTTGTATTCACTGCCTTGTTCATGTTTGTTTGTTTGTTTGTTTGTATAATATGTTAAAAAAGAGAACAGTGACCAGTCGAGATACGTGCTGCCAACATGTTTTAATGAGTTGTTTGGTGATTTGATTTTATCAGTACATGCTGGAGAAGACAGACAGACTCCAAATCATTGGAAAGTGCACTTAGGAGGTTGACGTTTAGGAGGTTGACGTTGCACTGTGATGATGTGAATTCAGCCGTGTGATGCAGCGCTTTCGATAGGGAGAGCACACTAAATGGTTCAGCCAATTCGTTAATTGTTCAATTACAGCCTATCTGCCAAATTGAATGTAACCCCAGTGGCCTGTCCAGCCAACCTTCAAACAAACAAGACCCATGGAGGCATAGCAATTAGTACCCAATTAGCGCCCCCATCTTTAAAAAAAAGTGTGTGTGTGTGTGTATATATATATATATATATATATATATATATATATATATATATATTATATATATATTAGTGCTGTCAAGTGATTAATTTTTTTAACTCTTTAATCACAAAAGAATTCCATAATTAATCACATTTTTCAACTACTATTTTTTTCGAAGCTTGTAACCAATATTTACTCGAATAATAGCTTGGAATTGATGCAGAATCACCAAATATGAAGTTTATTTAATTCAAAGACTGTTCTAATAGCTTCCTTTACAGGCATTTTTCTTCGAAACTCTCAAAACTGCCCATAAGTGCCACATCCCAGCAGTGTTGGTTTGCAAGGCCCAGTGGTAACTTGAACAGTGTCTTGTTCTTGCAAAAGATGTACAGCTAATATGGCACAATATTTGCATTGTATGCAAATTATTTTTGAAGTAAATCAAACTGAGTTAATTGAGGTAAAATATTTAACTCGGTTAAATTTTTTGGGATTAATCACCTGAGTTAATGCTTTAATTTTGACAGCCCTGTCAAAGTCTGGAGATTAATCTGAAAAAAACTCAGTTAACTATTTTTAATTTAGTTAATTCAGGTTTATTTACTTCAAATAGTTTGCATATTTTGCAAACCCAAATTCAAACGCAGTACCATATTAGCTGTACATTTTTAGTACATCATCTCACAACGAACCACCGTGCTCAAGTTACCATTGAGATTTGCAAACCAACACTGCTTGGAGTTTGGCGCTCGTGGGCCGAACAAAATGTATGGTATAAGTTTAGAAAAATGTTGATAAAGATGAGTCCATTTAGTAAATTATTTAAGGGTCAAAGAAAGCTATTAGAGCAGTCTTTGAATTATAATATACTTCATATTTGGTGATTTTACATTAATTCCAAGAAATTATTAAAGTGAATATCTGTTAAAAATTTCACAAAAATAGTAGTTGAAAGATTTGAAAGAGAATTTCTTTGTGATTAATTAGTTAAAAAATTATTGCTTGGCAGCACTAATTGTCCTCGTGTTTCATCGTCCTATTAATTAATTATTCTTATTATTTTTTTTTTTACCATATCCAATTTGGAAGGTATTACTACAGTATTTGCTCATCATAAGACCGAGACCTGCGGCTTACTACAACAGACTGAGATTTGTGAGGCTTAGCAGAAAATCTGTTAGTTTCGTCTCATGTTACATTGTTGCGTGAGGAGTTCAGCACTCAATCTCAGGTCAGTCTGCAAAATCCTTGTTTTGGATTTGAATCATTAGGAACAGCGACAAATGTTTGACTTCAAATATCCTGGAGTAGTTTTCGCTATCGCCGTGTCTCTTAGCAGCATATGCACTTACATAAAAAAAAAAATGAATGAACTGGAACATAATAGTTGCTTTAGGGAAATTGGACTTCTATGTAGGGAATAACAAAATTGAAGATGAATTTTTGCCATGGCAGAATAAAATTGGCATCACCCTGTGATGAGATTCCACAAGGACAGTGAGACGGTCGTATGAGTGGAAATTTTATTTTGACACCCAAGATGGGAAAATTGGCATTTTTTTTTTTTTTTTAAATATCTGTGTGGACATGACCTTAGGGCATACTCGTTCTTGCTTCCTTACCTCCCCAGACTCCTGCTGGCTTGAATTTGCATCACACTTGGCTCAGCTGCTTCCATTCCGCTTGAACGTGGCAGATTTTCGCCCGTCTTAGCTGCCATATCATGATGGGAGAAACGGTGTGATGAGTGATTTTTATGTGAGTTTCTGGAAAGTCAAAGTTTATTCTTTTTTTTGTTTGTTTTTGTATACTGAAGATATTTGGGTTTCAGATCTTAAGATGATTAAGCGACAAAAGTCCCGCTTTGAAAATATAGTATTTTCTACTGGATTTGCGAAAAAACTCTACAGTGGGTTCTCGTGTTACTTCTTAACTTAAATTAATTCAGATTTGAAGCTGATTTTCATTCATCAAAAGCTTCCATCTCTACAAAAGTGTCCCTTTTATATTTTCTGAGAACTTCTGAACCAAACTTTTCTCTCAGTTGCTTCCCTCTCTTCCGTTCTTTGACATGAGTGACACTTCTCCTCACTATCTTTAGTGGGCACCTGACAGGCGCCATGAAAGGCTGCTGGCAGGACACTATTGAAGAAGGAAGTGAATAATTTATCCAAGCATCTGTGCCATGTCCCTCATTCAGTCTGAGATGCACTCATCTTTCTCCCCCCCCCCTCCCCGTAACACACGCACGTCCATCATGAAAAATTATGGACTCAAGAAATGTCAGACTCTCTTAGATTTTTTTTTTCTTGTTTCAAAGTGGCCACTTTCTATGCCACTTTTTGTTTTGTAAATTGTTGCTATTTGCTTAGTTAAATGTTCACAGCATGTGTACACTACAGAACTCAATTCCAATTGAGCATCCATATTGTAGCTCCATTAAGCTCCATTGCACCCGTGACCCTAATGTGGAGCAGCGCTGCAGAAAACGGAAGGGTGGTTGGAAGGATTTATGTAAGATTCTTTTCAATCCATTTTTGTGTGGTTTCACTTCATTAGTGCGTGCTGTTATTTGTCTTCAGTCATTGTTTGACAAGTAGCGATATGTGTCGGCTTACGCACATGGGCTTTGTTTTCAGTGCGTGGCATGCTGGGGATCTTAAGGGGATTAGTGTCTGTGTGACAGACCAGAAGAAAAATGTGAAGAAAAAGACTAACTGTTTGTCACTGGTTGGGAAAAGTTGCAGGAGTATTTAACCGAGTTTGGTGACAGTGACTGAGATGGTTGCTCTTGGCTTTATTCGACTTTAACTAGTGTGGAGAGTGACATCGCAAATAGGCAGAGCTGTGCAGTCCCCTTTTTTGGAGCAGGGATTTTTAAAAATTAAAAAAAAAGAGGTTGGTTGATTTTAGTCCGACCTACAAATCGGCCCTCGTGCGTGTGATGAACCTACTGTGTATTTTTAATTATTTGCGACACAAAAAGGGCAAATTTGAAACTGTCATTCTTTATACTGGGCCTCGAATCTAGGAGTGGAAATAAATACACAATCCGACACTGATACCGTACATTATGCTGAGTGAGACATTTTCTAATGTTTGGAGTAAAGTAAGTACACAGAAAAATGCAAGGTTAGACTGAATAACTCTAGGCGGTTTATGAGCTAATGCTGTGATCCTTCACAGTGAGGCAAAATGTTCCATTATTGTCTTTCTGTAGTTTCCATTTCTTAGCCTGTCGATTAATAGCTAAAGAACGCCGTCTGTCACAAAGGGAGCCAAACTCGGCTTTTCTTCTTGGCTACTCTTGCGGCTAAGGTCTCATTTAATGAGCCTTGTCTTCTGGCAGCTTTGGAGCTTCTGTTTACTCGGCTTCTGCTGACTCATCGTATACAAGGGCACTAATTCCTGCACTATATCTGCCATGTGTGAGGAAAATTAAAACAAGGCACCTTTCGTAGAAAAAAAAAAAAAGAATGAATGCGAGTTATCGCGCCATGTTATTGTCACTGACAGTTGTGTAATAGAGAAGATGCATTTTCAATTTGAAGCGCCTCTTACCCGGGGCTCTTTTAGTCCGGCTTGAATGGGCGAATTTAAAGTGTTATAACCCGCATTGAAGATTATTCTCTTGCATCCATAATGGTTAGATAAAACCACCGAAGTAAGAAGATGTTGAATTGCATTAGAGTTATGGTTTGGGTTTGAGGCAACCACAGGCTAACTGTAGAGTATACATAATATAATACAAACTTCATTTATGCAGCGCATTTCACAACAGCTGCAGCTGTGCATAGCACTTCACAACTCATATAACATAATATATCAATACGACAACAACAACACTGAAAGCAAACATATACAGTAGACAATACATAAACAGCAGAACAGTGACAGTCTCAAGTAAGGTCGAAAGCCAAAGAACAAAAATTTCAGTTCGAACGGGTTTTAAAAATGGAGAGAGAGCGGGCTTGCCTAACATTTAATAGAAGAAAACAGCGGTCCAATCCCCTCTGAGGCTCCGTTTAGTCCTCGGAACCTCCAGACCTGAGGCACCGGTTAGGTGCGTCGGGGTGGAGAAGATCTGAGACGTACTCTTGGGCAAGGTCATTTGAAGATTTGAAGACACATAGAAGTATCGTAAAATGAACTCTAAAATGCACTGGGAGCCAGTGAGGGGATGTCCTAATTGGGTTTTGTGTTCTATTGACAATTTGGTGACCGAAAATAGACTCGGCTTTAGACTAGGTGAAAGCTAGTCTAAGTTGTGGCGTAGGTGGTGTAATACAATTTTGGTGAAATTGATTGGGGCGTAGACAGACAGTGTCGGCGTTCTGCTGATATTTGCGGTGGGTGTTATTGTATCGCATTCATAAATATGACAAAAACGAACACTCTGAGTCTCTGTCGTAATCAATTCCCGGCACTTAATTTTTTCCCCTTATGGCAATAATACAGTACCGTGGTCTTAATACCGTGAATGCACAGTATCCCTAGTAGTACCTGAACTGACCTGCGAGAGGCAGCATGGTGCCAAACAACAGCGCTAGGATGTTTATTCAATAGAGCAGGCATCATCAAATGGCGGACCGCGCGATGGTTCGGACCGGACCCATGGCCAATCTACGATGAATCTTTTTCAGGGCGCATTCGCAAACGTTGGCGCTGCAATTCTAGTTAAAACGGAAAAGGCGTCACTGATTTGAGCCAATCAAATCTTTTGTTTACGATCCACTGCCAATTGCGCAGCAGACCGGAAGAGAGTGCTGCTGACAGTATGCCTTGCTAAAAAGTTAGCGAGGTCGATGCGTGTTGTTTTAAATGAATGGACGGAGAAATTTATTTTTGTTCTGGCTGCAGCCGATTCAAAACCAGTGTGCATCATATGCTCCGAAACCGTCGCAACATTGCGAAGCGCCACTGCGAAACAAAGCACCGCCCTTTTGTGCACAGTTATCCGCTGAAGTTTGAGGTGAGCGCACGCAAAAACATCGAACTTCGAGTGCAGTATAACAGATTTTTACATTTTCCTTTACAGCCCAGCAGCATGCAAACGAATGTTCACTAAAAGTATCATGGATTTTGGGGAAACATAAAAAAAACATTCGGTGATGGGGAAGTTGTGAAGGAGTGCTTAAATACGGTTGCACAAACATTATTTAAAGGAAAACACAAAGCCCAGATGTGTGAAATAATCTACCAAATCCCAATGGCCCTGAATCCGTTGCAACCCACAATTAAGTCACTGGCAGGGCAGTCACAAACTCATTTTTTTCAGTAAGAAAAATTGATTGTATTGATTGTGTACTGAACATGTTGACCTGGTTTACTTGGATAATTAGGCTTTCCATTTTTTTAGGCTGATAACGAAAAGAAAAGGTAAAAGATGTTAACTCAATGCTTAGCACTTGATATATTTCTGCAGGAGATATTTTACTGTTTTTTCTGGAAGGGGCAAACTTAAGTTCATGGAGCCACATTTTCTTGAATGTCAAATAAACGCCTTATATTTGTTTGGCTGGCAAAGGTGTTTAATATTATATATATTCATATATATATATTTAGCATATAAGTGCGCTCTGTTGAAAATGACTAAATATTGAAACTATATAAAAATGTGAACATAGGCTAGACATTAAAGGAAGTTGGACTTTGGTTCGGACCTTTTAATTGGAAGAAATTTTAGACGTGGACCTCTGTGACTTTTAATTGAATACCTCTGCAATAGAGTGTATCAAAGCCAGACATCTCAAGTCTCAAGCACTGCCATGATGTGCTAGGAGCATGGAGCAGGGTCAGTTATTGGTTAAAAACAGGCAGTGTCAGAATCTGAGAAATCTGATTTATTTCCTCTTTCTCTATTTTGGATTTTTATGGGGTATTATAGCTTGTTTTAAGTGGTTTTATTAATTTTCTGATAATTTTTTAATTTTACCATCAGAATCAGAATGCCCTTTATTGTCATTGTACGCCGTGTGCAATGAGATAAACACTAAAAATGAAATTAAATTAATGCCAGTTCAAATTCAGAGTATTTTTGTTGAGTGGAGCCAGAAGTCTTTGTGGCCAAATTTTATTTGAATGGTTGAACGTAACAACTGGTAAACAGCGATTAATGTGCTATTATTCTGATTCACATGCCACTATGGCAGAATATAGCAGTTGCATTTTGAGATGCAACAATAATGACAATATCACAATATTAAAATTGCCACAATATCGTCATTGTCATTTGATGAAAATGTATGTTAGTTGCTATGGGCCACGCCCACTCAATTTTTTTTTTTTGGGGGGGGGGTAACTTGAGGCCTCTGATCAAAACCCAATCATAATGTGCGTTGACATTTGGGCTGAACAACCCTGTCAATGAATAAATGAATGAATGAATGAATGAATTGGAGTCATCTAAATTGCAATTATGGCAAAGTCAAGGTCTGTATTCTCAGACAGTCTTAATTGGATTACTTAAATGTGTTTACTGGCCTTAGTAGCGAAATGTGTTTTGATCTGAAGATGTCTGATGTTGGCTTCTGTAAGAGACATATTAAAGTAAAAAAAAATACTTTGTAGTAGCTGAAAAATAATGAGAGTCATTTCGAGCAATAGCGGAACCTGAGGAATGACTGTTTTAATGGTTGATTGTAAATAGCAATAACAAGATTGTATGCTGTTCTCTGAGGCCTTTAAAAGGATGTTTAACTGTAGAATGACAAGTGTCAAAATACAACATATCATCTGGAACCCGTTGGAGAAAGGAGAATTGCGTTTAAAAGGAAGCAGTTGCTGGAGACATCTGGCGCTAGAATGTTTGAGGAACAAGGAAAAGATTAACAACATCAATAATTAGGCATGACATTTATACTTCACAGTCCACTGAACAATCTGAGCCAGAGATTGTTACAGGACAGCTGCGTGGGAGCAGGTGCGCAGGTGGAAAACATTGACACACACATACAGCACAACCACGACAAAGGCAAACCGAGGACAAACAAGAAACAGGAAGAGAACACAATGTAAAAAGGGAGAAATTGAGCAAATCCCCTAAAATATAGTTTGAAATAAAACGTATGTTATTAGGTATTGAGCTCCCCAAATATGCAACATGCCAGAAACAGAGAATAATTTTTATCATCTAAACCAGGGGGAGCCAACTTTTTGATTGGCGGGCCACATTGGGTTCTAAAATTTTACAGAGGGGCCGGACAAGGAGCAGATGGATGGAGTGTTTTGGTTACCTCTCCTCAGGAGAGAAAAAAAAAAAAAAATAATTTTAAATGAAAGTGAACAAAAACATGACAACAATATATATGTCTTTGAAAACCCACAGTATTTAGAAAATAAAACATTAACAAGGTTTATTCATTTATTTTTTTTTTTTCTTTTCAGAGGCCGCATGCGGCCCCTGGGCCGTAGTTTGCCCACGCTTGATCTAAACTATAAAAACAGTTCTATAATATGCTTTTGTGGCTTTGGGTGATGTGATCAATGAGCGACAATTATGAAATTGAGGACGCACATTTTTATCTCTGCATTTGATTGGTTGTAGCTCGAGAGATACCACTTTGGTATCATTGACAATGTTTGGGGTTTTTCTAGTGTCAAGAATGGTCTTGGTCTTCAGACTTCAGTCTCGAAACCTCATTTTGGGTCTTTTCTCGGACTTGACTAGTTCGGAAACTAGGTCATTTTTGGAACATTTAACTTTTGGAACTTTTTAGTTTATTTTTTTTAATGAACTGAAGGACTTTATTTTAAAATTTGTCAACTGAGCTTAGAGCTTGTTCACTTCGAAAATAAACTGTCGTGGACTGAGTTGTGCGACGTTGATCACGACGAGGATCTCAGGTATTCAGGTGCGTTTACTGGCAGAACGGCAAACAGTTCACTGGATGGCCCCGTAGTGCTGCCAAAACTCACCAACAGCATACAAGTAGAATCGTGAATAACTCACCGTGAAACTTACTATAGCCTGTTGTTGTCGGTTTTTGGTCCCTGGCGTAGGCAGAGGATACTCACTTGGCGTCCATACACTGTAGGCCCGGAAGACAACTAACTGACTTTTGTGGGAGGGGATGAACAAAACCACAGCAAAACCTCCGGAGCCCGAGGACCAATAGGTTCACTGAGTAGTCACACACACCATAGAATGACTGTCATATTACAGGTGGGAAAAGGCTGACGTTGATGCTGCGTTACAGAACTTTTCCAACATGGGTAAACATAAAGGAAACTGACAAATCCAGTCTACACACTAAGGTTCACTGTATTTTGTTGTGCGGTGTTGGTTGAAAACAATTCTCCTATTTAATTCCAATTTTTGTTTAACAGTCATACATACAAATTTCTCTCATAACGTATGTGTCGTTGGCGACTTGCTTCTACTTGCGGAAAAGAAAAAAGCGATCAATAAGAACATTTTGACTTGTGGAAGTAGCGTTTTATAGACATATGATCAAACACAAATAGTGCTCACAACTTCACCAAGCAGGTAAGTTTGGTTTACTAGAAGCTAGCTAACTAACTAAGCTAGCTAAGCTAAGTAAGCACTCAAGAGACCTAACTATTTTGTTCAAAACTGTATGACTATGACTGTTTCGACTTTGCTGTGAACTCTATGTGCATAATAAAAGTAAAGATTTCTTATGTAATACACAAAATACAGCAAGGCTCAATTTAAAAGTAACACCATAGGTGCAACGTCAACTCTCTGTCACTAAACTGACACCGTTTGCATTTGGCTGACTTTACTTGCCTGATTGTAAACAATTGTTTTTCCCTTTTAAAGACAAAAAGGGAAAACCTCCATGATTGATTACAGCAGAATACTGGCACTTTCTGGCTTGAATGTGATTTGTGAGTAATAAATTCTTCATTCGGAATGGGAATGGAAGTGAACAAGTATCAGACTTTGAAAACAACATCAAGAGGCCTAAACAAATAAACATTGAAAAGAATCTGGGATACGGTTGTCTGTTTATAAGGCAACCCTGCGGTGTTTTTCTTTCCCAAAATATGCAAAAGATGATAAATTAAAGAGGATAAATCCAATAAAATATGTATGCAAGCAAAAAAAAAAAACCTCTATGAGTCATGGTGAATAAAAATGATCCCGTAAAAGAAGCATGTGGGAACTGATGCCAAACTTTCTGATGACATTAGCAGTGACAGGCAGCCCAGACAAGATTTACCGGCAGGAATAATCTGTCATCATCTGCTCAGATGATCGAGAACAGTGAAATAATCCAATTTGTCTTAAAAAAAAATGCCCCTTTGTGAGATTACTATTTTATATTCACAAGGGGGAAATAAATTAAACCACAGTGACACCGTCGTTACAATTTTGGAAAGATTAAGGTATTAAAAATAATTATATATAAATATATTTATTTTATTTTTTTATTTTATTTTTTTCTGTAGATTCTTGTCAGAGATTACAGTATACAGGCATCTCCAATTTGAGGCAGAAGAATTATGTTCTATATTACTCACTCATTGTACTGACTCGTTAAAAACAAACCAATAAAATTACTATACAACAGTCTGGTGAACGCCCATCCTGCATACCGTCCGTCAGGTTACAAAACAGCTTGCAAGTAGCCACTCTACTCTTGGGATGAGACAATATTTGAATAAAAAAATTTCAGGACATTGACGGAAGTGGACGTTTTGTAATCGATGAGAAAATGAAGCTTCATGAAGCATTTATGATATTTGAAACCTTTAAACCAATAGCGCCATCTAGAGGAGTAAAAAAATCATCACTAGTGTTTCATGAAGCTTCATTTGTCCATAAGTAGTAATCACTTTCATTAGTCAAGTGAAGTATAGCTTTTGGGATTTAAAAAGACAAGTAGAAAAGTGCAGGAATGGAGGGTCCATCAAGTCTCAGATTGAAGAGGAGCAGTGTGGTTTTCGTCCTGGCCGCAAAACAGTGGACCAGCTCTCGACTCTTGGCAGAGTTCTCGAGTGTGCATGGGTATTCGTCGAACCCGTCTGCATGTGTTTTGTGGACTTGGAGAAGCCGTTTAACCGTGTCTCCCCTACCGTCTCGCCCCCCCCCCTCCCCCACCCCCTGAAAACAGTTTTATAAAGGCCATGATGATTAATTACAATGTTATAATCACATTTTATGTTTAAGGCTCCCTGTTTCAACTGCATATATGCCCATAAAAATAATAACATTTAAGAGGCCTACAAGACTAATACATTAAAGTGCCATATGTACTACTGAGCATAAATTTGTTGCATGGAGCAGAAGATATAATGACCACCGGTAGTAAGTCCATCCATCCATCATCTGTACGGCTTCTCCTCACAAGGATCGTGGGGGGGGGTGCTGGAGCCTATCCCAAGTATCTACGGTCAGTAGGCGGGGGACACCCTGAACTGGTTGCCAGCCAATTGCAGGGCACACAGAGACGAACAACCATTCATGTTTACACTCATACCTAGAGGCAATTTAGAGTGGCCAATCCACCTGCCATGCATGTTTTTGGAATGTGGAAGGAAACCGGAGTACCCAGAGGAAACCCATGCAGGCACGGGGAAAAAAAAGAAAACTCCATGCAGGAAGGCCGAACCCATGACCTCTGCACTGTGATTATTGTGTTAACCAGTCGGGCCACCGTGCCACCCCGGTAGTAGGTAATTAGTATTACTACTTACATATATTGCAAAATTTTATAAATCTATATATTCAGATTTGGCTAAAGTCAAATTTCACATATCATACACCAACCCACCAAACGAGCTTGAGACATTGTATCACTTGGTTGGGACATAAACACTCGGACAGCTTTCCAGTTTTGAGTGTGGCGAGTTCTCATTGATTTACACCGATTGGTGTTCTGAATGCCAAACTAGAATGAGCACAATCCAAAATGTGAGTTGTTTCGTCAAAAAAGTCTTACATTTGAGCCAAACTTATTGCAGTTTAAAGAATACTTTGGTGGTATCAGCGCATGGATATTTGTTACGCATTCTGACGTTGGGCCGAAACCTCCAATGTCACAATTTGGTAAATATATTTCTATCATGTCCAGTGTTGTTTACCTGTTGCTAATGTGTTCTCGCCACCCACAGTCCATCCTGGTGGAGTGGTGGGCAGAGTCACAAAAGGGAAGCAATTTCAATCCACCTGGTGCTAATCAGCAGTGTTTAGTATTTAGGTTCAGCCCCAAACAAGAGAAACTGCCGGAGTATTGAGTTGCATGCTGTCCTGCCGCTTGCTAAAGCCTGCATTTCCTCGTGTTGTGTCAGTTTGTCTGTGCTCCAGTAGAACTTAATGTTGGTTTAATTAAGTCTGATCTACTGTGATCTTGTGTTTCTGTTTTAATACTAGTCCGCATATAGAGAGTACTAAAGTGTTTGTTTCTTTTACGTGCTCTTGGTCACTATCTGTTTAGTTTTTTGGATCCTTTGGTTCCCGCCCACTTCTTTTGTGGCCCTGTCCACTATGCTTTGTTAGTGCATATTTGTTTTGACTCTTGTGATGATGTGTTGTTGTTCTGTGGAAGCTCAAATCAAATGGTGTGAATAAAGCCTGTGTCACCGCTCTCAAACACTTACACCTGCGTGGTGGTCCATTCTCTGACTGTAAATCCATACATGACAATTTATTTCCACACATCTATACTATAGGTTAGTTTGCACGTGTAGGTGTTTTGTTTTTCAAAATTTTTGACAAATCTGAGTTGAAAATGGCTTGCATTCTATGACAAGTCAATGTTGTGGATTGAACTGAAAATTTCGGAGGTCCACGGACTAATTTGCAATCCATATTTTCATCTTGGTAAAAGTGTTTAACATCATGTGAGCAAATTGTTATGGAGCTCTTCCAAATTGAATGGGCAGCGGATCAGTGTGCCATTTTATCAGCATGCCGAAACCAGACTGGACTCTGTTCATAAGGAAGTCTCTACAGATTTGTTCACTGTCATTCTCTCTTTAGAAATGTTTCTTTTGGGTCTGAGGCGATTAGGGATAGACTGGTCTTGGGTACATGTTTATTAATAAGCAATTGAGCCATCCAGACTGCACTCAGGGCCCAGCATACATACTAAATAGTAGAATAAATAAATCAAAGGAAGCAGGTTACAGGCAGGACCAGGCATTGTCTCAATAACCAGCGCATCCTAATGAGCGACAAAATGTCACAGGCAGCTCGGGAGATAATGGTAAGGCGCAAAATACTGCCACTTTGTCCAGATATTTGACATGCTTCAGTGGTTCTCCCGATGGAGTGGGGCACCCTTCAATTTCAAGTGAAGGTGAAGCTAATTAGGGTGCCTTTGTTTGTAACATGGTAGACCAGATGTTTTGGTGTTATTTTTGACTCAAAATCTCAGATTTTTAAGTAGGGTTAGGGTTTTAAGTAAGGTCTAAGAATGTGGTTAGGGTTTCAAAGGATGGTTAGGCTTTCAAATTAGGGTCGTAATTTATTATAGTTATATGTAGTGATGGACAAATGAAGCTTCATGAAGCACTTGTGATTACTTTGACTCCTCTAGATGGAAATGATGATTTAAAGATGCAATGTAAATTTTATGAATTTCTATTGCACCAACTTTTATTTTTAAACCAAGCGCATCATCGAGAGGAGTACAAGTGCTTCATGAAGCTTTGTTTTCACATCACTAGTAATAAGATTTAGTTAAACATGTTACCTTAATGTTTCAAAGTAGTTCGGGTTTCATGATTTTGTATGTATGTATTTAGAATGATTTTTGTACAGTACTGCACAAAGGGTTGGAGGCACCCCATTGGTTACACAAGGGGCCGGTTTGATGAGAACAGGTGGACACAATAACTTAACAAGACAGACATTAACAAAAGTGCGACCAGGAAAACGTGACAAAACTAAAATCTAATAAAATCCAATTTTGCACTGTATTGGCTGTTTTTCGGCCACATAAAGGGTTCTCCCATTCCCCCAATAATCAGTTAAATTGAGGTTCCACTGTACTCTATATCACCATGGTATCATTTTTAGTTATTTCACATTGTAAATACCCTGTCATGGTCTGTGTTTGTTGTTTCTGGTTTAGTATTTAGTTTGATTTTTTTTTCCTTGTGTTCTTTTGTTGCTTGTTAAAGCTTATTGCGCCCACCTGTGCTTACCCCGTTCCCTAGTGTGAACCAATCAGCACATTGTCTTGTCCAGGTGTTCCTCGTTGTCTCGTTACTTTGTTTGCATTTACTTCCTCGTTTGAGTACAGATCTTGTTGGTTTGTTGTCCCTGTCAGATGTTGTTGATGTCAGTGTCCCTATTAGTTGCCCTCCTACCTGTCTCGCTTTGTCAGATAAGTCTAGTCCTTGTGTTTTGTTTAGTCCTGTTATTTTATACTTTTGATATTTTCATTTTTTTCCCCAGTGCCTTGTTTGCCTTTTTGTTTTCGCCACATTAAAGACTCCTTTAAGTTACTCCTGCCTCACTTTCCTGCATTTGGGTCCCCCTCAACCTCAACCTCCTACACCACAATCCGAACCTGACATGCCATTTCCTTCTAAAATCAAAAAATGAACGGCATCAATAGTTTGTGTGAGTTGGCTTTTATTGTTTATTATATTATTTTCCACTTTTAATAAAAGCAATACAAGTTGTAGCGTCTATGTTATGTGCACAAATTAACCAGCGAAGAACCGTCAAGGGAAGCCCACGATAAAACAATTGTTTTCATTCAAGACCCTTTTGTTTCAGGGGCCAACAGTTTATCATGCAATTTTAATATTTTTTAACTAACTTTTTACCATTCTGAAGATGGAAATCTAAAAATAAATGAACATTTGGTGATTGCATTGAAACTGTATATTTTTTTTATTCTCTGGACCAGAGGTATTCAATTAAAGGTCACAGAGGTCCACGACTAAAATTTCTTCCAATTAAAAGTTCCGAACCAAAGTCCAACTTCCCGAAATGTCTAGCCTATGTTCACATTGGTTTCAACATTTAGTCATTTTCAACAGAGCGCACTTATATACTAAATATTTAGCAATGTTCCCATTAAACACCTTTGCCAGTCAAAGAAATATGAGGCGTTTATTTCCCATTCAAGAAAATGTGGCTCCAGGAATTTAAGGGTGCCACTTCCAGAAAAAACTAAAATATCTCCTGCAGAAATATATCAAGTGCTAATCATTGAGTTAACATCTTGTACCTTTTTTTCTTAAATCAAAGAGTTATCAGCCTAAAAAAAATGGAAAGCCTAATTATCCGAGTAAACCAGGTCAACATGTTCAGTACACAATCAATAAAAATGGCTGTCCTCATGAAAAACTAATTCAAAATGAGCTTTGACGCCACTTTTTCTTTTGAATATTTTTTTAACTTCTCTTAATGAGAAAAATGAGTTTGTGACTGCCCTGCCAGTGACTTAAATCTGGGTTGGAACGGAGTCAAGGCCATTGGGATTTGGTAGATTATTTCACACATCTGGGATTTGTGTTTTCCTTTAAATAATGTTTGTGCAACCGCATTTAAGCACTCCTTCACAACTTCCCCATCACTGAATGTTTTAGTTTACTTTTAGTGAACATCCGTTTGCATGCCGCTGGGCTGTAAAGGAAAATGTAAAAATCTGTTATACTGCACTCGAAGTTCGATGTTTTTGCATGCGCTCACCTCAAACTTCAGCGGATAACTTTGCACAAAAGGGCGGTGCTTTGTTTCGTAGTGGCGTTTCGCAATGTTGCGACGGCTTCGGAGCATATGATGCACACTGGTTTTGAATTGGCTACAGCCAGAACGAAACTACATTTTTCCGTCCATCTATTTATAACAAGACGCATCGACCTTGCTATTTTTTTAGCAAGGCAGACTGTCAGCAGCACTCTCTTCCGGTCTGCTGCGCGATTGGCAGTGGATAGTAAACAAAAGATTTGATTGGCTCAAATCAGTGACGCCTTTTCCGTATTTACTAGAATTGCAGCGTCAACGTTTGCGAATGCGCCCTGAAAGAAAAATCATCATAGATTGGTCATGGGTCCGGTCCGAACCATCTGTCGCTCCGGATCCGGACCGCGGTCCGCCATTTGGTGATGGCTGCTCTAGACATTAAAACGATCACAACTAGACTTTTCTGGTTGCCTTCCTGTCTTCATCAGTGCCCGCAAAAAGACTTAGTTAGGCCTGCAACTTGTGAAAAACTCATTACCCCCCCAAAATTACCCCCAACAGCTGAGTTCCGGGCTGTCCTAACTATACCTTGTTGGAACCTCTGACTTGTCACTGTTGATTAAACTACAGTTAATTTTGGCCGCACATCTGCAATACTGTCCAATAAATAAATTCCTACCATCTTGATCCCTGACAAGGGTTTTGCAGCTGTCAAATGTTAGAGCACAGCGCAGAGTGTCTAGACAGATTGATTAGGAATAAAAGAAAAAAAGCTAATAATAGTCTGCTGTACAAAAAATTGACCCTTTGCAATTTAAGTAACGGTATTTCTCCATGTCTTAAAGAGGCAGACTGTATTTAAAAAATAGGAGATTAAGATCCCATTTAGTTCATTACCAGTTTTATTATGATACTGATATCATCTTAACTCATTCTCTACCATCCGAGTAAAAAAAAAAAAAAAATGGATGTTTGACGTCTTAAGCCGTCAATGGGAGTAAATGAGTTAATTTACTGAAGATTTTTTTTTTTTTCATAAAGACACGTGAAGAAATTTTATGGGAGCAAAAGCTCAATATCTGGAACGGGTTGATTCTATATCCTTTATTTTCTTCCAGAGATCTGAATGCAATGTGCTTCCAATTCTTGCGTTAAAGCCTTTAATGATGATATGCAGAGCAACACATTTTCCACTCTCATAATGACTTATTAATTCATATATAGGACCCTTTTTTATCTTGCAAAAAGGAGAAAGGGAATAACATTAAAGTAGCTTGCAGATCATATGGACATCAATGGTGGTAATGTAACTAGACGTGTAGTACTTGTTTAGTGTACGATCAAAACATACCACTGTGTCAAAAGGGAAGCTCAGAAAAAGAATTGCAAAATAACTCAAATTGAGCAAAAAAGTCAAGTAAAACCTTGTTTGGCTGATAGATTCAGGCGTCATTTTAAATTGCAAATACAATATTTTTATCTGCACATACTGTGGCACACATAATGCATAAATATTTTAAGAATATGATTTTTTTTCTGTTATGATGAGCAATTGGGCTCTAATGAAAAAGGCTTCATTTATGACGCACCACTCCCACATGCAATTTTTATTTGATTTTTTTTATTGCCACAATGCATTGTTAATTTAACTGAAATTGCAATATGAAATATTACATATGTGAGAAACTGACAAATTGTTTATGCTGAACTCGTTCCGTTTTCTTTGTCAGTTCATAGAAAGGAGAGGTGAGTGAAGTGTATGCGTTGATTTCAAATTGACATAAGAGTTCTCTTTCATGAGTTCGGGAGAAGTCTGCATTCAGGCGCTTATTAGGTAGGCTTTCAAAGAACTTAGAATGAGGAAAGACGACATGGATAGTCGTTGGTTATGATATGAAAACCTCACTGGCAAATGAATAAATGGCCTGTTCTGCAGTCGAACGTCTGCAAGCCGCTCTCTTTGTCTCGCTGCCTCAGAGCACAATGAGGTCTGATTTCATTTCCTCCATTTATCCCGATGCAATGTGATTGAAAGGATAATGGAGGGGACACATATAATGACGAATGATTTTAAGCGCAGGAAATGAATTTGTGACAGGATTTGTTCTCTCAAGTCTAAATCCTAGACGAACTGCCAATGTTCGATAATTTTGTTCGGGATATTTTTTGTTGCATAGAGGAATATGAGATTATAGCTGTTGGATTCATTTGTATGATTTATCTACCTGTCACACAAGCGGTTTTCGTATGTTTTAGTTAGTTATATATGTAATTTATGTCACTTACGTGCATGCAATTGGTTAAAGAATAAGATGCAGTTTACCGTTCGAAAAAGATGGATTTGGATAACGGTTATCTTGAAAAGGGTCAAACTACCGACATAGATAATTGTTGAAAGTTGTTGTATTTGTTTCAATATATCAGTGTTCTGCACTGTTTGAAAATATTATTCAAATGCCTTTGGTCCTCTCTAGCGGAAATCGCAGATAACTGCAACTAATGTGCCTTTTTTTTTTACAATGCGGAAGTAACCGGCAGTATAGCATACAGACAACAACGACGCACATTCTCTGCCGTCCTGAGAGATCGCAATGTCTTTTATTTCAAGGTTGCATCGCCGGTGCGTATAATTCACTTGTGTGTAACAACGGAATTATTACTTTTGATGTATATTAGTCGTCTGCAATTGTCAAACTGGCCGTAGCATTGTTGTTTGTAGTTTACTACTCACGAACAAGAGAATCGTTAAGATGGCGTCTAGGACGTTTATTTCGTTGTTTATACAGCACAATGTGATATGCAATTTGTCTATACGTTTTGTAATTGTATTTTATGTCTGATTTCACACTTTTACTATTTTATGTCTGATTTCACACTTTTACCATTTTGAGTATCAGTAAATCTGCTTTGACACAGCCACGTCTGCAGAGTCATTGATATAAGAAAGGCGTTCCTCGCTATAACGGCACAATTATTCTGATGCTATTCAAAATCAACTTACCAAATGCAGTTTGTGCTGGTAAGCAAAATAAGGAGATGCTTTTGTGGCGAACAATTACGAATGCGTTTGACTTTGTTCAAAGTCGCAAATGTTCGCCAAATGTTCTGCAGCAGTTTAAGTGATTTTGATGACTCAAAACTTCCTTGGGACAATAAAAGTACAGGAGAATATCTGACGACTGTCTGGCGAACGTTTGCGACCTTGAACGAACGCTGACGTAAACGTGCATATTTCAACCGTCGGAAATGTTAGCCACTCAAGTGGGATGGGGATTTATATTACAAAACACGTTTTAAAAGCGTACCAAATAATACCCCCCCCCAAAAAAATAAAATTACTAAAAAATTAATTAATTAATATATATATATATATATATATATGTGTATATATATATATATGTTAAAGATGTGCTCTCAAAGTCCTTACTTTGTTAGGTTTATGTTTATGATGTAATACTTTGTTACATGCATGCTTATGATGTAACGTTCCTTTCATCCTTTGTCGCCTCATAATAAAGTCTTCACTTCTTCCACACTGTCAGACGAGACAGGTTGTGTGTAGTTATTCCTCTGTCAATACAGAAATTCTGGTTTGCTGATCCTGAAAATAGTTGGACGCGATACTACTGCTGCGTAGTACCACTCTGCCAACTATATATATATGTATATATATATATATATATATATATATATACATATATACACAGTAGCTTTCCACAGATCAAGTCATTAAATCCATGGGTGATACCCTTCCTCCCACTTTCCACCCACCCATCCCCCTCCCCACATACACACACACACACACACACACACCCACACACCCCCGCACACACGAATAATGCACATCAGCTTCACTTTAGGTGCCAATGTTTTGGCAACCACATGCCACTGACATGCTCAGATGGGAACGACAATCACGTGACACACTCCCACTCTCCAAACACAGTTGCTCCTTATTTTTCAGTCAACACCTATTATTAAAGTGCACCACTGTGCTTTTCTTCCCCAACTGCTGTGTGCATATTTATTGAGTCATTGCAACTATTTTGAGCGCCAATTAAGACGTGCATTTTGCCTCTAATTGTAATTGCTGCAATTTATAACAGCACTCGGCTCGCAGTCAGTCTGTGAGTGATGCCAGTTCATTTGTTAACTTTCTCAACAAATTGATCCTTCGGGTAGCTTATTTAAGTGCCATCATGTGTAGGTAATTTAAATGTCAAAATAAAGGGTAGGGAAATAATTTGACATTTATTTCTTTTTATTCCTGCTCCTCAACAGTTGCACAGGGCCTTACAAAGCTAAGTTTTGTAAATGCATATACACAAGTCAAGAAGTACAACACTGCCCCCTACAGTTCATGGAAGACTTAATTTTCTGCAGGCAATTTGGGAATTCTACCGTGGTTGCTTTCAATGCATTTCATCAGTTGCTTATCTTACAGTAACATGTGGGAAAAAGAGACGTTATATATTCTCAGATTCGACAGAACATTTTGGTTACTTACACCATAAAAAAAAATATCAGAACTATAAGGAACATTCTATATTTTACCTTTGCTCTTAATCAAGCTGATGACTATCAATAAGACATGGGTAAATTGTCGGTGTACAATGAATACTTTTACTGAAGTCATCAAATCACCTCATCAATTGTGGACCATGTCACGATGCATAGGATAGGATAGGATAGGATAGGGTGGGATAGGCTCTTTCACACCTCAGACTCTAATGGGGATAATTTAAGTGCCATACAAAGTAGATGGAAGGATTTATATTATGTCAGTGACCACTATGATAGCACCAATCAAAACTGAATATTATTATCAATAGTTGATAAGACTAGCAATTTCTTTTGCTTACTTGATATATCTTATTGAGCCAATTCTCTATTGATTCTCATCGCATGAGTGTATGGAATAATCCTACTTCACAATTTAGTAGTAACAGTCAACGCTTTAGCAAGTTGATCAGCAAATCATTGTTATTGTTCGATCCAGCTTCTTTCATCTGAGGCAGCTGGCTAAAGTAAAGCCCTTTCTTTCCTAACAGCTCTTAGAAACAGTAATCCATGCCTTTGTTACATCAAGGCTAGATTACTGCAATGCACTTTATTTTGGAGTCAGCCAGCCCTCCCTCAAGTGCCTCTAACTGGTGCAAAATGTTGTTGATGGTTTTTTAACTGAAGCTCGTAAGACGGATCACATAACCCCAATCTTGTCCTCTCTTCAGCGCTTTAAGGTACTTCTGTTTGACTTCATAACTTTAAATGACCTCACCCCAGCGTACGTCTCTGAGCTCCTCCTCCCCTACGCACCTGCCCGCTGCCTCAGGTCTGTGGACCAAATGCTGCTGGAGGTGCCGAGGACCAAGCGGAAGCTCAGGGGGTATCGCGCCTTTTCTGTTGCCGGTCCTTCCCTATGGAATTAGCTTCCATTAAATGTTAGGCAAGCCCCCTCTCTGTCCACTTTTGAAACCCGTTTGAAGACACATTTTTATTCTTTAGCTTTCGACTCAACATGACTGTCGCTGTTCTGCTCTTCTCCTGGTATCTATTGTTTGTCTTTTAATTCGTGCTCTAATTTCCCGCTAATTTATATTACATCTCATGGAAAGCGCTTTGTTAAAGCTCCAGCTGTTGTGAAATGAGCTGTATTAATAAAGTTTCATTGTATTGTATTGTATTAATCCTCTGCCGTACTCGCCAGGCATAACTAATTGATTTACATGCTCTCCAACTGTCATAATAATGTAACAGTCAATCACTTTCCAGGCATGACTAATCAACCCATGCATATTGCATTGGTTCGTCATGCCTGCAATGTGAGGCAAAATTGCTGATGGGTGAATTTTTAAATTGCAGAGCCTTTTTTTGTGGCATTTTTCTTGGTAAAGTTTGGGGAAAACTGTTATTGTGCCATTCACATGGTGCAGCACAAATCCACGGGTGGCGCTGTGCTTTGTTATAAAATGACAATTTCACCGCATTGAGATGGAGAGGCGCGCAAAGTAAACGGGACATATTCGTCTGACCTTGAAGCGATTCCGTGGGAGCGCCTATCGGTTGGCTGTCGAGCGTTTACGGCCCACTGCCAAATTTTTGGTTGAAATCAATGATGTCCCACTTGAATAACAAGACCATGTGTATCATGCAGCGAGAACTTTGCTGCTGACATCGGATTCCAATGCGGGTCTGCACATCGTCCTTTTTTGGCGTGGAATCTTATCTTCAGTAGACAGGAGAAGAATCTTGCCATTATGTATGAGAAAAAGGCCCTTTAACTAGATCCTCAATTTGTAATCCCTCAAAAGAAAAAGAATGTGAAATCGGCAAAGAGGGGATATCAAGTAGAAGACACTTATCGCTAAATCTACTTGGGATGAGGGGAAAAAATGATAGAAGTGGCATTCAAATGTGTTTGGACCACAGCCCGCAAACAGGCACAATTTATGATGTTTATGTTGAGGAATTCTAAGGGGATTTGGGATAAGTGTCAACAATTCTTTTTCACAGACTGTTCCTGAGTTCATCTCGATCGGCACACTTAGAGCATTCACATACAAAAGTAGAATCACTCGCTAAAATTAGAGATTTTATTTTCTTTCTCATGTGAGGACTCACAAGGAGAACGAGAGCAGCTGGGGGCATTGGGATAATCCTGATTTATGATCCTGAACGCATGGTTGAATTTTTCCCTGTGTTCTAAGTCAAGAGTATTTATTGTTTTCAACTCGTTTTTGGGAGGAAATGATTCATCCTGGAAAGAGACTCTGACAATCCACACAAAGGCCATCTGTCACACTTGGCACACGTACTCATCTTGTGTCAAAAAAAAAAAAAAAGGGCATCATATCCGTTTGACAAATGCCAGAATGTGATTGATCGGTACATTGTTTTCCAAACATTCTCACCTGTGTTGATTTACTGTCATTTTTCTGTCACTAAAATCATCACGTTTAGAAACAAAATGTTTCACGTCTTGCCATCAATCGTTATAGACAGGCTATGTAGCACCGTTATTTAAAGCGGCTCTAATCAGAACTCTCCTTTAAAAACGCTATCCTTGATCAAGATGTTTTAAGCGAGATACACACATTATGATTTTTTCTTCTTGACTGATTTTTTTTAGTCAAGTCAAATTTATTTGTTTAGTCCTTAATCAAGGGGAGGGTGGCAGAGAGGAGGATCTGCAGTAAAATAGGTCTCCATTTAACTAGACGATGAAGTAGAAATAACAATTTTCAGTCAGGATTTAAACATTCATACTGAGCTTGCCGCAATTTCCACTGGCAGAACGTT
The DNA here is from genome assembly GCF_059441095.1 of Idiotropiscis lumnitzeri. Taxonomy (NCBI): domain Eukaryota; kingdom Metazoa; phylum Chordata; class Actinopteri; order Syngnathiformes; family Syngnathidae; genus Idiotropiscis; species Idiotropiscis lumnitzeri. The sequence continues at coordinate 3,246,464 of NC_142410.1, forward strand.
CTAGAATATTATATATAATCGGCAGACTTCCTTTTAGCCCTCCGCCTCACCAAAAGACCAGCATGTTACAAACTGAGATTTTGGGATGGAACATTGGATACCACTAAGTCGCTAAGATATGAAGGTGCAAAGCCATATAATATTTTATGAGTAATGCTGTGGCCTGGAGGTTTGCTGAGTCTCAATGCCAAAAGACACGTCACTATATCAAGAGATGTGAAGAGGGCCCATTATAAAACAAAAAACACGGGAAGCCTTCCGAACTCAAAAAATGGACATTCACCAATGTTTGCCTCCACCTAAACTGTCAGGCAAACATTTCATCATAGCCCAAGATGTTCTGATAACCTACACATTAATGTTTGGCGTGGAGTCTGAAGTATTTGTGTTGGGCGGTGTGTCCGCTGCATGCGCCACAGGGACTTATCTCCTACACTAATACACTAATGCTTGATCTTGAAGTGCTGCCTCCATGAGTGAAAACAGAAATTGTGTATTCACTGTCTGGAAGGGCTGAATTGTTCTCTTAAAACTGGTCTATTTGAGAACACGTCAGCGCTAAGTCCCCCAAGTCACAACACGCTCGCTGATCAGCATACAAGAATTCTGTGATGCCCTTTTTTGACTACATTGATGTGAGGACAACAATCTACAGCTGGACACGGAAAAAACTATGGAGATCGTCATCGATTTCAAAGGCGAGTCTGTGGAGTGGGTCCACACATTCAAGTTCCTGGGAATACAGATCTCCGGTGACCTTCTAACACTCGTCCATTGAGAGCCTGCTGACTTACTGTATCTCCACCTGGTAAGCAGCTGTACTGAGGCAGAGAGAGTGAAGCTTCAAAGAGCAGTCAAAACAGCGCAAAAGATTATTGGCTGCCCCCTCCCCTCCCTGGCGGATGTCTACACCACCAGGCGCGTCAGTAGAGCTCATAACTCTTTGTCCTGTTGCCCTCTAGCACACGCTACAGGTGCACCAACACAAAGACAAACAGACTGAAAAAGAGTTTCTTCCCGAGCGCCATCTCCAATCTGAACTCTCACCCAGTGCACTTTTTCAACACTGTTTTTGTTACGTTTTATTTTTATTTATTCTATTTATTATTTTATTTTTATTATTTATATTTGTGCTGGAGAAGGGAGCTCTCCAATCTCGTTGTACACTGAGTATAATGACAAACAAGGGCATTCTGATTCTGAGTCATTGTAGTATAATTTAAATTAACACCAAAAAGTGTTAATCAAAAGTTAAGACCGATGTGTATGAGCATTCTGACAGATTTTTGATTACTATGATCAATGTACTGTACTTTTTGAATTCCATCCATCCATTATCTGTACTGCTTCTCCTCACGAGGGCAACTGGAGCCTATCCCAGCTATCATCGGGAAGTAGGCGGGGTACACCCTGAACTGGTTGCCAGCCAATCGCAAGACACACATAGACGGACAACCATCCGCGCTCACACTCATACCTAGGGGCAATTTAGTGTCCAATCAACCTGCCATGCATGTTTTTTGGAATGTGGGAGGAAACCGGAGTACCCGGAGGAAACCCACGCAGGCACGGGGAGAACATGCAAACTCCACACAGGAAGTCCTGAGCCGGAATCAAACCCACGACCTCTGCACTTTGAGGCCAACGTGCTAACCAGTCGGGCCACCGTGCCGCTTCTTTGAATTCACAAACTGATATTTGACTTTTGAGATTTAGAACTGCATTTTTTTGTACTTTTTGCTTCCTCTTTGATCTGAGGATGAATTTGCTGTTGCTGTTTGAATAAACCAATCTTGATACACTTGGCACAGTAGTAAGCTGTCAAACTTCTGTATACAATAACACACACACATACACACGCGCGCACACATTTTTCTTGATGTTGAAGTGTCCTTCAACATGGTCTCCCTCATTGTCAAAAGCAACCGCAGCAGACCCTCGATTCCGAGTTCCATTTCGTCAGCCAACTGTCTGTCTGGGATGCTTTTAATATTAGTTTGGAACCATCTGCTGGGGCCCTGTGAACATTGTTTAGTACTACTGGTCCACAGATACATCCACCACACATAAACACCAGAATGTTTGTGTATTTTTAGCGCAGGGCAACAGCTTCATATGATCCAGGGGCTGTCCAGAGGGACATATTTAATGCTGTATAGAAAATTGCATGCTTGATAGTTTGTTTTTTTGCTGCATTAAAATAACCATGTGAGTGTTGAATATACATGATTATTTTTTGCATTAGTTTTATTAGAAAAGTTCATTTGACACTGTTGCTGTTTTTACTATTCTTACATGATGCCAAATACAAAAAGCATCCCATCTGTGCTGTAAAATAAGTTTTTTTTTTCTTCTCCCATATTCTTCACTCATTCTTCATTCTTCATTGGAACTGTCACTATCTAATTGTTGTTAACTTTTAGATATAACAACTAAACAGTTAATGAATCAACACTATCCAAATTGCCCAACAGGTGTATACAGCGCTGCCATTTGGAGTTGATAAACATCTTAGACACAAATGATTTGAACGCCATCTGTTAGATGAGGACAAAAAAAGCAAAATGTCAAAATAAAAGGTAAAGCACAAACAGCAACTATTTGCAAGAAACGTGATTTTTCTTATTCTGTAAATTGCAAAGATTTTGTGTAACCTAATTTGAACATGTTCTTTTTGTTATCTAAGTCAAACTAATTTGTCGAGAAAAATGTCCTCCTTAAACAATCCTAGACTTAGCTACAACTAAATTCTGAATTGGGAAAGTGTCGACTTAAAAAGTCATATCACCTCGAATGTAAAGGTTCTTACAATTTTGTCTGTAGTCATCCGTTTGTCTGAATATTAGTAGCAATAACCCGAGACACTTCACAGCGAATTTCGTTGTCAGCATTCATACCAGTGAACCCATTCTATTGCATCCCACCAACCACTGGTCTCTACCACATTTGACACATGCTGCGATATGCTTTGGATCATTAACTGTCACTTTCCTTCTTCACACTTCTCTACATATCATCGATGTCCCGTGAAAAACCCTTAGGTCCATATTTTTTTTCTTTTTTTTTACGTGAATAGGCTTTCTGCGTCAAAGACATCCCATGAATGTGTAAAGTGAAAAGAAATTTGTATTTTTCACAGGACAGCGACGATGGATTAAGTAAACCTTAGCAAAACTTAATGTAGCTGTCCTGTTCTTGAAAAGGCACTTTTAATTCTAATTTCATATATATTTTTTTTTATGATGCGTTATCACATGCGATATCATTAATCCATTTCCACCCAGCCTACTGCTAAAGCAGCAGCGGTCGATCCTGTTCCTCGAGGTCCACTATCCTACCTATTTTCCGTCACTCCCGGCTGCAACACACCTCATTCAAATGAACAGGATTGTTATCCATCTTCCGCAGAGCTTGCTGATTATCTGATCATTTGAATCAGCTGTGTTGCAGCAGTGAGAGATGGGAAACAAGTAGCACGGCAGACCTCAAGGAACAGGATTGAACACCCCTGCGCTAAAGCATATCTTTTTGTAATAATTCTTTTTATTACTAAATAACAATGTTCCTGGCTTAATATAGGACATGATAATTAAGGAAAGATGGAAGGGGTGTGATAGGCGTGTAGGAAGCTTTTGTACAGGTTGCGATGCATCTCAGCGTTTGCAGCCAACCTTGAATTAAAAACAAATGCAGCAGTTGAAAAGAATTAAGAGGGTTGAGTCCAGTGTCACAGCCCTGTTAACGTCCTGCGAAGTTGTTTTTATGACTTGCCGCAGGTCTTTTGCCCATGTTTGAGAGAAGGATTGGATGCTGGATTTGGACGGGCAGAGATGAAAAGGCAGATTATGTCTAGCCTTTGTTCAGACTAGACTTTGACACGTGGCTGCTTATACGTGATTTAAAAAATCCGAACCGCTCGGCATAATTTTTGTTGCATGCGGCGTATTCACACTGGCTGTGCTGTCAGTGAGTCAGACTAGGAAATATGGTGTCATGGATACCTGTGTCAAAGGTATGTTTATGTATGAAGCCCCGAAACCAAACATTTATTTGGGTTAAATAGCAAAGCAAGCATTCAAATGTTTCACAACAGGTTTAACGTGAGGTGTTATTCAGATGAGAAGTTGCAAACAAATTAAAAAGATGTCATGGGTGATATTTCACGTGACATTTTCAAGCATCTCGTAAACCTTGGCCATCCGTATGCTGTACTGTACAGCTACGCATTTTACTGCACATGCGGTCCTTATATAGCCTTGCTCATCGCACAAGTCTTTTTAAGAAGTTCCACATTGTTTGGATCCATGTCAACACTACCGCATGTGCTGTTACGCAATAAAAGGAATTAACCGAAAGCACCACAGACGATACTACATGGATCGACCGATTCCCCCCCCCCTCCTAAAAAGACTTTTTGTGCCCCGATTCAATTTGATTTTCAATTTTCAGTTCCCGATTTCAATTCGCTTTGATCCTTTTGTTCTTCCAAACGGAGAAACAAATTTTAGAACCAAAATGTTTTATTTTATCGTCTGCATTTTGTCCTTGTTACACGGACTAACTTTTTGTAACTACAAAAAAAGAACCAATAATTTTGACTGTTTAACTAAATTTCTGTCCTTTCTGTGATTTGTCAGTGCCAAAACAAAACGTGAAAATTACTAAATGTACAATAGATTGGACTGTTATTGGTCCTTTTGCGGTCAAAATTTTATATTTTTTAAATCAGTGCGTATTTCAAGCATTTTAAATCAGTTTTAAATCGGTTTTCAATAAATCATTACATTTCTAGTAGTTAGACTATGGTAAATTGTTGATTCAATTCTGCCTAACTACGGTTAGTTGACCAAATGCCTTATAGATGTCATAAGGCCTGCGATTGGCTAGCAACCAGCCCGAAGACAGCTGGGATAGGCTCCAGCACCCCCAGCGACCCTTGTGAGGAGAAGCGGGACAGATAAGGCCTTTAAATTAGTTGTACGATAAAAATATACCATAACGAGTAATAAGGATAAGTGCGTCACTGCTGTTGCCATGGAGACCAGAAAACTTGTTGCAATTTGGGTTTGAAATAAATGGTACATTTGGTAACACTTGTCACTTTCGTTAAAGTGCGGCCATGCCGGGAATAGGAGAAACTGGTCATTTGATTATTCTTGAACAACTTTGGCCCTCAGGGTTGTACCTCACCGAGGTGTCGCGCTGATGCAGTTGTTTTGGCGACCAAGCAACGTGGTGCCTGCGGCTGAATGTGGTGTTCACCCAGGCACAATGTTCCTTAACATCCATAGGCTCTGAGCTCCATTCGCTTCTGCGGCCTGTTTGTTTTTCCGACTGAGAGCTGCCATTACCCCCGCAACCGCCCCTGTCATCACTCTGCTCAAGAAAGAATGTAAATGTTCACATGCTTTGTATGTGATGAATAATATACAGATATAGTTGCAAGAAAAAGTGTTACCGTTTGGAAGAATTGCCTGGATTACTGTGGTCGTAAAATGCGAACTAGGTCACAACAATAGACAGTTTTCGTATCGGAGAAACACGAGACGTAGCTTCTTGCCTCTGCTCATATAGACAAACTTGGTATGGGGGTGGTAAATTATAAAGCACCGACAAGCTGGCTGTTTTGTTTGTTTTAAATTATCATTTTGTGACTGGACAGCCAGGTTAGTTCATTTATATATATATATATATATATATATATATATTATCACTATTACAAGATTCAAAGTTATATTTTCCCGTTAATTAAATGAATGAAAAAGATGAGTGCTTTAAGAAAAATAAATAAATAAACAAAAAAAAAAAAAACGACAACTGAAACTACAGTATATTTTATGTTTATAAAACAAAATAAAACCAACTAGAATTACGGCGAAAATGTCCTTTGTTTTTTCTCAATTTATACATGCAGAAGATGGAAAGTTGAACAGTATTTGCAACTTTATTACACACTACTTAATGCTCTTTTTTTAACTTTCACTTAACAAATACTGCATAAATCCATCAAAAATGTGATTTAAAAACTAATACTCAAACTAATAAATGCCAAACTAAAACAAAGCATAAAAAAATAAAACTAACAAATCGGCTCTAAAAACAAATTATAACTAACTGGAGGGATGAACTTCCAAAAAGGTGAAAACAAAAGCAAAACTAACTATATTAAAAAAAAATCAAAAGCGACTAAACACATCTACTTGTAAAGTACAATACAATATGTATGTATCCCTTCACATTCCTGTCTGAAACTGGGGTTTCCTTGGTGCCTCGAAAATCCAACAAAAATGCACATCCAGAATTATCCTTTCATGTCTCCTGGTATGGTGACATCTTGCAGTTGGAAATTGGAAGGTTCCCCTGATAGCTTGTTAAATTCCAAATTTAGCTCCCACTTTGGCAGTTCTGGGAACTGTGTGTTCGTGATGGGAAAATGAAGATTCATGAAGCACTTGTGATATTTTTTAGTCCTCTCGATGGTTCTCTTGGTTAAAAGATGAAGTCTCATGAAATTGAAAATAATTAAATTTTCACTGCATCTTTAAACAAAAGTACCATCTAAAGGTGTCAAAAATGATCAAAGTGTTTTATGACGCTTCATTTTGTATTTTGTTTCCCATCATCATCATCTTCACACCCAAGTGGCATCTTCATCAAATATCCGCTCTCTTCATTCGGAAAATGGTGCAATTCCCCAAATGCAGCAAGACATACCTGCAGGCATGTGAGAGCCAAACAGTTTACGCATCGGCAGTACAACGTGTTTAGCCTTCCGCATAGCGCGCGCCTGGTCTGCTAAACATTCCTGAATGCATTTGTAGAAAATGGTAAACACTCGCAGCTGTGTGGATCGCCAACTCATGCTTGAACACCACCGCGTGTGAGCTGAGAATCGAGGTAGGACACACACAGGGTGTATTGGTGTGGCCGACCCCCTCTCCACATTTACTCCACTTTCATTCTCTGAATTTATGGTTATTTGTGAGTTTTATGTAACGTCGTCATAACAGATAGTCAGCAGAACAGAATGTACACTCACCTCCTAAATTGCCCGGTGCAGCTACAGCTTACTTGGCCTGTATCACATATATAAATCTCTTCATGAGAAGAGTGTTTGGTTGCAAAGCGCACTTTATTCATGTATTTTTATTTTTTCGGAGCATTAAAAATGTGCCTCAAATTAACTATCGGCACATTTTCGGGCCAAATACTAATCTTATCCCCAGGTCATTCACTGCCATTGACGGATATATAGAAAGCAAAAAGTACACTCCTTTTACCTAGGCTGGCAGTGAATGAGTTAAAAACATTTTACAACTGACTATGTGTTTGTCAAAACTCTCTCTTGGAAAGTAACGTAAATCAAATAATCGCCATGACATCTAAACTTGAGAGTGATCTTTTAGAATGCGTCTATCAGAGAGCAGATTTGCTTTTAACATTCCTGCGAAGCTCAACACTCTTACTGTGCCAGTGCTACGTGATGAAAGAAAACAAATAAAATGATGGAGAGAATAATAATAATAATTTTGCATCAGAGTGTGAATGATTAGAAAAAGATCCTCAGTTAACACTATCATAAAAAATGAAAAACTCATGCAAGATTTTCTTTTCTCCTGACATCTGTAAAATAAAGGCGGATTCAATTTGTTCTAAATTATTTTTCTCAACTTTATACACATTTTTTTCTGATTTTGATTTCAACAAGCATAAGTGTGCTTTTAACTTAGTCTTAGTTGCTTATTCTTTATTCATTCCTGGAGAGTATTCAATTGACACTCTGAGAGTTCAGACAGTCCCCAACCAGCATAATTGAGAACTTTGTGGCTTGCTAAGAGCACTCCGGAAGTTTTGTCTCCAAGCGCAAATCGTAGATTTAATACGGTCACTTTCCAGAAACAAGTCCTTCCAACCTGAGCTTTTGAGGATTTTCCTACATAACATGTTACAGACCGTTACATCGTGGTTTTTGAAAAGACGCAGGCTCATTCCAAGGAGAATGTACAAGATGGATGCCTTGACTAATATTTCGAGTAGTGAACTTTGTCAAAGAGTGTGTTGGATGCTTTAAGACAGTGGTCCACAACCACCGGTCTGCAGACCAGTACCGGGCCGCATGGAGACGAACGCCCCGCCCCCCTTCCAAGAAAAAATATATATACAGTATATTTTTTTATTTTAGATTCATTATTCCTGAGGGGTCCATTTTTAGAAGTTGACTGTAATTTTATATGTTGTACTAAATCCTTAATAACATGTTGAATTAGTCGAGAATTATCTTTATTGTCAGTTCCAATGCTTTAAAAGTGGCAATTCAAAAGCAATGTTACGTCAATTTTTGCAACCGTCACCCATCATGCTGGCTCAAATCTGAAACTCAAGACACTTGGGAAAAATAACTTAGCATTGGCTCAGTCCTATTTGGACCCAGTTTGGGTTACTTTTGATCCAGTAGTCTTAAAGGGGAAGTCAACCCCCCCAAAAAAATATTTGCAATAATATGTTCTGTGTAACTTCGCTAGGCTAAACATCGCGTTTTGATTAATATTGCATTTGTGCTATATGAGTGAAGCAGCAAAATCCACTAGTTATTATCCATCTCGGGGCGGCCATTTTGTCACTTCTGTCTACTAAAAAATGACGTCACAGTTGCCATGATTGGTTGTTAGCCGAGCCCTGAGCAACTGTGATGTCAATTTCAGAAGACAGAAGTGACAAAATGGCCACCACCCGACGTGTACAAAAATGAGTGGATTTTGCTGCTTAATTCATATTCCAAAAACACAATTTTTTGGTTGACTTAAGAGTGAGTGCATGAATTTATTCCTTCAAATTTTCATTTATTGATTTTTTTTTTTTTAATAAAAGTCCTTTTCAAGCACATTTATTGAATAAACAGGTCATAAAAAGACAGACGACCATTCACTCTCTCATTCCTATCGTCACAGTGCGGGAAGTGAACCCACACTGCCAGCTCACTAGTCAAGCCCGTCTATTTTCCATCTGTTTGATTGTGCTTTTAGATCATCCCACAGGAAAATCCAATCTATTTGATGTATGTTTTTCTTTCTGCTCTAATCTTCGCCTTTGCTATCTCTCTTTTGATGTGGACGTATGATTCTATTCTATCCACATATTGTCATGCTTATGGAGCGAGCAGCAATTGAATTTCAGCAGTTCCTTCATGCATCACAGTTACAAGTAGAGCTGGTGCACTCGGTGCTGGAAGAAAATAATCGTAATTCATTTGTAGTGACAAGACAATTGCTCGGAGTATTTTTTTTCCTGTTTTAAGGGCGGGTCACTTGTTGCTAGGCAGAGTTCACAAGGTTTAATTGGAAATGACCAATGGGAAAAAATATTTATAAAATATATACACCAGGCAGACTAATTATAAGTATTTTTTATATGACACTTAAGTATTAATACACAGGCATCAAATATTGATTACTGGTATTGTTTGAACATGTGATATGAGCAAAAATAAAGCGAATACTCAGAGCTGGGCATTTAACCATTTTGCCGGTCAGTTCCCTGCGATCTTGGTACCCTTCTGGCCTCGACCCTCCGGCCTGATTCATAAAAATTGTCGGCCCCCGACCCCTAAAAAAAAAAAAAAAGTGTCTGTGCATGACACCGCCGAAGGAGGGATGCTAACAGCAGAGGTTTATTTAAATCTTGTAGGCTGGCTAATTTACTATTCAAATGCGCTTAATTTATTATGAGCTTATTGTCTTATTTGTCTCGTTCTTTTTTCTTGCCATAAAATAGTGATTAGGTATACTGCAATGTCAATTGAAATTGCCATATCTAGTTCTACTTAATGTTAGATTTTTTTTTTTTACATTGGTGGTGCAATTCTCTTTGTACTTAGTAGAATGTTAAAATGTTAATTTAAACTTCTTTAGAGTTAAAGGTTTTTATTTTAGCATTAATGTGAGTTGTGCACCAATAAATCCAGATTCTAGTATTTCCTATATGGAGAAACTTGAAAATTATCCAACGTTGCAAAACAAATTGTTGAAATGTATTTATTCCCCCTTATTTAAATTAAAATTGCATCATAATATGCTGCATTAAATTTAAAGCAATTATTGGAAAGAAACAGCCCCAAGCATTGCATCTGCAAGACCTCCCTTGCCCCTGATGCAGTCGACACTGTTCCTTCATTCCAAACTTTAAGCAGCTCGATGTAGTACTCATATTTGAAGCAGACGCAGTGGATCCGTCTCGCGTTTGGCTTTGCTTCTGTTAGTTTACATTAGCTCCCCATTAATATTAGAAATTGTTGGTGATGCCTTTTACTGTGTGACAAGGGAGGGGTTGTAGCACTCCCATCTTTTCTCTTCAATTGCAGGTGCTTTTCAAGAATACTGTATATTATATTTAAATATATATCTGTATAGGGATACTCTTTGCTTGCATATTAAAGTGTGTGCCATCAGGTATATTGGCTCCTTATGAATCTTCTTTCCGGGAGAACGAGGTTAGTCGCTGGGCCTTTTCTTGATTGGTTGGTTGGAAGAGGATGGGTTGGGAGAGGCGATCCGATCTTCATGCACTTTCTCAGCTGAACACACGGCAGGACATGAGACAGGAGCAGTCGTCACACACGGGGAAGAATGGATTACGGACGTAGAATTTTACTTTTTCCAGTCCAGACGAGTCAACTTTGAGACCCAAGGGATCATTGGACTCCTTGGAAAAATATCAAAGAAGCGTGGACTATTAATTTGGACATCACAAGAATCTTATAGTCCAAATATTTAAATGTACAGAATGAATTCTCGTTCAACACCATGCGAGGGGTATAGCGTAAAACAAAGTGCACCTGATTGGTAAAGCCAGCCATACTGACTAAATATGATCCGAATAATGAAATAACGGTCATTCTAAATGTAAACACGCATCGCTATGTCTTCCCTGCTGTCGATCCTGAGCGGGAAGACCTGGGCAACTTTGCAAGGGAGGCTCTTTTTCCTGTACTTTATAATCTCCAACCATCAGGTAAGTGAAAATCTACACACATGTGTAAACACAAATCGAAAGAAAACAGTAAAATGTAATAATTATATATATATATATATATATATTAGTGAAGGCCAAATGAAGCACTGAAGCAGTGATATTTGTTTACTTTAGATGATATGCATATACTGAAATGTTAATTTGGAACGAAAGAATCTACTCTCAGCTTTTATTAAGTTTTGACGATGTACAGACCCAAGGGAAACAATGGCGCTGTTCAGAAGCTGGCAGCGTTTGTCTTTGCGCATCTGCGTGTGCAGTGCCGGAAGATAAGTTGATCCTCCGTGAATTGAAATGTCTCCTGTTTGTTGAGTGATGTGGAAAGTCTTCCTAGCACTGCTGGTGGATGAGCCAGCAAGTAACCACATTTTTGGGATTGTATATGTTGAAATATTTTCTTTTCACTTTCAGTCATTCATCACAAGGTGGTGTCATTCCATTTTGCTTTCCATTTATTTGTTAACCCGAGTCCCTCCAGTTTAAATTTAATCAACTTCCATATCAAGCTTCAAACCAAGAGCCCCATCTAGTGGAGTAAAGAATATCACAAGTGCGTCATTAAGCTTCCTTTTGCCATCACTAGAGTTCAGTTGGCATTGCTAATTTTGTGACCGACTGCTGCATATTTGTTTTTCAAGTGATTAAATTGGTGAGCATTGATTGCGTGATTAAAAAAATTACTGCATACAATCTCATTGTCAACTTCAGATACTTTTGACTCACTTGGAAGGCACTATGCTTTTTACTCCATTGGACTCCATGATCGGTACTCATAACCTCTCAGATCTATGACAAATGACCAACGCCGAAGTTATAGGAAGGAGTTCCTCCTCATTCTCCAACTAAAAAATGGCAGTCGGCTGCTTTTCGGTGCACGGGCACCTCTATTTTAGGGTATACAAGGCCTAAGCCACCCCAAAATCTTGAACGTCCTAAACTGTGGCTTTAAACTGATCTGAATTTCAAAATAATTTGCACAAAATATTTGCTTATCGCGGATACGAGATAAACTACGGTCTCGCAACACCTTTACATATAAAGTCAATACAGAGCCAAACAAGAATGTCGTTGACTACGTCACCTACTCTTCAGGTAAAAATGGGCTATCAATGTAGGACAAAATAATCATTGCAGTCGGAGGGCACCGGGACTTGTACAACAAAGCCAGTTTCCAATATGAGCCAAAAAGGAGCGGGCAATATCTCCCCGGCATATTAGTTAAGTGAGTGTGTAGACTTTTGACAGCTGTTGAACCATGATAGTCATAGTTTGAGCAAAAGCGCCGGCCACCCGAATGACAATTTAATTTTTTTTTTTTTCAGGGGTCAACTGTAGAGTAAATATACAAGTTGTTTGAAGAGATATATTGCTCTATTTTCTGATTGATCGGGTACAGTTTTTTTTTCTAACCTTCTGATTGCTAATCGACCCCAAATACCCTTATCTCATCATTTCTGCTTTTAAGAAATTTGTGATGAAGAAGTTTTCAAAATAATGGTGACGTATAGATAAAATAATAACGTGAAGAATTTCGAAGTGTCCCTTGGATCCTTTATTTTTCTTTACAAGGGCCTAGAAAGAAAAAAAAAATTAGTTGCCTTGGTGAGATAACTGAAGTTGCCACTAGATGACTCCAAATACCAAAGAATATACAGTACAAATTGATAACAGTTCATTATAGTTAACAATTCATCAATGAAAATAATTTAAAATTCTTAATATATTTGCTGCTTAGACTGTGTTGAAAATGTTTCTGGGAACCAAATGCATTTGCTTGCTCATTGTACTTTTTCTACCGTACCTTCCATCATCAGTCAAAGGGACTTTTTGTTTATGTGTACTGGCCTCTTTTATAAATACATAAAAGGGAAGAAATCATTGTTTATTAGTCGACTTTAGATAGAATTTCAATGGAGGTTATTTAATTTGCAGAATTCACTGCCATTTTTATTTTTTTGGGCATTTTTAGCTTTTCAATTTAATATCCATCAGTGCACTAATTAGGCAGTCCTTTTAGCCCCGTCAAACCCGATGTGGGTATGTCACTGTCGCTGCAGTTGAAAAACATGTTTTGTTGTTTTTTTTTCCCCAATGGATATTTTTTCTTTATTGGTGTCTGGAAACGTCAACATGAATTCTCACCATGGTTTCCAAATTGTTTGTTTTTTCGGTTCGATTAGGATTAAACAAGGTTAATAATTTTTGTATATACTGTATTTTATAAAACAGCGCGATGCTATCGGGAGGTCCCCGGTTCAAATCTCAGCTCAGGCCTTCCTGCATGTCCTTAAATGTTCATAGAAGACACCAAATTGACAGAATGATGTTATAAATGAACGTCTCCAACTAAAATTTGTTTTTCTCTTTTCCTGCCCCTCCATGTAAGATAACATGCTCAGTGCTTGAAAGTCTGATAGCAGAGCGCACAGACTACTGGGTGGGATGCAACCGAACTCTCACATCAAGTGCACGCCCCAAAACTGGTAAGCTTGGGTGTCAAACTTTATTTACTGTACATAAGAACCTTTAACATTGAATAGAATACTTTCCAGGAAGATGATCAACCTCAGATTTGTTTGTTTTTTTTCAGGAGGGAATCTCATTTGAAATGACTGAAATTCTGTTACAAAAGTATGAATGTTGCCATTATGAAACCATTTTATGAAATAATTTGTAAAAAAAAAAATCTTACTTGTGATGCAAGTATGTCACTGTGAAATGCCCAATCAGCAAAACACTTCGCCTTCTCGTCTCGCTTTAGTCAATGAAAACTTAGACAATGTTTACAGTCTAACTTGTGCCTAATATTCATTCATTCACTCTCCAAACCGTTTATATCATTTATACTTATTCAACATTTTAGATTGTGACAAAAATTGTACCACATTAAGAATGTAGAAACGGCTTGGATAAATTTGACCTCACATGTCCAACAGCAGCTAACAAACACAGAAGCGAATGAATTGACATCACAGTTAACTTCAGCTTGAAGCTTGTTAACCGGTTGTGTGCGGCAGGTGTTATGCACAAAACTGTCGTCCTACTATGAAAGTTTTCACAAGCTGATTGTCCAGTAACATTATCCACTCTAAAGAATGGTGCTTAGCATGGTCTAATTTTGCGAATGGGCAAACTACACCTAATTTTAGTGGTTACACAGATGCATGTAGCTTGACTCAGTTAGAAATGGGCAGTATGCACCGTTGTGGGTGTGAAAGCAGCCGATTGACAGCCAATGAAACATATCCTCTCATTCCCTTTAAAATCTTAGCATGGCAGAAGCTGAAACTAATTTTCTGAAGTCTATGCAGGAGATTGAAGCGCGCAAAACTGAGTTTAGAAGGAACTGCAAATGGACAGCCACGGGCGGAGGATGTGAAGTTGGCCAGGTTGTAAAGGGGCCTCATGGAGACCGTCTTATAACATTATAATTGAGTAATTTAACTTTATTGGTTCCACTGTAGGACCAGTATTACCCAGTGACGGGCCGTGCATTTCACACCTAGGCCTTCAGTGAAGTCCTACTTAGTCCGACTTGAATAAATCCCCTTCTTATTACCGTCATTTATGACACTACAGTTTTACAAATGATATACAGAAACACACTTCCCCACTACCGAGTGAGTGTTGGACGACTTAGCTGCTCTTGAAAGGCCCGTCTTGAAAATGGCCTCGCAAGTGTATCTGCAATTAATCCACACTTTTCCCTCCTTCGGCCATTGTGGTTTAAAAAAGCAAGAATGTATTTTAGATTTTCAAACAGTCGCCAGTTACGACTACCGAGCGTGTTGATATAGTGCTGCCCCCTCATGAGTGAGTATACAATCACAAGCCGCGCTCATTACCTTCAACATAAGGGCCAGCGAGAAGGTCTTACGCACATCAACTCGTGATCTGATTGGCTATTGCAACTGTCCATCAACTGGAAAAGCACCCTTGAGACACAGAACAGACGCACGACTGTATCTGAAGGCCTCGGACGAATACTGCCTGCGACTGGTATTATGAAATCTGCCTGGCAACACAAGCAAGGTGAATTCTGATTGGATAGAAACTCTAACCTACAAGTGCAACACTCGGATATAATATGACATCAATGTAAAGAATATGATCATGATTTCTTGATTATGTTTGGCCAGCAGAGAAGCCCCTTGACTGCCCACCACTGGTATTACTGGTATTATCTGTTGTACCTCTGAGAAACTATTGATGCTTTGCAGGAATCTACTGTAAGGGAACTTTCGACACATTTGTGTGCTGGCCCCATTCACCACCCGGCAACGTGTCAGTCCCCTGTCCTCCTTACTTACCGTGGATCAGCATGGGTAATGTTTTTACTTTTCACAACCCACAGCTATTATATAATAGTGTTGAATCTGAAAAAACGAAATCACCGTGCCAGTCACAGGATCCTAAGTACTTAATGGCCTAAATATTTGAATGTCTGCCCTGTGACTGGCTGGCGACCAGTTCTGGGTGTAGTGCGCCTTTCGCCCGTAGTCAGCTTGGGATAGGCTCCAGCACTCCCACGACCCTGTACAGGATAAGTGGTGTGGATAATGACATGACAAATATTTGAATGTCAGATTCAGGATGATGTGGTTTTTTGTCCTGGCTGTGGAACAGTGGACCAGCTTCACACCCTCGGCAGGGTCCTCAAGGGTACATGGTAGTACACCCAACCAGTCTACGTGTGTTTTGTGGACATGGAGAAGGCGTACGACCGTGTACCCAGAGGGCTATTGAGAGAGGTGCTCCAGGAGTATAAGGTATCGGATGCCCTAGTACGGACTGTTCGATTACTGGACAACCTGTGTCAGATTTTGGGCTGGGAGTTATAAGTGTGTGTGTGGGGGGGTTCTTCGAGAGTATTAGGTACCTAGACCCCTAATATGGGCTGTTTGTCCCTGGACCACAAGTTTGTTCCGTATTGCCAGCAGAAAGTGGGATTCTTTTCCAGTGAGGGTTTGACTCCACCTAGGCGGCTCTTTGTCACAGATTCTGTTCAGAACTTTTATGGACAGAAATGAGGGTGTTGGGCCAGTCTGGTTTGGTGGGCTCTCTGCGGTGGAAGTTGGCTCAGAAATAAATGCTGCACTAGGTGCAAAAGAGTGTGACTAAGGTTTAGGGGTAAATTCCCTCTTTTTTTTTTCTTAGGGTGAATTTAAATGAAACATACTCAAGACTGGTACAAGCTGAACAGTATGCGTGTGCCTCCAGTAACATTTTAATTCCGAGAAGTATCGACGGCTTGTACATTTTCTGAATGTATTCGAACAAACAGCCTGACAAATAATTATTTATGGTCATTACGGCATGGCTAAAACAAATCTAATGATGCACTAGGACTTTAACACATTAGCGTATAATTATACATAAAAGAAAATTATACCGTAAGACCTGCATGCCGTTTAACTCTTTGTGTCCCTCCACTGATTTTATCAACAAGACTAATCGCAAACGTAAATTCCAACTAGCTGCAGACATTTCGAGGAAGGCGCACAGAGAATGCTTGGGAAATGGAAGCTGGCGGCAGAAGGAAAATTCCTCAGAACCTTGGAGGGATGACTCCGAATGTCAGGGAGACCATTATTTTAAAGACAAGGTGAGGAAAAAGAGAGCTGGAATGAATGAACTGGACTTTTTATAGTATGTATGTGTTTTGCTTTGTTTGTTTTTTCCCCAACTCGTTTATGGTTAGCATTTTTTGATCAACTTAAAGTGTAAATTAATCTGATCGACAACATTTTGATAAATGAAACATTCCGTCATATTTGAAAACAATAACCCAGTTGCATTTGATGATGACCTGTTTTTGATGGCATCTCTATGCTCAAAAAGTTATGTCACTTTGTAAAGGTTGAACAATAAAGCCATATTTGCCCCAAATAGTAAAAAATTGTACCGAAATATTTTTTTTCCTTGGGCTAATCAACCATCTCAAAAAAGTGTCATAGAATTACTTTTCTGCAAACTGACCAACCAACAAGTGCCCCCCAAACAGACATCTAATTGGCTAACAGCCACAATTCTCAAATGACCATGAAGTATTTCTTAATTTTTGATTAATTTATGGTCTTTCCAGATTCATCGCGGGCTCATTTCTAACCAGAAACACAGAAGTCATCTGCAAAAAACTTTTTTCATTCCAAATTCAAAGCAACAATTCCAACAATGCTCTGTGTTTATGCTGTCTGTTGTCTTGTGTGTTCGTGTGACTAGGAAGAGCAAATGCTTCGGCAGACAGCCCTCCGGGTCGTCTCTGTCATTGGCTATTCACTCTCCCTGGCTTCTCTCATGTTTGCAACACTCCTCATGGGCTTGTTTAGGTCAGTCATCATGTATAACAAATGCACATGTTTAAAAGTGACTCTGTATCGCCCCCTGGAGTGGAAAAACAAATTCTGATGAAAATTGGGAGGCACTGTCGCACCCCAAGACGTGCAAAAAAAAATAGTTTATGATGTCAAAGTTCATTTTCCAAAAAAGAGGAAATATTTAAGTCCTCTCTAGATGCCCCCCCCCCAAAAAAAATCAAAATTTTACATTTTATTAAAGGAAGGCTTCCTGTGTTTCAAAGTTGAACGGAAATGAAAAGCCTCGAGACGTTGATCACGCTTTACACTGAGTATTGTGACTTTTAGGCCGAGGAAGCGGCCTATATGACGTCATAACTCTCATGATTCGCCGTGACAACTAACGCTGCTGTCATTTGACCCAGATGATACTATCTTGTCATAATTTCACACATTTGATGAGAACCCACGACTCAAGACATTTACAAACGTATTTTCCGTCATAATGGTCGCAACTATCTACTGGCGAAAGGTCTTTGATGTTTTTCCTACTTGCAGATTAATAAAAGCTACCCGATATTTGCTCAGGTGTGACGAAAATGCAATTTTTACCTCATTCACTACCACCCGAGGTAAAATTAATGTGATTTTTGGCTTCTATACCCGACCCGTCAACGGTAGTGAATGAGTTAATCAGGTCAAAATGTGTATTTTCCTTCATATGCCCCTCAAATAAACTGTCAACTCTGCGGAAAGACAATAGCGTCATTGTTTGTTTACTTTCATAAGTGACAGCATCTTTTAGCATAGGTTAATTTTTGACCAAGTGGCAAGATGCCGCATTCCTCTCGCGTTCCATTTTTGTAATGCACCAAAATCAATGGACTATGCTTTTGCTGATTTATTTTTATTTTTTTTCAAATTCCCCTGCTTTTTCTTTCGGTTGACTTTCACATGGAAAGCACCCCTGATGAGCATGTGCTTTTTGATGACATCAGGCTCACATTGTCCTTTTACGCAGCCAACACGTCACACTCGGCCGATAACCGGTTCCTCTCAAATTTTTCAGTCATATTTGAAAGAGGACCTTTCGAAGCATTTCTAATTCCAATTTGGACGCCTTTCTCTTTCCACTTTAATGATATCCAAACTATCCCACTTGGATGAAAAGAGGACCTACTTGACGCGAGGGTGGGGGCAGTTTTTGACTGCTTTTGATCAATCGTTATTGTTCTCTTGATCAAAAGGAATGAAACAGTAGTTATCATCTGTAGTATCTATCATGTGTATCGGTTATATAAGAACTCTGGATAAAGAGTGGCCCTTCTCTGTTTTCCAGAAAGCTCCATTGTACCAGGAACTACATTCACATGAATCTGTTTGTCTCATTCATCCTGAGAGCCGTCGCTGTCATTTCAAAGGAAATCGTTTTATACATCATGTATTCTAACCTACCCAAGGATGACCCTGGATGGAACTCATATTCAAGTTCTCCGGTAGAGTCAGCATTAACACGTAAAATGGGGTACACACCCATATGGATTTGTAAAATATTAAAAAAATAAATAAATCAAATAAGTGTGACGCCCCACACATCACAATTGAAAAAGAAAACCAGCAAATGTGAGATTTTTTGTGTGTGTGTCCTGGGAGGAGCAACACAGCACACCACACACATAACGACATTTCCGCTTACAATCGCGAGTCTCCTCCCCTCCAACAAATCTGTTGAACCGAGACTGATTGATTTGTGAGACACGTAATACAAACACACCACACAGTCAGTCGCTTGTGTCCGGCAACAGAAAGATTTAACGTTAACAATTGTTGACCCAAACGAGAAAATAATGACTGCACCACAACATTTTAGGAA
This sequence comes from Idiotropiscis lumnitzeri, assembly GCF_059441095.1. Taxonomy (NCBI): domain Eukaryota; kingdom Metazoa; phylum Chordata; class Actinopteri; order Syngnathiformes; family Syngnathidae; genus Idiotropiscis; species Idiotropiscis lumnitzeri. Next base: position 3,265,661 of record NC_142410.1, read on the forward strand.
CTGATTCAGATTGTTTTTGAAATAGTGATTTAATAATGAAACTAAAGCATGTTCAATTTATTTTTTTCTCAACAGATATCTCTCATGTGTAAATTCTCAAAAGTGGCCATGGAGTATTTTGTGGCTTGTAACTATTTCTGGCTTTTGGTGGAAGCTATTTTCCTCCACACTCTGCTCTTCACTACTGGGTTGACCAAACGACGCCTGTTGAAGAATTACATGCTGTTAGGATGGGGTATGTCTTTTTTTTTCTTTTTTTTAATTTTATGAATCAAAAATATAAAGAAACTAATGGCCTGATTCGTATAACATGACTACATCTTAAGTATTGCTTGCCCATTTTTCATGAAACAAAATTGGACTGGTTGGGAAAATGCAATCAGTCCAAGCGGCGTAATTTGATTTGTTCTTCTCAGATATAATATGCCAACTCTTGTTACTTCCATTTCAGCTTTGAAAACAACATTCTACTGGTGAAACAATCATCAGTATGAATGTAATTACATTTTACAGATTTAACTGTAAATGTCAATTTGGGCTTTTCAGGAATGCCCATCTTCTTTGTGACACCATGGACCGTTGTGAAGATTTTATATGAAAACACAGAGTGAGTACAGCTTCACGTTTATTAATCGAATGAATAATTTTCATCAACAGTTTCATCGTGCTTCACTATTGACGATGTTTGTTTCTAAGGTGCTGGTCAATTGTGAACAGGTGGTTTTGGTGGATAATAAAGGGCCCAATCACTTTGTTGGTGCTGGTAAGTGTTAGACCCGTCGCACACTGGACGATTCATTCGAACCCAACTTGGAATGGACTACTTTATTACAAAAAATTATAGTTGGCTACTTATACTTCGCAATGTGAATGTGAGCATGTATCGGCTTTTGAGGCGCCACATCCAATATGTTGTATTGTATCACTTTTAGTAGGTGTGCATTTTGTGGATAATGACAACAAGCTTGACTATTTCATCCACTGCAACATATCAAATTATGAAATTATAAATATAGATAAGTACTGTTCGAAAAACAGGCAAGCAATTGTCAGCCACTATTAAAGTGTCCAAATCCATCCCTTCAAACTTAATTCAAAACCTTTTATTGAGAAATCACATGCAGAAGTACCACCGCAATTTAGTCTCCGGTATTTGGGATATCAATAAATTAGGCCCTTTATGTCTGGTGAGTAATGGCTGGCAACCAGTTCAGGGCGCCCACCGCCCTCGTGAGGAGAAGTGGTTCGGAAAATAAATGAATGGCGGGATGTCTTGTGAGGGCTTCCAATAAAGAACCCCTTGTACGTTCTTATACGGTACTTAATTTGACTGATTCCTAATCTTGCCACTGCAATTCTCTTAGAATATTTGTGGTTTTGTTCACTTTACATTTGACGTATGTTGCAGATCATTTTCTTCATATTCATCAAGATTCTGCTGCTGCTGCTGTCCAAGCTCAAAGCGGATCAGGTGAAATTTACCGACTACAGATACAGGTATTTTCCCGGGAGATGAACTTTAACCATTTGCAGTTATGTGAGGACACGAACCCCGAGCAGCACGAGACTCCTTGTTAATGACTGCCACCAGTCACAGCAATGTATGATAGTGTAGCTTGCTAGATAATCGTATCTACTGTGTTCATCCTGAAGGAAATTCCTCGATTTCAAGTGTATCCCACAATCATTTTTGCCTCTCAAGCTCACCACACATGACCCGATCCAAAGGCAAGGTTGAGCGTATCTTTTCTTCCAGGCAATGCGCCAGATGACTGATTTATATCAATCCCCCGCAAAAAGTGAAACGTTGCAAAGTAGAGGTTGACTTTTTTATTTTATTTTTTTGGAGGGTGGGGGGGATTTATGTCTCTATTATAGTTTCCAAACAGAGCGTTGTTGAACAGTCGTTGATTGACATAGACAAGACGAAAGAAAATGCAGGGTCATTGCAGCCATTCAGTTCACGGGCTGCATCCACAACACAACCAATCACACGGCTTGTACGAGTGCCCGTGGGTATAAACAAAAAACAAACACTCTGAGTCAACTCATCTAAAACAAAAAGTTCTGTATTTTTTAATTATGAAAAAAAAACGCACTCCGGTTTCCTCCCACATTCCAAAAAACATGCATTTCAGGTTGATTGGACACTCTAAAATTGTCCCTAGGGATGAGTGTGAGCGCGGATCGTTGTTCGTCTATGTGTGCCCTGCGATTGAGTGGCAACCAGTTCAGGGTGTCCCCCGCTGGGATAGGCTCCAGCACCCGCTGCGACCCTTGGGTGGAGAAGCGGTGCAGATAATGGATGGAAAAATCCGCCCAGAAGCCGCAAAATGCGAAGCGCAAAATAGCGAGGGAATAAAATACAAGGGAGATCTCAGAGAGGTACGCTGGGTCGAGGCCATTTAAAGATTTGAAAATGAACAGAAATGTCTTAAGGCGAACTAGGAGCCAGTGCAGAGAGGCTAAGATTGAGGTTATGTGATCCGTCTTCCGAGCTCCAGTTAAAAGACCATCAACAACATTTTGCACCAGTTGGAGGCGCTTTAGGGAGGGCTGGCTGACTCCAAAATAAAGTGAATTGCAGTAATCTAGCCTAGATGTGACAAAGGCATGGATTACTGTTTCTAAGTGCTGTTGGGTAAGAAAGGGCTTCACTTAAGCCAGCTGTCTAAGATGAAAGAAGCTGGATCGAACAACAGCACGGATTTAAAACCACTGTCCATATACTATAGTCCCCGTTAGGTACTTGTGTAAAAATGAATCATGGTTGTGTGTTTTGATGAATGCCAGTTTAGCCAGGGCAACCCTAGTGCTGATTCCTCTTCTGGGAATCCATGAAGTAGTCTTCACTGTACTCGTCGATGAATGTATGGAGGGAAGCATTCGCTACGCCCGGGACTTCATCAATCTCACCCTCAGCTCCTTTCAGGTGAGATTAATAATGCTGATTGCATGCCTGACGATGTTTCTGTCATCTAATAGCAATTACAATGCAATTTTCTTTTACAGGGGTTCTTGGTTGGTGTGTTGTATTGCTTTGCTAATGGAGAGGTATGCTTTCATGTATTGTCTAAAATTTATTTGATTTATTTTTTAATACTAGGACAGGGGTGGCCTGGTTGTATTAGGATACACGGATATAAGTTAGGTTAAAAACGGATCGTACTTAAGCATCGACTGCCAATCAGTGGGTTAACATGGAGCCATGTATTCCGATTAGAAAGGTTCTGAATGACAAAACGGAATGAAAATGCTCCATATAAACACCGCATTTGTAATAAAAAGGCTGAATCCGAATGGAATTTCATTTGGATTCACAGGAGGCGGTATATTCCTTTTGCCAATCCGAACGAGCGTCATGTGAACAGTTCAATCGGAATAGCCAGCTCTGTCTTGACATAAATGTGTAGTGATGTCGTCGTATACGCATTTTAAATTGCCAGTTTTTTGGCAGAGTTCGTCTGCGACATGTGAACTTGTTTGAAAGTACTGATAATTCATTTTTTTCTAATGCCCCTGCGTTAATAAAAATGTTCACAAATACTGTGCTAAATAAATAAATAAATGAATGGACTCCATCTTGATGAATCGCGTGATGTTTATGTCAATCTCCCCGTGTCGCACGTGTAACACAGCTGATCTGATTAACAGGTGGAGCATGTTAACGGCGGCCCGGTAAAGATCACGTTACATGGTCACAGGTGACCAGAGAGCTTTAATGAAAATTATTTCAATCAGAATGACAAAAAAGGTTTCCATGTAAAACCGGCTGTTTATAGTGGAGTGTTGTAATGTTCGAACGTACGGCAAAGTCGTAAGAACTTGGAACTTCTGCAAGTCAAACGTACTTGCAGTATGTTCGAATGACATAGCTCAGTTAAAAGTATTTACTCCATATTGGAAGTTCCATTCTTTGATAGTGGCCAATTTAAGTCCTTTAACAGTTTTGGTCTAAAGATATGCTGTTTGCAGGTTTCACGCCACAGACGAGTTTCTTCATAACGGTCAACCTAATAAGAGCAAGCGGTCTAGAAAAATTTATGTCTGGATGTGAGTTGTCTTCCATAAAATTGAGCCAAAAGATTTTTTGCCAAAGCATTTTTACTATAGCCACAAATCCCAAAATAGAAGTTAGCGACCGCTAGCAGGCCCATTTAAAAATGCACATGGGATTTCTTTTCTCAATCTGTTCTCTTAAAATCATTATTTTCTGTTTGTGATTAGGTACAAGCCGAGCTGAAGAAGCGCTGGCAGATTTTCTTGTTCAACAACAACTTCCAGTTCTGGGGCTGTTCTCAGGGTGCTCCGCTTAAACACCTGTGGAAGTGCACAAAAAAGCACCGCTCACGGTGCCAGCGAAGAAACTCCTGCGACGAAAGGGCGACTTCAACTTTCACCGTGCATCCACACCTGCTACAGGTGGCTCTCCAAGTGAGCGGCGGAGCCCGTGAACGAGAGAAGAAACGACAGGTGGCGAAAGGATGTGACACAACGGGTCTTGACTTTCTGACCAGGAAGAGTTTGTCGAGTAGTGACGGGGAAATCACGCTGGGAGAGACTATGGAGGAGATTCTGGAGGAGAGCGAGTTTTGAATGCACTTAGCTTCTTTATAAGAGGCGATGTAGATAAAGGTATTATAAAGACTTGTTTCAAGAATTGAAAGACATTTTCCGCAATGAATGGAGGAATGTTCAACTACTCAAAAGACGTGTAAAAATAGCTGCTTGTCCGTACACTTGAACAACACGCGATTATGTTATTAATTAAAACACATTTTACCATTTAACACAGTATGCACACTGCTTTTGTTGACCACTTATAAATATCCCGACGGCAATGCATCTGGCTCAAAATCGTCTTACAAATACAATGTATTTGTTGTTCTAAATGTGAATATTGAAATATTGATTAATTAAAAGTGTTAAGCAAACATTTCATCAACTATATATTAAGTTGTTTTTAGCACAGTACAGAATGGCGTACTTTACACAAATAAAATCAGTAATATTTTGCTAGCGTGTGCAATAGCTGCATTTTAGAGTTTAAAATTATTTCCTGCTATCTTGGTCCCATGCAACCAGATGTTTTATTTTGTCAGGTTGTATTTGATTATTCCATCCCCCCCCCCCACACACACACACGCACACAATAATAGAGATTGGCTTGAGCAAAGAGATGGTGAGTATTGTTTCTGGTTGGCGAGCGAGAATAAAGGTGCAATTTGGATCATACGCTTCACCTCTGTCGTCCATTTTAGCACAAGTTTCCGTTTGTTTGTTTTTTTTGTGTTTCCACCTGGAGTTGTGGGCGTCAGCCCCGCCCTCCACCCATAGCGGTCCATCTGTCACACATCAGGCTCGTCAGGAGCACACCTGTCATGAATTTCAATTCGCTTAGTATAAGAGAAGGGCCAAGTCGACAGCCAGTGTCAGATTAGTTTTGCTTTCTCGTGACTGTTGCAAGAATTACTTAGATGTTCTCGCCATGTATTTTCTCATCTCATTTTTTTCCAAGCAAGTAATTATTATTTTGTGGTTGAAGTATTAGTCTCGGGCTTTCTCTCTTCTGTGCTTTGCCTTTTTTTTGTCTTTTTCACAGCAAGCAAATGTTATTTATCCTTGCGTTTTGCAAGCGTTTTCTGTTTTGTCTCGTTAGGCTCGTTCTCATACCGGAGTCGTTTGTTGTACTTCGCTGGTCTCGAGACTCTTTTAAAAATAAACATTTTTTTTTGTTCAATTCCATCTGAGTTTCCTGTTTTCTCTCACACTTTCCTCAAATGGTTCTTGTCAGTGAACGTGAGAGATTTGTTCTTTCCTCAGTTCATTTGAGCGTCAATCATCGTGAACGAACGTGCTGCACTGCCGTTCTCCTCCGTACATTACAGATGTTGGAGATTTGTTTGCTCTTGGGATAGCACTATGTTTGACTGATCTATGTAGCCCTGAAGGAAATAGTTGTATTTGACATGTCTTAAATGAGGTTTCTTTTTGTTGTGGTAGTTATAAGCAGAGAAAAATAATTACGCGCAAATAGTTCAAGTATTTTCGAGAGAGGCCGAGGTGTAAAATGCACGGCGTGCCACTGAGATTTCCAATTGAGCGTTTGTAATCGGTCCATATAATGACTATGACCGAAACATGGAGAGTGGAGGGGGGCGTTCCCTAATTAAAAAAAATAAATAAATAAATAAATAAAATAAAAAATAAAAAAAATATATATATATATATATATTATTATATTAGGGCTGTCAAAATTAAAGCATTTACTCAGGTGATTAATACAAAATTGTTTAACTCAGTTAAATATTTTAACTCGATTAACTCAGCATGATTTACTTAAAAAATAATTAGCATACTTTGCAAATATTGCGCCATATTAGCTGTACATCTTTAGCACGCCTCAGAACAAAACGTGTTCAAGTTACCACTGGGCCTTGCAAACCAACACTGCTGGTCTGGCGCTTATGGGCAGTTTTGAGAAATGTTTAGAAGAAAAATGCCTGTAAAGATGTCTCCATTTCGATCGTATTCAAGAATCAAAGAAAGCTATTAGAACAGTCTTTGAAATAAATATACTTCATATTGGGTGATTTTGCATCAATTCCAAGATATTATTCATGTAAATATCTGTTACAAGCTTTGCAAAAAATTGTAGTAATAAAATGTGATTAATCGTGATTAATCATGGAGTTTTTTGTGATTAATTTGTTAAAAATTAATAACTTGACAGCACTTACATATATATATATATATATGTAAATATGTATATATATATATATATATATATATATATATATATATATATATTTTTTTATTTTTTTTTTTACATATATTTAAAACAGTACGTTAGAGGAAAATGGGCCATTTTGGATCGTGTCCTCCTTTTAAAGTGCGGTTTGCAGGGCACTGGAGAGGATAAGAGCTAATGGATACATGGATAGTAAAAGAGTCAATATTTGACAATCGTGCGTGTCAGATTAATGTAGGCAAGAGGGAGAAGGAGAAAGAATAGGGGGGGAAGCTTCTTCATTTCTGTCTACCTGGCTGATACTGACTCGAGCCTGATTTTTTTTTAAAAAAGTAGCACTTACTTTTTTTCATTTATTTTTTTTTTTGCTTTCTTACGTTTCACTAGAAGGGCATCAACTGTGAGTGCGTGCGTCATGTGAACGTTTTAAGCACGCCCCGTTTTAAACCAATGGTCACGCCGCATGAGTCACGAGAGGCTTGGAGGCTCTCTCAACTGTTTAAGCGTGCTCTCCCCACACTGAACATGCCTGGATCCGCCATGAACAACGGCATCTCGGAGCCTATCGGATACATCACCCGGGTTCAGAGCTTCAGCGCGTGCCACCGCTTGCACAGGTTCGATTGTTGTTGTTGTTTTTTTTTTGCTTTCTGTTCATCAGCTGCGAGATGGTGTAGCGTGTTTTGCTGTGCAGGAAGCTTAGGACCGCGAGGAAAGCGCTTACGCAAGCAGGAAACGTGCGATCTAATCTACTCTCTCCCGAATCTGTGCGCTTTGATTTATGTGAGATTTTTTGAGGGTTTTGTTTTGCTTCCACGGAAGTCGACCACTCTGTTGCGTCCATTTTTATGGGAAACGATGCTAACAAGCATTGCTCTCTGAAATGGATTTTTCTCTGACAGGCGAAACTGATGCTTTAATTACGTGATTATTATGGTCAATGTTACGCCAAAATTTCCTATGTGCTGTACACTCCAGTTATTTATTGGTAGTTAAAATTTTAAATGTGACCTATGAGTTGTTTAATATTCTCTTTGTGGCTACGGAAAGTGTGTACAATTTCTAAGGTTAATTCATTTAAATGGTGTTGGAATTTGCCACCAAGCCAATGTGAATTACTAGGTAATAACACCTTAATTACTTAAATTTACTCGATCCATGTTCGTTTTTATCTTCCGGGAGGAATTTGTTCAAATAAAGTCTCGATAATTGATCAAAATTTGTTCCACCAGTCTCTGATTCTGTGGAGTTTAGGAAATAGTACAAGTTAGAGATATGGGCTACTTTTCTTATCCTCTTGAGGACCCGCACCCAAGATGAATGCAGCCAGGTATAAGAGCGCTCCTAAAATTTAGCCCTCAAAATATTTAGGGTACCTAACTCTAGACATTTTTTGTTAACATATTTCATGTCAGTTGAAATCGTTCTTCCTCTCTTCCCCCGTCTAACGGGTCCAAGGTCCCCGTCTGGTCTCAAGGCTTGATGTCTTCCAGCATCCTGTAATCTTGTCTTGACTGTTTGTGTGTATGGATGTCCAAATTTTAAATAGTTGTCTTTAAATGTGGTTGCCGTGGCTGAGCCTTTGTGAGCCGCCATCAGGACCCCGTTGAGCAAATTTCTTGTGTGTAATGTATGAATATAACATGTGAGAATAATATACAATCAGTAAACACAATCACTTGTCATTTCTGTGCACAGTACTAATAGTTTGATTTGATAAATAATTTTGTTTAATTTATGTTTAACATCATGCCACTAATATATTACAATCAGACACATCATTTAAAAATGCACCAATTTATGGCCAGCCTTTTCAATACAAAGTGCGTTTTGTTAATTTTTTTTAATCCTTATCCTATTTTCAAAAGGTTGATATGACTTGAAAGCCTACTAAACATAAAAACAGACAAGATATGATAAAGAGGAACTTCAAGTAATTATCGAAAACCAGGGAACCAACCTAAGCGTGCATCATAATAGTGCTAAACAGAGTTTGCCTATGGTATCAGATGGTTTGGTTTATTTTGGGACTGAAAATACATTAAAAAAAAAAAATCATCGGGCCGGAGCAAAAGTAGGTCCCAAAAAATGTTTGTGGATTGGACAATTGTCACCACATTTGTCAGACGTTTTGATAAATGCTTACATATGTATTTATGGATTTGAAAAATGACCCTTATTCCCCTAGAATTATTTTTGAACGAGCGTGATCAACTTTCTTAAATTATGGAAATATTGATCTTTTGAGCAGTTTGAAAGAATTGGGAAAAAATGTGCGATCAAGATAGTGGCTCGTTGAGTTCTTGCATAGATGTTGTGGAACATTAAAATGCTTCAAATATGGGCTTCATTTTGGATGTCAGGGGATATTATAAGTTAAGTATGAAAAAAAAACGGGCTCAAGTGTGTAAATTGAAGGAAGAACCTGTAAATCTGTTGCTTCATACTTTGTGTTTACACTGGAAAGTACACAACCTAATTCCAAATTCTCGTCTCCTTTGTAGCCTTCACTTGTCAGATGAAGATAACATAAAGGTGTACGGGAAATGTAACAATCCTCACGGCCACGGACACAACTACAAAGGTTGGTGGAGCTTTCACTTCTGCAGCGCAAAGGTCATCGCTCAGCGCTTTTGTTTTGCATGCCGTGAACGGGAATTCTTGGAAGATGCGTTCTTAGTAATGTGAGCGGTTTCAGTATAATGAGTTATTCTTAGTCACTCTTGTGATTTGATGCGATTGTGCAAATAGCATCAAATGCGGATTACAAGCCCCCGAAATCATAACATCATGGCTGACTTTGTTTAGACATTGATTAGGCGTTTGTGTACTTCTGCAAGTAGTTTGGATTGTTTTGTATGTTACGCAGATGAGAGGAGATTATGGGAATTTGACTAAATGTACTTCAACGGGGAAAATAATAATAAACAACTGACGTTTTTTTTTTTAAGGATTGAGAGGATATTCTGAACTCGTCGAGTGGAGCAGAATATTCCGCTCTGAAATAGAGATGATCAATTCATCGTTTCATCACAATGCCAGAAGACTCTTTTTTTTTTTTTTTTTTTTTTGTAGCGTTCTTGAATGACCCAATAATGTTATCAACTATCTCACACTCAAATAGAGGCTTCCTCCTTTTCCGTCAAGTGCACCAATCAGAGGTGACATGCAATTCATGAGGGCATGCAAACCAATCAGATCACAAGCTGCACAATTACACAAACACGGCGCGCCATTGCAGCTAAACATTATCCATGCGGTACACATCTCCTTTGAGGAACTAACCCTCACCTCCGTGACGTCACTAACGTCAGACGAGGCGTTGCTAAGCACGCAAAACCGAACAAGAAAGGAGAGCAGAAGAAGCCAATGCTAATCACTAAGCTAATGTTGTGTCAACAAACACCAGAAGAGTTTTTTTGGTTTTCACAGAAGTCTGTTTGGAACCACGCTATGGCGGAGAGTAGCCACATACAGTATGAATTACAAATTGGCGGGTAAATTAAGTGTATCCATAGAAAAGAAAAAAAAAAAGGATAGTTCCGCGGTAAGCGCAAACACCCTAAAACCGAAAATGAATTATTTTCATTGTGAATTATAAAATTCTTAAACATTTATAATATAAGCAATATTTCCATTTGTTTGCTCTATTCTGAAAGATAGAATCCTGAGTTACGAGATCTACACAATGATAGGTCCCGAAATATTTTTATTTTTATTAATTAAAAAAAAATCTAATCAGAAGAATTAATCGGATTCTTTTTGCCTCCTTTAACATAAGTTATTTACTTTTTAGGTTCACTAACTTGATACTTCCATTATAATTTTTTTTTTATGTTAGTTTATATCACCATAGGAAACCGCTACTTTGATGTTGTTCATAATACGAATTTTTGGCTATATTGCTCAGGTCTCCAGTCACCATTCGAGGCAAATTAATCTATGAAAAATAGTTTACAAACGGTTTTACAATCAAGTCCAATAAAGATATAAGTGTGAACATTTTTGGTTAAAGGAAATATCTTATTCTACATGCAGTATTACACATTAATTACATGTTTTTTATGTATGACAGCAGGGATTAAATATTTGCTTTACTGAACCAGTTTAAAAAAAATGTACACTACTGCCTCCTTCACACACCCTATTTAGTGTCCTTCCATTAATTATAGATCTTAATGTTTAGATTTTTCTGTTACATATTTCTATTATTTCTGTACTTTGTGAATATTGCTTCATTTGGGAAGAAAAAAATGTGAATTGAAATTGCAATGTGTCAGAAAAAAATTCCAATTAATTTTTTTCCCTATATCCTTCACCCCTACTCTAAAACATGTTTGTTTCACAGTGGAGGTATTCCCAAAATGTTGTCATGCTGGACTATTTAAGGCAACTAACTCATTGAGACTGAATTAAAAATGCCTCTGCTGGACAAGTAAAGAATTGCACTATATTTTGCATCATTATTCCAAACAATCCAAATTCTTAACAGACATAGTTATTATATCCACTCCTTCTTAATAAGAAGTAATAACTGTCCAACATTTCCCAATTATTAACCACCTCTTATTTCTTTCCGCAGTGGAGATAACTGTGCGTGGAAAGGTGAGTATCAGGCATTATTTTTTTAAACCTCCAGTAATACTGAATGCCGTGTGGAAAACATTAGTCCGCCTTGTTTTCTTCAGTTTCTTATTCGTAAAAGGAGTTTTTGGGAATACAATGTCGTGCCCGTCCGATTAATCGCCCTGCCGTTTAAATCAACCAATTATTGCCCTTCTGACATTGACAAAAATCATCGGCCGATTGTATTTCTCTTCATGTATAATTTACAATCATGTACACAGATAACCAGGATTTCAAAATTTTTTACAAAGAAAACCACGGTTGATTCCTTCGATGGGTGTGCGTATTTCAGTTAAATGCAGTCATTGGATGAGTCGATAAGTCGTAAACTTTAAATTATTTATTCATTTATTTTGCAAACGATGCGTGGGCGAGCATTATATTATTATTATGAATTCACTACAATGTGACTATCTTACACACAACCTCATGTCGTACGAAAAAGAAAGATGTTACAGTTGAATAGAATATAATGGTGCCTTTAACAAGACGACACACTTGCACACTTGTATTACTAAAACTCTGGTTAAAATTGAATTTAATTATTTGCACTTTATTTTATTTCTTGAAAAGTTATACCAGTAAGAATATATCGTTGAATATTTCTGGCCCCTGGATATTTTTTTTTTTAATTCATTTTGTGTGTTTTTGTTCAAAATAGACATTTTGTGAACAGACAGAAAAGAGAGAATAGAAAATGACGATACATTTCACATAATTTTAAGTCAAAATACTATGGGGGATTTGTTTATATATATATATATATATATATATATATATATATATATTTTTTTTTTTTTTTTTAATATATATATATTTATATATATTACTAGGACAAAACTGTCGCGTCAATATTTATTTCTTAATCCACGGTTGCATTACTTTCTCACTAGTGTTTCCATCAATGATGTTTAGACTTGAACCACTGCATTAAGTGTCCTGAAGGACATATGACCTTCTTTCAATGAGGTCAAGATCTGGTCCTGTAAAAATGATATTGCATGCTCCCTAAACGACTGCTAATCAATTTTAGCCACATGAATCCTTGCATTGTTATTTTAAGTTATTTCAGGGAAAGGCATTGAACATAAAGATCAATTTGTACTCAGCAGCCCACATGACATGATCTTTACAGTGAATTTATGCAAACAGCTTGCTACACCCTTGCCTCAAACTACCTCAACTACTATTTTTTTTCTCCAGTTCTTGGTTTCCCCTCTTTTTTTTTTTAACTCTCAATGTGCTTGTGTGTTTCTGTATAGATTGATCATACCACTGGCATGATAATGAACCTTACTGACTTGAAGAGGTGTATAGAGGTAAGAACTATAGAATATTTATATTTTTTATTGTTTTAAATATTGAGTTTAAAAAAAAAGTGAAGCCTACTAATGTACTTGGGGTTCTTGGTAAAAATGTTCTTGTTAAGCTTAATTTACATATTTGGCCCCTATTCTCTCCTTTATTATTTCACCCGGTGGTTGTGGTCACACCTTCACCTACTTGTGTTTGCTTTTCAGCAAGATTACTTTTAAACTTTAATGTGGCCTGAAGGGCAAATTTATCACCTGCTGGATCTGAGTCACAACATCCCTTCCAATGAAAGCTTGCTGAGATCTTGCGATGAAAATGAAAGATGAGCTCTACGGTAATTCTGAGAACATTTATCGTGAAGATCTCAAAAGTCCAAACTCAGGACTGTTTTGTGAAAACAAATCACGTTTCAATGATAACCATTCAATAATCTACTAGCATCCATTTTCTGAATCGCTTATCCTCAATATGAATTTTACTTTGAATCTTCTCGGCTATTCTCCCTGGGTGACGTACGGTGTTAAATGCTACTGCTAATTTGCTGATAAAAGTTGGATACGCTCCTCTTGAATGCGGTTTTCCAGCAAGACCTCTGAGACATGTACTCAGTCACCCAAGCACTTTAAATTCAGTTCTGTCACGGTGACATTGCATTAGCTTAGCAATTAGGATTGCTTCAGCATCCTGTCCTGGATTTGAACGCAGGACTAACCAGTCGCGCCCATTTATGATTTTATCGAAAATATTTTATTGTTTGACATTTCAATGCAAATGTTCTTGAGAATTGAAAGATGATTTCACTGAAAAAGGATGTACTGTAATTATTTTTGCTCCTATATTATCACTTGTTAGTGGCATTAAGATATGAAATACGCAGCACTTGTTTCTTGTGATTGTTTCGTATAATCTCTAAATTTTGATTTTGACTGGCCTAATCATGGATATATTTATCTGACAGCAGCTGATATCAAGCAAAGTTGCATTCCTTTATAAATACTTTTGTATTGTCAAATATAACATTTACAAAGTAGAATGTCATTTGAGTCATGGATTCCATTTTCAGGAAGTCATCATGATTCCACTTGATCATAAGAACCTGGATAAGGACGTCCCATATTTTGCCAATGTTGCCAGGTATGCATCTTCCTCCAACTTTGGCCACAGTATACTTCTTTTCATACGGTGGTGACTATTAAAGAAGCGTGGATGATTTTGTTTTATCAAGGCTTTTAATTACATTGTCGTACTTTTAAAAAGCACAGCTACCAACACTATTTAATGGACAAAGGGGCACATCTTATTTCTTTATTTGACACCTCCTGGTCTTCTATCCTCAAAGGAGGAAGGAGGGACAAATATTTGGAGAAATGAAACTTTTGCTACTCAGTTTTGTTATTGGTGCTCTTGGTCCTATCTCTCGTTTTGAAGACGAAGGTCCAATTTTTAATGAGACTCTAAGGCAGGGGTGGGGAAACTTTTTGATTGGTGGGCCACAATGGGTTCCAAAATTTGACAGAGGGGCCAGACCAGGAGCAGATGGATGGAGTGTTTTGGTCACCTCACCTCATCGGAGAAAAAAAATACATTTAATTTTAAAAGAAAAGGAACAAAATCATTACAACAAAATATCTGTCTTTGACACACCACAGTATTTAAAAAATAAAACATTAACAAGGTTTATTCATTGAATTTTTTTCAAATTTGGCAGGCCGGATTAAAACGCTTAACGGGCCGGGCCGTATGTGGCCCCCGGGCCGTAGTTTGCCCACACCTGCTCTAGGGACAAAGATTTTTGTGCCCCCAAGTCATAAACACATCACCACTCAGACACACAGATGAATGAAACTGCTTTGCGCATCATCTTTTATTGCTCACAAGCTGCATATTTAATCGAAAATAATCAATCAGTTATAACTACTTAATTATATTATTAAAAATACTTCACAAAGGGGTAAAAAAAAGGTTGTTTCCTTGATTATAGCTACAGCTGACCTAGTTCTATTTGGCAGGCAGTCCCACTCAGCCCCTTTGTCGGATGGCGTTCCACAGGGTTCGCTCTTGGGGCCCCTGCTGTTTTTGTTTTATTCGCTGCACCTGTGTTCCATCTTAAGAAAGCATGGTATTTGCTTTTAACGCTATGTGTATGACAGCTCTGTTCCACTAAGCAAAAAGGACACTTTCTCCTGAAGGCCACGTTTGTTCTGTCTGAAACAAATACAAGCCTGAAGATGCAGTCAATGTTTGATTTGATTATTTAATTTATTTATTTATTACGACTACGGCTTATTAACAACCCTTTTTTTCCTGTCTTCTAGCACAACTGAGAACCTGGCTGTTTACATATGGAACAACATGGCAAAGGCCATTGCACCGAAAATTCTCTATGAAATTAAAATTCATGAGACAGATAAGAATATTGTCATATATAGAGGAGAGTAGATGTCCACGTTTACTCTCCTCACAAGTGCCGTTTATAAACCTTCTCTGGTTTACCTACTGTGAACTCAAACTAAGTTTGGTTAGACGCGTGTCTTAAAAGGCTGGTACTATTTTTCGGTTGGTATAGTTCCGTTAGTTTTATACCAGATATATTTCCATTTTTATTTATGGATAACCCCATGAGATTAACAGCCATCTCGTTTTTGAGATGGTGCAAGATGATTTAAAGAGATGCTCACTGCTCCTTTAAAATAAATTTTTAATCAATGTTTGTGGACTTTTGTGTGTGTGACAAGAATATGTATGTATTAATATTGAGATTAAATTAAATTCTCCAACCACTGATCTCCAGTTCCTCTCAAATCAATTTACTCCCCTTATCGCATTGACATTGCAATGTTTACACATAGTTCCCATGAAATACATAAGCACTTATTTTGGAATTCAAAATGCCGTTTTTATACATTTCTAAAAGGTGTGAAACTGACCTTTCTCTGATGTTACTTATATTTTGAACCCAACTGAACGTATAATATTTTTCCTTAATTTTTCCAAGGGGACAAAGGCTATGTTCACACAGCAGCTATTTTTTTTAATATAAATTCCCACCTATTTGAGAGACTTGTGGTTTAATTTTTTTTTTTTTCATGGAATTAAATGTCCGTCATTTATTCATGGATTTTCGGCGATGCGCGGGTTCCTATTTAGTTCCTATTCCTGGCGAATAGCGAGGTTCCACTGTGCAGTGTGAGGCTGGTCGAATGGTCGTTTCCCAACCGAAAGGTTGTTGGTTCTATTCTCAGTCCTTGTGACCATTTTAAAGTGTCCTTAAGAAAGACTCCCGATACTCCGCCATCTCCGTCTAATTTTACTCAAGTATTTAATTCATAGCTAGAAAAATAATAGACACGCCACTACAATGAGCTCAAGTTTAATTCTGTGATGACGTTTTATCCTGGTTGTGCAGTGAAGTAAAAAAAAAAAAGTAACTTAAGTTTTACCACCAGATGGCAACCTAACCTAAAAATTGATCTACTGTCACGACAGGTAAATAACGAGAGCTATTCATTTCATTAGTTTTTGTGGAAATGTAACTCTACATTTTATTGTTAGTGTAGTATGTTATCAATCTATCTATAAAATGGAGAGCGAGTGAGAGAGAGATGAAGATCATGATTTTTTTAATATATATATCCATATATGATATGAACTGCATGCCCCTTGTTTTATTTACAGTTAGTGATGGAGATAAATGAAGGTAAGTGATTTCAAAACATTTTCCACCATTAATGTGACCAAAGAACCCGTACAACTAAAAAAACAAATCTTTTAGACCGCGGAAGTGAAAATAAATAATAGAGGTCGTTGATACATAGATGTTTCTGGTAACTGAGGATATAGCTGCGTTCGGATTTTCTGACACAACTACAAAATACTTATTTGAAATGAATCAATGCTGCCATCTGGTTCTGCTATATGTGTGTGTTTTATTACGACACGAAACTCTGACTTACATGTAAATGTATAGGATTAACATTAACTTGGCCAATGTTGACTATGTGGCCAAAGTTGAGCTAACATCCTCAAAAAGTATTAGCTAATATGTGTGTTTACTTCCACGAAGTGGGGTCGTGTCTCACATTGGTCAAAGTTCATTGAAAGGTTTCTCTCTCTGCGACTGAATATAGTATTGTAAATTGTTCATAGCAAGAACACTCATGTTTAACATTGTATTGATAGTCTGCTGTTCGTCAAGCGCGAGCTAAAACTTAAAGGGGCACTAAAACTGAAGATGTAAAAACTTCATTTTAAATCATCTTTTTCAGCTGCTGCTCACTTAGTTAATTAAGGCATGTTTTTTTTTTTTAGTCGCTGGAAACTTTTCCTACCTTCCGAAATCTCGATAATCAATTTGTTTTCAGTGTCTTCAAATTGATGAACATGATTAATTTAGAAAATAACACACAGCAAATTAAGTAAATTTCAGCAAACTTGTTTTAGAAGTGTGTATCAAACTGGTAGCCCTTTGCATGAATCAGTACCCAAGAAGTAGCTCTTGGTTTCAGTAAGGTTGGGGATGCTGGGTTTAGACAAAAGTAGTTCTTTGGTGCCATCTATAGGCAATTGCAGTGCAGTATAAACTAGGTCTGAACAATTCAACAAAATGAAATGGCTGCAATTTTTTCGGGGGAAAACATTTTTAAATTAGCTTTATTTTCTACATATATATATATATATATATATATATATATATATATATATATATGTGTGTGTGTGTGTATCATATATTTTATTTATATGTTGTCAAGAGAAGTTCAACCCTTATATAGAACCAATATAAGTATCAATCCCAAATTATTCGTAGAATAGCATGATTTCACTGTATTCAGGTATTTGTGTCTACTACACACACACAGACAGACACACACACGCACACACACACACAGAAAAGAAATCAACACTAAAATCTTCAACTAAAGCACAAAATGAACGTACGTTTTAAGGCAATTTGATCCCAAACACGTTAATGGTGGCTATACACTCGAATATATTAGACCTTTTTACTTAAGAAAGAATTAGAAAAAAGAAAATAAATACAAAAAAAAACCTAAAGTGAACAGACACACAGAATTTGTTACAGATTGTATCGTGCTGCTCACACATCAGCTCATTCCAGTTTTTGTAAACGCTGCAAGAGGGGTATCTCTTTCCTTCTGAAGATGGTCGACCTTGTATAAATCCATCTTTTGAAAATTCCCCTGCACTCCTTCACGAAGGCCCTCTGAACAAACGGATGGACGGATGTATTTCCCAATCCAATCGGGAGCATCGTGCCAAGAGGAATCACAAAAGAAAAAAAATAATAAAAAGACAGTTTGCATCTTCGGCCTCCCAATGGCAAAGTGTTCCCCTGCGTAACGTACGTCAGCCGGGTAAGCAAACCTTCACGGCGAACAGCAGGCCCACGATGGTGAAAAATATGGACAAAACGAAGAGCAGGAGGAACCCACCCCGGTGTTGTTGGTCAGCTTGTATGGCTGGCCTCCAACTTCATTGACGTAGAAGCCGATGGAGAAAATGAGGGCGGCCATACAGAAGAGGACAACTGACGTAAGACAAGGAGGACAGGGTGAGAATTCCCAGGCATGAGGGATTCAGACTTGAATTGAAACACTGGAAGAATTATTGCACACACACACACCAACAGACTGTACTCATATAAAGGGAATCATTTGAGCAAGAATAAGAAATAAATTCAACAAGAGGAAAATGATTATCATACTCTTTTGGTCCAGAGACCCCTTCAAGGAGAGATTTTTTTCTAAGGACAAGCAGGCAAATATTCATATATAAACTCAATTATTTATAAACTCTACCCAAACGACTAATATTACTGCAGCACAGTAGGTAATTGGGACCTTCTTCTACATTTGAATATATGTTTTATACTGCCTCCTGGTGGCCAAGGCAGGCACAACAGAAGAAGCACAAATTAGCATTTCCATTTATTACAATGGAGAAAGATAATTTGAATGTTTGAGTCGCTAGCATGGTCAAGGAACAGATTTACTTTATGAGTCAAGGCACCACTCCACAGTATACCATAATTCACCATTCCAAATGAATTTAAGTGAGGAGGGAGAGAGCGACGAGACACCTACGACCTGTGAAGGCGATCCAGCGCGCGTATCGGATGGCCTCACGGCGCCAGTGGGACATGACCAGCAGACAACAAGCGGCGGTCAGCGAGAGGACGCTCAGTATGATGAAGAAAAGGGTGGTGACCCACTCCGGCGGCATGTGCGGGGGAATGCAGGTGCCGTGAATGGTCTGGCATTGTCGGACCAGACAGACAGTCAGAGAGCCTGGATGGGGAAGAAAAAAAGTGTTACCATAAGAATTTTTTTTCAATGCCAATACGGGTATGATTTGCCATTGTGTCAAACTGCCACAGTATAGCATTCACTGCTGCTGAGTAGGATACACTCGATGTCAAATTATTTAAATATCGGTGGCCGGTATCGGCAGCCTACAGGAGTACCCGATACTTTAAAATAAGGCCAGTGTCAGCAACGAAGGACTGTCGGAGTTCGGTGTTTGGTTTGAGACATTGAAGAATTAGTTACTTAATTACTATACATTGTGTCTCACAATCCCAACTAAAAAATCAGCCTTCACACAATTAATGTTGTGTTAGTGGGATATGAATTGAGCAGCAAAATCCACTCGTGCTGATTCAGTTTCGAGGGCAGCCATTTTGCCACTTGCTGTTGACTAAAAATGACATCACATTTGCTCAGCTAACAACCAATGATGACTCACCTGTTTTCTGAGTTTGGTCATGTGACATTTTCAAGATGAGCCGTGATTGGTCGTTCGCTGAGCCCTGAGCAATGGTGATGTCTTTTTCAGCCGTGACAAAATGGCCGCCACTGGAGAAATATAAAGTTGGGTGGATTTTGCTGATTGATTCATATTCCATTTAAGCAATATTGTTCCGAATACCATGATTAGACTAGATAGAAGATATTTTTGTAAAGAATATTTTTAAACACAATATTAATCAGACTACCCATGCTTTGGTTAATGCCGGCAAATAGATTGTAATGTTCCCTCAGCTTACATTTTTGGGGACTGTAGTCGATATTTACTACTTCTGTTCATTAAATTTACATTACCCACCCATAACAAAAAAAAAACAACTGTCTGTGTCCATTTTGCACTCATCTGGCTTCAAGATCTCCGCCTTAATTACCACATTGTGAGGGGAGGTAATATAAATCAAATTCCACTCTGACAATCAGCAGGTAGCTGATTATTCCGCCTAAAGCACCTTGTCTCGTCTGGTCGGGAATAACCTTTTGAAATGTATCTCTTCCCTATCCCATGATGAGGCTCAGATTAATGCCTCAAGTTGTTTTGGCAAAAGTATCTCAAATCTTTAAATTGAGGTTTACATTACTTTTTTTTTAACCCACGATGATGGAATTAAATGTGATATCATCTGCGGCAGGCTGGCTCTAACCACAGGGCCACCGTGACCCGACTGCTTCTTCGGCAACAGTATGTGTTTTTTTGGGAGAAATGGCAGTGAGCCAGAGTAAATCCCTGCTGGGGAAGCAGTACAATAACACAAGGGTGTGACAAAGCCATTCTTCTTAAATCTGCAAAGTATTCATCGGCTAGGGATAGAATGTGGAAAGAGTGACTTAATTCGATTTAATATGTGCTCTCGATATGCTTAGAATGGCAGACTGCCTATTTAAACATCCGGAAGGAAGATGTGGAGTGACTTCTCTCAAATAGCATGTATTAACTATGATTCATCGATAATGTTGACGAAAGCGCTGCGCTTAGGCTGCAACAGAGCACCAAATCTTTCCCGGCTATGAATGCAAACGTTTAAGCCAAATATGAATGACAAAGTCAGAAATTGCCGTAAATCTTGCCTGCTTTTTTTTTTTCTTACTGTAAAACCTAATGAATTTTATAAAAGATATTATCAAATAAATTAAATGAAATTGTGTTCGTATTAGTTGCAAATGTGTTTGGCGAGTATAAGCGACAGAAGAAGAATGTTCATCGTAATGCTGTATGCCACAGGTGTCAAACTCTGGCAAATTTGGCCCGCAGTGTAATTATATTTGGTCCACGAGGGTATACCAAATGACTGCGATACCATTTTACGTTCTATATGATAATAGTAACATTCAAAACGATTATAGTAATTTTGAAAACTAAACATTGTATTGCATGAATAAAACCACTTATAATAACAATTTTCAATTAAAAAAAACAGCATTTCTATTGTTTTTAAAAAATTAAATGCTGGCTTTTTTCAAGTTTTACTTTTTGGCCCACTGTGTATTTGAGTTTGACACCAATGCTGAATGCGCTTGCTTTCAGCAGGCGCCTAATAAGAGTTGATGCTCTGCTCAGAGGCATGTGATGAGCTAAGATCATCATCAAAGGAAGCTCAAAGATCCTGGAGCTTACCTGGCGCACTTTGGAACGCACTAAATGTCCATCAGATTCATGGTAAACCGGGCAAACCGGTCAAAGAACGCTCTTTTGAATTCTTTTTGGTAATTTTTATTTTTTTATTTTTGAGTTTTGCTTAGGTGCTAGTTCATCAGAAGAGTGAATTTGCGGTTTAGACATCCAATTGTAAAACCAATGACATAATTCAAACGATGCACAACACATATAACAGTGATATTACTACAACTATTACTACTGCTACTCCTAATGATAATAATAATAATGTAAACCTGAACCAGAATGTGTGCATGACACTCCCCGGCGCCTCGTTAATGACCGACTGTAAATTTAAAAAACTTTTTTTTTTCATTTTGAGAGCAGAAGGTTACATTTTTGAACTCACATGCTGACATCCGTTCAACCAGAAACTGTCAACTGAGCACTTGGCAGGCAATATTCTCGCAGAGAGAAAGAAAATGGAGTTCAAAGTGTCAGGGTGATTAAAAATGAAATGAACATAAGCTTATATGAAAAGATGCATTGATTTATGTTGCCAGTCTGGGTTAGGGTTAATTGTGTCGTCTTGGCTGCCAGGATGGCCGAGTGGTCTAAGGCGCCGCGTTCAGGACCCGGTCTCCCCAGGAGGCCTGGGTTCGAATCCTGGCTGCCAGGATGGCCGAGTGGTCTAAGGCGCCGTGTTCAGGACCCAGTCTCCCCAGGAGTCCTGGGTTCGAATCTCGAATTTCCCCATTGTGGGACTAATAAAGGACAATTGTGAGTGTAACTCAGAAGCGTGACATTTCTGTCAAAATAAATCCTTGAAAAATGAGAATCTACGCCACACAATGATCGTAATTTTTTTTTTTAACTATTTGGCAAACCTTTAGACTTTTCGCGCCTATTGCAAACAATCGACAAACTCGCATAGAACTCTATATTTTTTTTCTATATTGTTCCATCCACAATTCAACCACTTTTATTAATAAATTCCGACAAATATTTTTGCAATAAACATGGAAATACCCTATGCAAATTAGACTGCTCAGTATCCTTCACAGCACATGGTAAAGTCATGAACAAAAGTTGATTACAAGGATATAAGCACAAAATAAATATATTAAAAAATAATTAAATAAATAAACAAATACAAAATAAAAATAATCCGGCAAAATGAAAGTGTTAACTCCAGATTACATTTTTTTTCAAGTTGCAAACTGTTACAAGCTTTACAATAAATAGTAGTTGAAAAATGTGATTAATCGCAATAAATGACGGATAATTTTTTTTTTGCGATTGATTAGTTAAACAAATTAATCACTTGACAGCACTACTTTAACTCGTTCACTGCCATTGAAAGAAAGAAGCCAAAATACATGAATTTTACTTATGTCGGCAGTGAGCGGAATCATTTGAAAACTGCAGTACTGCATTAATATTAAACTTGTATTGTTTACAGGGCATTGATTTTTCTATGAAATTCTGCTTAGCTCTCTTATTAGAGAAAAAAAATCAGTTCAAAGATCAAAGGTTGTGGCGACAAATTAAGATTGCGTTATAGTCAGAAAGGCAGACGCGTGTGCGCGTGTATGTGTGTGTGTGTGATGGGGGTTCTGATGAGGTAGAAGGAGGGGAGGCATGCAAGTTGGATCCTGTTTTCTTTTTAACGTATCACACTCCCTCCTAAAGCTCGGATAGCAAAGGTAACACACTTCCATGTGCTTTCACAAACTCTCTCTCCCTTCCTATCTTTTCCTTCTCGCCTTGTCTAACATACAAATGCTCCTTCACAGGCCAGAGAAAGAACACGCACACACACGGGGTGCATTTCCTCCCGACTGGCTGATGGGTGAAGACAGGATGGGCTGCTGGGAGCTGTGAGGATGGAGAAGAAAGTGTGTGTGATCCAAACGGACTTTCGTCAATACCGGCCTATCGTCAGACGTCTGGCACATGTAAGAAATTAACTCTTCTCGTCTTCGTGGTGTCCCTGCCAACGTGCTCAGTCAGCTTCGGTTATGTAGATTCCGGTGCGTGTGTCCTTGTGCAGATTGCATTTCTCTCAGTAGACAGCATGGCTCCTCCTGGCAGATGAAGAAGTCAAAGATGGGGTGTGTCTTGTTCAACATCTGAGAGCAAAGGGTCATTTTTTTTCGGGAGCTGTATGTTTTTTTTTTTCATTCGAGTATCTTTTAAGTAAAAAAACAACTATTCTAGACAGTTTCTCTCTCTTTCTGTCTCGCTTTCCCTCTTTCTTTCTGGCCATCCCACTCGCATACAGTACTTACATGCCGCAAAAGAATGCAAACACTGAGCTGCAGCTAGGAGACAACGGACAATTGTTCGTGCTTGCAGGCAGATGAGTTGTGGCAGCTCACCTTTTTAATGAAACTGTTGGGCCTCACTGAATTGAAAAAGAAGTCATAATTCACTGTAACTCACTCACTGCCATTGACGGAAATAGACGCCAAAAAGTATATTAATTTTGCCTGAGCTGGCAGTGAATGAGTGAAAGAGGGCAGATTTTTCTGACATTCATTTTACGCAAATCTTGAATTCGGTGATAAGTGGTCGGTCGTCTGGCATCCCGTCTGCTCTTCCTGGACTCAAAACGAACCATTTTAATTTTAGCAGTCCACATAATCGTTTTCTTCATTACTCTTCCGGCCGGTTGATGAGATCTTCGGCAAAATGTAACCTCTACAGAATGTTTTTTTTAGATTTTACTGGGTGGTCTTGGTGGTGGTACAAACAAGATCTTGGTTACAAGTGGCCGAAATGAGCTTCCTCCGCAGGGTGTCCTGGCTCTCCCTTTGCGATCGGGTGGAAAACTGCTTCTCTGTTTTGAGAGAAGCCAGATGAGGTGGCTCGGGCATCTGATTAGGATGCCTCCCTGGTGAGGTGTTCCGGGCATGTCCCACCGGCAGGAGGCCTCGAGGACAACCCAGGACACGCTGGAGAGACTATGTCTCCCGGCTGGCCTGGGAACGCCGGGGATCTCTCCGGAAGAGCTGGAAGATGTGGCTGGGGAGAGGGAAGTCTGGGCTTCGCTGTCGAAGCTGCTGCCTCTGCGAGCCAACGCTGCTCGCATAAGCGGCAGATATTGGATGGATGGATTTTTCTGGGGCTTCTTGCGGAGAGATTAGCTTCACACGGGAGTCTTCTAATTGTCCCAGTACTCCCAGTTAATTAACTTCAGACTGACTTTGATCACTCTAGGGAGGAATCTTTGCCGTTCTGGTTATTCTACAATAAAAATGGTCTTCCATTTCAGCATTTAGCTTTGTTTATAATTTTACTGTACGTCCCGGTATAAAGCAGAGTTGAGCATTCCGTCAGTACCGATGGAGGGTCCAACAGTTCAACTCGTGTTTTCCTGGTGAATGACAAATGACAGAAACTTTGAAACACTGACGGACTAAGTGCAGACAGACGTGGGGTTTTTTTTCGTCCGGCGTTTGAACTGTCACTCAGCCTCGTGTTGGGCACTTTGCCACTATTGACGCAAGATCCGTCAGTGGCTAACTGCTGTTTCGCTGACGACTGACTTGTTCGCGGGGGTGACGACAGTTTTGGTGTGTTTGTGTTGGCTGCTAAATCTCGCCCTAGTTTTTTTTTTTCCCCATTTATTTATTTATTTATTTTTGGTCATCTGATAAAGGAAGCTGGCTTTGCCATATTCTTTTCCGTCCCACCGGCCGTAATGACATTGTCACATATTGCTTTTATTTCACCACTCTGCAAGCTGAGTGTGGTGTCTGTTTTTAACTTGATTTTGCTGTGTGTGCTCGCGCTGCACCTGCGTGTGATGTCGGAAGTAGTATGTTCTCAAAACCGATTGGCTGTCAACTGTAATTTTGCCATGACTGGAGCATGGCTAAAATAACAATTAGGACAAGAACAATAATGGAAAATCTTACAGAAACAAACCAACAGGCAATATTTCTCTTCTTTTGAGAAGACCACCAAGGGCATAACTATATGCTAGTCCTGAGTGCAGGGGTGGGCAAACTTTTTGATTGGTGGGCCACAATGGGTTCTAAAATTAGACAGAGGGTCCGAACCAGGAGCTGATGGATTGAGTGTTTTGGTAACCTCACCTCATCGGAGAAAAAAAAATACATTTAATTTTAAATGGAAATGATCAAAAGCATTACAGCAAAATATGTCTTGGAGTGCGCCTACTACTGGAGATACATCAGAATTGCAGGGAAAATAAAACAAAGTTTATTCATTTAATTTTTTGTCAAATTCGGCGGGCCAGAATAAAGCATTTAACGGGCCACATGTGGCCCCCAGGCCGCAGGTGGCCCTTGCCTGCTCTAGTAGGCACTATTGAATAATTCACACCAAAACCAGCAGACTTTCCAAAAGCTTCTTTTCCCTTTCCATTCACTTCTTAAATAGCTGATTTGTAATTTCATTGGTACACCTTGCCAATTTGCACTTCTCTCTATAGTTCTATTTTAACAAGATAACTATTACTGCACTATTGAACACTACTTTTTTTTAAATTTAAATTAACTAATGCAAAAAAATTACCCCATTACATAGTATTGTATAGCATCTTCAATTCAGCACTGCCAATTATTTCAATCAGCGCTACAAAAAATAATAACCAGCTCTCACAGCTTTCATAACGCCAACAGAGTTAGCTTCTTCAAAATTACTTCACAAAAATCATGTCCTTGACGTGATTTATTCTCGTACCTGACCTGCGGCCAGTCAACTGCATGACTGTCCATGAAATATGACGCGCATGAGTGATCAAAGTCAGCGGCAGCGTTCCTCCTGACCTGGGTATGGGGTTCAGCCAGGGGCCAAGCCTCACCTCGCAGCCCCTACACCTCAAGCAAGTCAATAAAGAGTCTGAAGTGTGCTGTAAAATCGCACTAAAACACTTACTTACATTGGACCATAAAAGTAATCATTTATTCAACAAATGGTGGAAAATCACCCTCTTGATTGGGTGACACTGATACCGAGCCAGTAGCGTGTGAACCATGCAGGTGTGACGAGTAACTCCAATGCCAAACAGCTGTTCATGCATGTGCGAGAATGGAAAGATGGAATTAATACTTTTGGATTTGGGGAAGCATACGAAGGGAAAAGACTTTCCTATTTTATACTAGAACTGCTATTGCAGTTCCATCAGTCGGATGGAAAGTTTAAAAATGAGTTGGACGGTGAGCGAGCTTAAGCTTCTAGCCCAAACAAAACAATTTTCCAGTATGCATCAATCATCCACCAAACAAGAGTCAAGTCAAGTCAAATTTATTTATGTGGCGCACAATCACAAAAGACTCTCAAAGGGCTTCACATGCCCGCGGTTGACACATATTAACGGCATCACCTGATCTTTAACCCACAAAAAGAAAAAAAACACATCAGTGGAAAGAAAAAAAAACAAAAACTTGAGAATGGGCCGCAGAGCAAGATTGCACTACAACAAAGATCCTCCACGATTTGTTTTTATTTTGCATCCAAAAAAACTGAAAAGAAAGTTTCAAGCATGTAATTGTGTGAAAGGTGACAACACTGATATGCAACGTTCATCTTCTTTTTATTTCCCAAGACTGGTAATGATCACCATGCCAAATCCTGCACTGACAGGAAAATATTCTGTATTTGAAGTACGATAACTACAGGCACGGCATGTTCAGTGATGCGCATATGCTCACAGCCCTTCAAGCACACGTCTTAAATCCTAATTCTGACACCATGGCAATTATCGCCAACACACGTGTGGAAGATGATGCTCCCTCTCATATAATTTTCCACCGACAGAATGTAAAGATGTGGTTAGGTCGGTGGGGAAATCACTGTCCGGATTCAGCTAATGACAGCTTGTTTCCAAAAGTACAGATTCAAGCAGCAACAAGTTGTTTTTCTTTTTTCCTGTGAGTAGCCGATGTGCGTTTCTTTCATTCGCAGTTTTCACTCTTGAACTCTCTCTTAATCTTGCACTTCAAAATCAGCTCACACCTGTTTGTTTTTTTAAAAGACAGTAGTTGTATTTGTTTTAAAAACTTAATGATACATGAAGAATTGTGAGTGGAGGTGTGTGTGCGCCAAAGTGTGGCCGTATATTGACAATTTTCGACATATGTATCTTCAAAGTAGACCAAGCAAGTTCAAATTGGACTGCGACACATTAATGTGGAAGTTTGCAATGCAATGTCTCAGTCATTCAAATTTGATAGAATAGTTTAATAGTTTAGTTCAGTGCTTCTCAATTATTTTCTGTTACGCCCCCCCAGGAAAAAGGAAATAATAGGAGCCTGTCCCAGCTGTCTTCGGGCAGTAGGCGGGGGACACCCTGAACTGGTTGCCAGCCAATCGCAGGGCACACAGAGACGAACAACCATCCGCGCTTGCCCTCATACCAAGGGGCAATTTAGAGTGTCCAATCAACCTGCCATGCATGTTTTTGGAATGTGGGAGGAAACCGGAGTACCCGGAGGAAACCCACGCAGGCACGGGGAGAACATGCAAACTCCACACAGGAAGCCCGGAGACGGAATCGAACCTAGGACCGCTGCTGTCTCTCATGTGAGGCCATCGTGCTAATCAGTGGGGCCACCGTGCCGCCCACTGCAAGCTCATATGTACCCCCCAAAAAAAAAACTTTCATAGTAGACTAAAGAAAAACACAGATCAAGAAATGTATTGTCAATTTTTGACATCACAGTCAACTTGCATCGAGGCCAAGTGGGAGAGCGAACGACAAAATCCAGAGAGCAAAAGGATCTTCATATGAAATTGTTAATGATGTTTGCTCGCAGGTGGGGCAGCCGGACATTCACAAATCAGAGGACGAGATGAAGGAGAGAGAGGAATTAAGAAGAACCAGGGAGCAGAATGAGCGGCTCATTCTAATGGTTCGTGAGCTAGAGGATCACAATTTGCAACTTGAGAGGGAAAAGAACGATGCGGCCTCCAAAATACGTGCTGTGAGTCTACTTTTTGACTGTTTTTTTTTTTTCCTTTCAGCTCCTTTTCGAGTTGGTCTGAATTTGTGCTTTATAAGCAAATTTGAACTTGGTCATTAGATCAACTCAGTAGATGGTAGTGATGGAAAAATGAAGCTTCATGAAGCACTTGTGATCGTGTTTACTCCTCTAGATGGGCCTCTTGTTTTAAAGGGAAAGGCTAATGTAATGGAAATTCATAAAATTTTCACTGCAGCTTTAGATCAAGAGTGCCATCGAAAGGAGACAAAAATGATCACAAGTGCTTCATGAAGCTTCATTTGTCCATCACGAATGGATTGATGACATAAGGTGGGAAATGCTCCCATGTATAGAGATTCTTAGTTTCTCTCGTTCGAAGAGCTCTCCTGATGGTGCAAGACAATATGAGGTGTTTTATTTATTAATTTAATAATTAAACAGGACATTGCATTGGAAAAGTAAAGACAATGCCACAAGTTTGGCCCATCAATCTCGGGATAGTTTTACATTCCTGCTTTTCCTCAATGCAGCTCTTCTCAACTTCCATCCGTTTGGATGTGAGCAGTGGTGCGCAGCTATTTTCAAATCTCTCCAGCGGTGTCAAGTCAGATTCCCGTCTGGGCTCTGGCTGGACCACTCAAGATCATTCACAGAAATGTCCTCAGGCCAGAACGCTGATATATTTGCTGGGGAAAGGGTTGTTCTCCTGCTAAAAGATGAACCGTCTCTCCAGCGAGTTCAAGAAAGGCCTCAAGCAGGTGAACGACCAATTCAGGACCAGCCATTTAGAATCTTGGGAAAAGATCCTAATCTTAAAAAATTATGTGTAAAACTCCCACCATCAACGCATACACTATGTTACAACAAATGCGCAATTTAGCACCCACTATTTGGGATCTTGGTAAATCTGGTCCTTAGTTTTTCATTAAATGCGCTTTGAGGAGTAATCCTGTTGGAGTGGTGTAGTTATAATCAAGGAACTACCATGTATGCATAAAAAAAAGCCTAAAACCAAGCAACATATCGATTGCATCTTGATTGAAGTCTCAAATTAGGCCAGTTCCTTTAGTTTTCGTTTGGATCACAAGTCAAACTCAAGGCCTGCGGCTCAAATATGGCCCCTCACATCATTTAAGGTGGCCCGCGAGAGCTTAAAAGGTCCGATTGTCTTAAAATTAAGTCATGTGAAACTACATTTCCCACGATGTATACTGCAAAGTGATGGTATACGCCACTAGATTGGAATAAATGTGTATACAAATTAAAATAAAGAAAGACACATTGAAAAAGTATTTTGTTGAATTCACTCAAAATGAAAATGTAGTTAATCTTACTTACACTGAAAAAAACAAGTTTTTGCTGAATTTACACAATTTTATTTCGTCAGATGTTTGGACCGAATAAAATCATATGGATTCAGATATATATTTTTAAATAAATTCAGAGTCTACTTTAAAAACCTATCTTCAGCCTGATGATTTTCTCATCCTGAAGACACTTGGTGAAACAAAATTGAGTAAATTCGTTTTTTTACACTATGAATATACTTTAAAAAAATTATCTGAATCAGTTTGATTTTATTTGGTGTAACCACTTGTCATAATAAAATTGAGTTAATTCAACGACACCATTTTTAATTTTTTTTAGCATTCTGACACTAAAAACGGAGTAGGCTGCAATCAGCTGTCCGTCTAGAGAAAAAAAAATCAAAGAATGAAAAGGCAAACTGCAATTGCAGCTAAATGGGTTCACGAAACCACAAAACCAAGAAATCACAGGAGCTTCAAAGTCTTTTTTTTACTGGGTTGGTTTTATTGGCTATGTCCAATATTTTTGCAATGACTGATTGATTTTCCATCTTCTCACAGCATTGCTAGTCTTTTTCATACAGCAGACTGAAGAGAAATTAAAATTAAAAAAACTAAGCGTCGACATTCAATGTTGCGTATTGTAGTTGAATGATCATTTGGGCAACAAAACACACTTGTCAGCCACAGTTGGAAAATTAATTGAATTCAACAAAGATGTTGCCTTTTATAGCTGTGCATCAGAAAGATCTGAAATGTTGATTTTCTCTCATACTCAGATGTCATTACAAAAAAAGGAATTTGACCTCACTGTTCCAATACTTTTGGAAGGAAGAGTCACTGTTACACACATTCCCCAGTTTGATTTGCGAAATTTGCTTGAAATACAGAATTCAGATTTCCCATTAAAGTCAGCTCAACCTATCAGCCTTATGTGTATTCTAAAACAGGTTTGAACATGTTAGCACCAGCTTTGTTGTATGGTTGCTGATGTTAGCTTAAGCCATGGTTGGCTGCCTTAGAGTGCTACTAGGAATGCCGTTGATTGTTTATGTCTTCTCTTCACTGATAAGACATCTAAACTCAAATGGCGCCTGGAGAGGATGTACCTTCATAGCTCCAGTTACTGGCAGCAATATGGCGCATCCTGCCTTTTGGATGGAGGCAGTCATCAATATGTTTCTCTTCGTTGAATTGACTGCAAATCAAATAAGTATTTAAATCATAATGTTTGAAAGCACAACACATTTTCTTTAGTCAATAATTTGTTGTATCCACACTGAGCACACACACACACACAAACACACCCCCACACACACAATAGGCCCCCAGTCTTCTCTCCAGGGGAATTTTGCGGCGATGTGGGTGGCCATGTGGGTGTGAATGCATGAGACTCTTATATCAGTTTTAATAAAGACTGTGAGGAGGATGGACTTGGCATTTTTCACTCTAGATTCTTGTTTTTGCCATTTTGTTGTGTTGTATGATTTCAACAGGTCAAGGGGTATATTTGTAAAGTGAAATGCTTTAGGGCCTAAAGATGTCCTTTATTAGTCCCACAATGGGGAAATTTGAGGTGTTACAGGAGCAAAGATATAGATCACACAGAGTCGGCGGCGTAATGTAGCCGTTAATGTATAACATTAGCAGCAGACATTCATAAAAAGCATGCAAATATACACAGTATAAACGTATCTAAGTGTAAGGAAACACTCCTAATGCCTGTCCATTATACAGAGGGGGAAACGCTGGAATGATTGAAAATACTGCAATGATAAAAATATTGCAATGATAAAAGTACTGTAATGGTAAGAGTACTGAAATGATAGAAAAGTACTGCAATGATAGTAAATACTGCAATGATAAAAGTACTGTAATGGTAAGAAGTACTGCAATGATAAAATATACTGCAATGGTAAAAGTACTGTAATAGTAGAAGTACTGCAATGATAAAATACACTGCAATGGTAAAAGTACTGTAATAGTAGAAGTACTGCAACAATAGAAAAATACTGCAATGATAAAAGTACTGTAATAGTGAACGTCCTGCAATGGTAGAAATACTGCAGTGATAGAAGTACTGTTATAAGAATACTGTAATGGTAAACAAAATACATCATTGGTCAATATTTAAGTGCACCATTGGCTGAAAGTACAGTAGTAGTGTATATTGCATCCTAGGACTGCACAATTGCACTAATGCCCTCCCGTTTGTAGGCCTGACCCAATGTTCTTGTTAAAAAGTCTGACAGCAGTCGGCAGGATGGAGCGGCGAAATCTCTCTTTGGTACAGCTGTGGAGTGTTCTAAGAGTGTCATTGAGTGGATGGGCTGGGTTGTCCAGCATTGATGACAGTTTTGCTGTCGTCCTCCTGCCCCCCACTGAGTCCACAGAGTCCAGGGAGCAGCCCAGGACAGAGCTGGCCCTCCTCACTAGTTTGTCCAGTCTCTTTTTGTCCCGGCCCGAGATGCCTCCTGCCCAGGAGACCACTCCATAGAAGATGACTGATGAAACCACAGAGTCATAGAAGTTCCTGAGGAGTGTTCCCCGAACGCCAAAGGACCTCAGCCTCCTGAGTAGGAAGAGTCTGCTCTGACCCTTCCTATAGAGAGCGTCTGTGTTGTCGCTCCAGTCCAGTTTATTGTTCAGATGAACACCCAGGTACTTGTAAGTTGAGACCCTCTCAACGTCTGTTCCCTGGATATTCACTGGTGCAGGTGGAGAGTGCCGACGCTTGCGGAAATCCACCACCAGCTCTTTGGATTTCCCAGCGTTGATTTGGAGGCGGTTCTGCTGACACCAGTCCACGAACCCCTGCGTAACCCCTCTGTACTCACGATCGTCACCGTCAGTGATGAGGCCGACAATCGCAGAGTCATCAGAGTACTTCTGCAGGTGACAGGTTGTGAAATTGTATTTGTAGTCCGAGGTGTAGAGGGTGAACAGGAAGGGAGCCAGAACAGTTCCCTGCGGCGCTCCCGTGCTGCAGAGGAGCACGTCAGACACACAGTCCTGTGTCCTCACGTACTGTGGCCGGTTTGTGAGGTAGTCGTGGATCCATGTGATGAGGTGGTGGGCCACTCCCGCCTGCTCCAGCTTGTCTCCCAATAAGGCGGGCTGGATGGTGTTGAAAGCACTTGAGAAATCAAAGAACATGATCCTCACCGTGCCCCCCGCCTTCTCCAGGTGGGAGAGTGAAGTGTGGAGCAGGCATCATCCACACTGATGCCAGGCTGGTATGCGAACTGGAGTGGGTCCATTGAGGAGCTGACCAGGGGGCGCAGATGGACGAGGACCAGTCTCTCCAGGGTCTTCATTAGATGAGACGTCAGCGCCACTGGTCTGAAGTTGTTGAGCTCCTTCGGATGGGGTGTCTTTGGAACCGGAACCAGGCAGGATGTTTTCCACAGCTGGGGGACTCTGCCCAGCTTCAGGCTCAGGTTGAACATGTGCTGGATGATTCCACACAGCTGGTCTGCGCAGGATTTGAGGAGCTGGGAGCTAATCCCATCCGGGCCTGCTGCCTTCCTCGCCTTCATCTTCCTCAGCTGGTTCTTCACCTGAGATGTTGTGAGGAACAAAGCTGAGCAGGAGAAAGTGGTGGTTGTCTGATGAGGCTGGGAACTGGAGCCTGTGGAGAGAGAGAGGGGGGAGAGAGGGTCTCGTTCGCAGTGGCAGGAGGGGTTGGTGGGGGCTGCAGCAGGGGAGCCTGAGCGGGGTCAGGCATTTGATCAAACCTATTGAAAAATAGGTTCAACTCATTTTCCCACTGCGATCGACGTAATGAGCACCCCTGCTTTAGGCTCATCTGTCGTCACATGACATCATCCTCGTATGACCTGTTTGATCACAAGAGCAAGAAGCGATTTGGGACGAAACTTACAGCAGTGGCCTAAATCTCTATTGTGGACTAAGAGGTGGCTGTTTGTTCCTCGCAACAAGCTGGATAAACTTATAAGGGGCATTTTTGGATTACGTCAGAAGACATGAGAGCAATGGTTGACATCTGAGAAAGGGATAAATATTTGACGAACAAAGCACACAGGGCAGTCGCAACAAATCGTCACAGAGACCAGCCAAAGAGTATCATCTTCTGGATTAACGTCAGTGAGCGAATTATAATTATTTGTCCCAGAATCCACGTGGAACAACAACAACAGCTGTACGTCTAAGAACCATTTCCAGATTGCCTTTTCGTTCTAAAATTCAGGAAAAGGTGGTGCACATGCAGTTGTTGTTGTTGTTGACCTCAATCCCCTGGCATCTTGTCTAAAACCAACGGTCTCAAACTTGTGTTTTAAACTGGGCAGTGATTTTAAATTTACCGGCAAATCGGTGCTGTTGTTCGATCCAGTTTTTCATTTTCGGTAGCTGGCTAAAGTGAATCCCTTTCTTTCCCAACAGCACTCAAAAACAGTAATACATGCCTTCGTTACATTCAGGCTAGATTACTGTAATGCACTTTACTTTGGAGTCAGCCAGCGTCGCTCCAGCGCCTCCAACTAGTGCAAAATGATACTGCTCGTCTTTTAACTGGAGCTTGGAAAATGGATCACATGATTCAAATCTTGGCCTCTCTTCACTGGCTCCCAGCGCACTTTTGAACTTGCTTCAAGATACTTCTATTCTATTCGTCTTCACTGCCTCACCCCAGCGTACCTCTCTGAGCTTTCACCCCAACGCACCTGCCCGCTGCTGGAGGTCAAGCGCAGGTCCCATTGAATGTTAGGCAAGACCCCTCTCTGTCCACTTTTAAAACCCGTTTGAACACAAATTTTTATTCTTTAGCTTTTGACTCAACATGAGACTAATTTCCCACTAATTTATAT
Organism: Idiotropiscis lumnitzeri; assembly: GCF_059441095.1. Classification (NCBI taxonomy): domain Eukaryota; kingdom Metazoa; phylum Chordata; class Actinopteri; order Syngnathiformes; family Syngnathidae; genus Idiotropiscis; species Idiotropiscis lumnitzeri. Next base: position 3,299,859 of record NC_142410.1, read on the forward strand.
GACATCACATTGAAAGCACTTTATTACAGCTCCAGCTTGAAATGCGCTCGATAATAGAATAGAATAGAAATCCCTTTATTGTCATTGTACTCAAGTGTGCAACGAGATTAGAGATAATAATAATAATAATGTTATACTGTATTGTATTGTATTCTATTTCCAACTAATATTCAATCTATACCGGATTAAACTCTTGCACTTGGTACAACGTCAACTAGGGGGTAAAAAAAAAAAATTCTCTTTAAAATGTTTTTGATTCTTTTTTTATAAATGGGTTCCGGCAAGTTACACTTTGAAAACATAAACCATCGAGTGATTACAGCCCTGGAGCATGGAACCTGAAGGCACCTATTAGCCCTCGTATCATTTTCTAATAATAGAAGTTGGGGAGCAGCCATGCAGAAAAGCCGACAAGGCACAGAACAAGTACTTTTATGGGAAAAAAAATGCACATGGAAACAAGGCTGCTTGGTAATTTTGCAAATGTCCACATATACGGGTAGTGTTTTCTTATACCAAATACCGTGCCTCTGATGACGGGTTTATAAAAAATGAATATTAACCAGAGAAGACTTGAAAATGAGATCTTTTCACTCCTGTTATGGATGGTTGCTGCTGACCATGAGCTCCAGTATAAGGCGAAACTTGTCTATCAGGTCTGCTCCTCACGTCACTGTGTTGATCTTTGTAGCCAAGCTATATTAAGGAGAGATTAGACTAACAAAGGGAAGGATTTCTTCCGGCTGCGGGGAGGATCACACATTTTGTAGCATATTTTGCGGTAAGGTTGTTTTTTTTTTTTTCTTTGTGGTTTGATTTATCTGACAATGGCAAATTTAAAATCTCTTTTAGTCTAATAATTTTATTAACTGTGTAATTGGTCAGCCACTTGTCACTCTTTGAGATATGCTTTGGAGGAGTAGGTGTATTTACCACAATCTTCTCTGTTGCATTTTGTTATAAGAATACTAATTTGATCATGGGCTGCTGATGTTGACAATGTTGGTTTTTCTAAATCAAGAGACCAATTTGGAATGTTATCTCCGTCAAACTTTCTGAACGTTTTGCCATATACCTATCGAAGAACCTTATCTATTTTGAGTTAAAGTCGGCCTTCCGAATTCAAAGGCAGTCCTTTGCTGGAAGCTGTTCAACACTTGATTTATTCTATTCTGAGCAACATTTTGAGTACTTTTTGAGTAACCCTTTAAACATTGGTAACATCATTTGTCAGTAAAAAAGATAAAAACCTTCAGACAATGCAGCAAACCGTAGCTTTGATGACTTAAGTGATGAATTACTTTCTTTATAAATGGATTGTTGTAATTTTCTCCTTGGCTTCTTGTCACTGGGACACTTCATGAATACAGACTGGGAACCAAGAGAGAGAATCTTAAACAGAGTTGCTTGGGCTCATATTTTTCCGTTAGTACTGGTTTGGAACCTTTTTTTCCACTAAACAGCTTGCTTAAGATGGCAGAAACTCAGAAGGGGAGATTGGTTATTTGAAAATGGAATGAGGCATACTTTGTTTACAATTTTAATATCATACAGTTTCTGTTTTATTTTTTAACGAGGAGTCCAGACTACACCCGCCTGTTGATTTGGAAGAGTATAACTTGTCACACCGGCGCAGGAGTTACGGACTACCTTGAGATTGGGTGTAGTCATAGCGGTGCGTACAGTGTCAGTTTTTGTGCACCATTGAGCACAGTTTCGGCCGACGTAGGAATTGGCCATTGGTTGTCCACATTGGTTGGGTGTTTTCCAACCTTACGGTTCACACAGTTGACTTTCCAAAAGATGCCATTGTATCAACCTCATTCACAAAAACACCCTCAACAATAAAGTAATGAACAGCACTGCATTACTACAACTTTTATTTGCTTCTTATATCACCCCAATCTGCTTATTTATATTATGCAATTTTAGTTCCTCAAGCTCAGGGGTGGGCAAACTTTTTGATTGGCGGGCCACAATGGGTTCTAAAATTTGACAGAGGGGCCGGACCAGGCGCAGATGGATGTAGTGTTTTGGTAACCTCACCTCATCGGAGAAAAAAAGTAAATTTAATTTTAAATGAAAGTGAACAAAAGCATTACAACAATATATATATATATATATATATATATATATATATATATATATATATATATATATATATATATATATCTTTGAAAAAAAACACAGTATTTAGAAAAAAAAACATTAACAAGGTTTAGTCATTTAATTTTTTTCAAGTTCGGCAGGCCGGATTAAAACGTTTAACGGGCTGCATGTGGCCCCTGGGCCGTAGTTTGCCCACACCTGGTCTAGATCTTAGAGTTGTTTTTTTTGTTGTTTTGTTTTTAAATAACAAGGCCCAGTTCTTAGAAGCAAAAGTGAGCTTATTAACTACTTCACTGCCATTGTCGGCTATAGACGTCAAAGATCCATTTGAACTGGGCTGGCAGTGATAGATTTAACGCGTTTAATAAGAAGTGAAATTGGGGAGGTGGGCCTTCCCTCACAATGCTCTAATAATCATTTGAACACAATAAGTGCTCCAAAAGGCCTACATAATTAGTAAAATGAGAAATTTCCCATTTGCTGAATGTAGGACCAACATAAAATTGATGCGGCTTTGCAGTCAGATTTCCTCATTTTTTTATTGTACAAAAAAATGAAAGACTATGGCAACAAAAACAGAACATTGGGTTATCTCTAAGTATCAAAGATTAATTTTCCCCTGTATCAAGACGTGTATGTAACTATCCAAAGCATCAAGGTGCGTAGTCATCTTTTTGACACACCCAAGCCCAATTTTTATCTTGTGTATTTTATTTTTTGGGGGAAGTGGGCCTTCCCTCACAATGCTCTGATTTTTTTAATATCATTAAAAACTTTCTGGACAATCACATTAATTATTTGACATGTGAAGGTTGGGCGCCCATAGGAGTCTATGCAAACTTCTAATACAGGGGGGTTCAATCCTGTACGCTGTCCTGCCTGTTTTCCATCTGTCTCTGCTGCAACACACCTGATTCAAATGATCAGGATCGTTATCCAGCTTCTGCAGACCTTGCTGATGATCTGATCATTTGAATTAGGTGTGTTGCAGCAGAGAGAAATAGATAACAGGTCAGGACAGTGGCCCTTGAGGGACAGGATTGAAGTTATCTGGTCAAGTAATTTGCGCAAGGTTACATGCGAAAAAGTAGCATCAACTAGTCCTAGTCCTCATCTAACTGTGTGCCCTGACCTTCAGGAGCTGGACGCCGCCCACGTTTCGGAACTACGCTGTGTCCAGCTGGAGAAGACCCAACGTGAGTTGGAGCAACAACTATCTGTCCTATCAGACCGTCTGGAAGAAGGGGAGGTTCGTTCAACTCAGTTGGCGCTCCACAAAGACAGGATGGAGGAAGAGTGTAACAACCTCAGACAAGACCTGGACCAATTGGAGGGTGCCCTTATTGCGTGTGAGCGGGATAAAGAGGTAGAGAATCGTTTCCACTTCTTTGAAGTCGAGGGGGTTCAATGACGTTGACTCGAGGCTGACCTCACTTCAATTGACATCTTACTCCATTTGGATGCAGCATAACAAGCACATGCAGCTTCAGCATGTTTGCTTTGAACTCTGGGCTCAACTAATTGACCCAAGTCTGCAGAATTCAGGGACCTCCTGGGTTTATATTCCTTTATCATTTCTTTAATGTAGTATATGAAAATATATTTAATGAATACATGTCAAGGAAACTTTTTTTTCAGGATTAGTCACAGTTTGTTACAGTTCAAATTATATAATAATAATATTAAAATAAATTAAAAAACAGTGCATTTCACCTGTAGGCCTTCAGTGAAGTCCTACTTGAATAAATCCCCCTCATAATACCACCATTTATGACACCACAGCTGAACAAATAATATTCAGAAAAACACTTGCACAGTACTAAGTGAGTGTTGGACGACTTAGCTTCTCTTGAAAGGTCCGTCTTGAAAATGGCCTTGCAAGTGAAAGGACCGTCTTGAAAATGGCCTTGGTATCTGCAATTAAATCCACACTTACCCCTCCTTCTGCCATTGTGGTTAAAAAAAAACAAGAATATATTTTAGATTTTAACGGTCGGCAGTTACGACTTTCGGGTGTGTTAATTCCGTATAGCGCTGCCCCCTCACAAGTGAGTATCCAATCACAAAACGCGTTCATCACCTTCAGCGTAAGGTCAGCTAGAAGGCTCACTGTAACCAACTCGTGATCTGATTGGCTATCGCAACGGTCTATCACCTGTAAAAGCCCCCTTGAGCCACAGAACAGACGCCCGCACGACTGTATCTGAAGGTTTCGGACGAACAGTGCGTGATACTGGTATTATGAAATCTGCCTGGCAACACGAGCTAGCTGAATTCTGATTGGATCAAAACTTTAACCTACAAATTCAACACTAGGATATAACATGACATCAATCAGAAGAATATGATCATGATTTCGCGATTATGGCAGGCCAGCCAAGAAGGCCATGAAGGCCTCAACCACCCACCACTGGTAAAACCAACAACAACAAAAAAACGTACATAAATCCCAGCCATATATTAAAGCATCACAGCTGATCCCTACTTGGACATGTAAACGGGTCATTAATCTCACATGGAGGCCACAATAAATTATATGCCCATTTCAGTACCTAACTAAATCTCCCCGTCTGCTTCCCTGAGGTGTAATAAAGGATTAAGATGCTATCTTTGTCCAGGAATGCCCAAAGAATGCAGGGCACCAACGTCACTGCACGCTGATGGAAAGACTGACTGCATGGTGCAGATTAAGCCTCCACAAATTTTCCACGGTTAATTTGAAGAGTTCTTTTGAGTTTTAAAATGTAGCTTTGGTGGCGAATCCTTAATATGATGTTTTTGTTGGCAAACAGGTTCCCCTGTGTAGTAAAGAACTTTACAAAAATGCTTGTTGGACAACTGAGATTCATTCTAGGCGGGAAAATTTGCAGTTTTCAGTCAGCGAAAAAAGAGAAAAAAAAATATTTCAGTATTATGTTTGTTGAGACCTTATTCAATTATATTTTGAGAATTTGATGATTTGAATTTGCTTTATTTTCTGAGTCAAGGGCAGTGCGCTCGGGTGTAAAAACTGCCACTTCTTGACTTTTGTGCCAGTGCAAGCCTCGTTAAGCATGTTTGTGAATTTGGCAGACCACACTGCGGGGTGCACCTGATAATATCATGCCTGATAGTAGACTAAACCAGAGACCCCCTAAAAGCAGGTCTAAGTGTGGTGCCGGTGGTGTAACGTGATTTTTGTGAATTCGATCCCGGTAAAGGCAAAAAAATCCTGCGCTTCATTGTTATGCGCACTGTATGCCATTTTTTAAGACAACAGCATGCAAGGAACCGTCTTAAGCATTGTAGAAATCAATTAATTGAGCGGATTATTTTATTTTATTTTATTATCACTTTCGTCATCTTTATAATACTTTTTAAAATCACCCTGCTTGACCCCGGCACAGCTATGGGGTGGGAGGGTCATTCGCAGACACAGCTTGAAGCTTCAAAGAATCTGATTGATGTAGTAAGTGAAAGGTTAAGTGCGAGTAGTTTTTCAAGATATTTACATTTGAATAATAACAACAATAAAACCGTATTTTGACCTTTACCAACCTTTTCCCAATTATATGAGTATGAGTATATGAGATCCGATTTTTAGCCTCTGACAACTTTTTCTTTCTTTCATCACAAATACGATGTTGCAGTGAGCATACAAAATAAGAGATTCAATCAGTCGTTCATAAAAAAAATAATGAAAATTATCGTTTGGCCCCGTAAGTGATGTTGTGATGATTCGTGAGTCTGAGCACTTGGATCATTGTCTTCATTGTTCTTCGTTTGTCTGTTTGCAGCAAGCTATAGAGGAGCTGCACAGTGAGGAGGAAAAGGTGGATCTACTAATCCAAGAGAAAACCAAACTGCAGAAGCAAGTAGAGGATGTGGGTGCCTCCCATATGCACTTGTCAGATTTAAGATAAATCGAAAATGATTAGTTCAGTGTCTTTTCTTACTCACTGTAGTAAGGTACGTATGCCCTTTTTGCTCAACCAACACAGAATTGAATCCATTTCATCAATCAGTTTAAAAATTAATTCAATGATTTTCATTCATCCTGAGGGAATTTTCCCAACAGGAAAAATCAAAGCAAATACAATTGCATGGCCAACTGCTGTGTCAAGTTTATTTGCATGGATTCTTTGTAGCTGGAGTATCAGCTGGAGCAGGAGCGCTATCAGCGTGAGGAGCTGGAGAAGAATATTAGGAAGATGGAAGGTGACAACATTTGCACTCAGGAGAGTCTGGAAGGGGTGGAGAAGACAAAAAATGGTCCAGAAGATATCAAAAGGTCAGATTTTGATTTGCATGAATATAAAATGCATGTTGTTTGGATGTTTAAGTTGATGATCAATTATTTATTTTCAGTTCATTTTTACGGGTAAACAAGTGAGGGTATTAAAACTAGATCCCAACAGAGTCCCCACCAAAGCCAAACAAGCCTAAATAAGTCTTGATGTGTAGCTGTCAGTCATGTGTATCACAAAGTAAGTTTAAACTGCGCCGCAAAACAAGCTTTTGCGAACGTAGCTCCACTTGCTTAATCAACCTCGGTTTAACCCACATTCCGAACACATTTTTTTTCCAATAATTTATTTATTTATTTTTACAAAATAGTGAAACTTTATGACCATAAAACCGAACCGTTATGCTTGGCACAAACACACCACCATTCTTCACCAAAAGAACACCACCCCTACAGTGAAGCATCACGATGGCCGCTTAATGCTTCAGGGTTATTTTTTTCTGCAGGAACTTTGGAGCCTGAGTCAAGGTGGAGGAAATTATGAAGAGTTCCTAACAAGCCTGTGTCAGAACTTCACGCTTCTGCTAAAACTCAAACAATGGCAGAAAGGCCTACTAGTACAGTTAGAATGGTGGCAGGTGTGCAATAACTTCCATGTAACATGAATGGATGTGATTGGTAGATTCTGAACACGGCCACATTTCTAGTTGTAAGAGAGCCGCATTATCGCCGTCGTTTCGTTTTATTTCCACTCAATGTTTTATTTATTGAGTCATACAGGTTTTACTGTCAATCACAATAATGTTGGTAATATCATTTCAATTTTTTTACATGCTATTCAGATAGAAGAATAACATTTTAAAATCTCATAGTGAGCATAAAGTAAAAACTGCTTGACGGATTTGCTACTGAACTGATGACCTGCTCTGACATATATTCATTTGAAAAATATTTCCAAACCAATCGACTAAAAAAAAAAAAAAATGTTGCCATGTCCCTGTAATGAACCTCCCGTGAAGCTTGAATGCTTCAACTCTGACATGCTGGAAGATGTCTCCGCTTTTGAGGCTCACGATCCACCCACATGCACTCACTAATAAGAGCAAACAAAGTCATCCGCAGTAACAACTGTCATAATACACCCTCTCTGACACGCTCGGTGCACACCAATGAGCAGTTTAATCTGCATCAGAAGGTTTAAACCCGCCGGTCATTATGTTCTCTGTCACTGTGATCATTAATAAGAACGAATGAGTCACTCTGTTGCTAAGAAACAGGCTTTTTCAAACAGTCCATGACTTGAGTTAATACCAAACCTGTCACTCATGTCATTTCATATGCCTTCCATTTTATTGGCATTACGTGATCATATTCTGCATGCACGAAGGAAAAATAAGTACACCTGTACAATCTCCAAAGCAAAGCATAGATAGTTTATTATTGTGGCAATACAACATGATGAACACCTAATTGTATTTAAATGTACATAGCATGTTAAATTACAATTATTAGCTGACTGTCAATGAAAAATGACAAAGCAGAGAACGGGATCAAGTGCCTCCTAAAAACAATATCTGACGAAGTCAAATAACTCATCACATAAATTTAGAGTAGAGTAGAGATGACGACTTGCTTTATGACAGGTAATAAAATCTCCCTCTCAGGTTTGGAGTTCATCGCCCAATTGCGATCTCTATCATGCATATTCGGTTCATGTCAAACTTATTGACAGCAGTATCGCTTCATCACTTTCATGTGTGAACTCATCAATGTCAGTCGAAGATAGAGTGAGCATAATTGGCGGTTTATGTTGTATTTGATCTTTTTGTGGGAACTTTGGATCTTATTGACTTTTCACATGCAGATTACAGCTGATCTGTTCTTGTGTGGAAAAACAAGATAGAATACATTCTGGATATTTGTGAATGTTCATTTTGACATCCATCCTTTTCCTATATCACTTCCTCACGCTGTCACCAGAGCCTATCGCAACTGACTGACTTTGTTCGAGAGATGATATTTCTTGTAGCTGATCACTCCTACCTGATGCACTGAGGAAACGTCTTTAGATACTGATATAGTGTTGGTTGCCTGGTTCATCACGATGAGGCTAAAACCATATGTATTGGTGATTCAAACACAGCACCAATTAATCAGACAATGAGTCATTTATTTACTTTATGACTTACAATCAGTGTATGTTAACGCTTTAATTTCTCTGTATGTTTTGGAATTATTTTTCCGTAGTTTCTAATGAAATACTTAAAACTTATTTGTCTATACAGCAAGGACACGGAGATAAACAGTACTCACTCCAAGCTTGAAGCCGAAGAGGCCATCAGCAATGGACTGCAGAAGAAGAGCAAAGAACTCCAGGTAAAAATTTAATTATTTTCCCCCGAAAACTGTCTGTCAAGGTTTTCAAAAGCAAACCAAAATGACATTATTCAACGATCATATTTTAATTTGGCAGAGTTTTGTGTGGATGAATAGTGGAGTGGGTCTCCTCGGCATTGTGGGATTTTTGGGTACATATTTTTTTGCTGTACTTGCATAAACTGTAATTGCACATACACTACAGTAGTTGGCAGTGGCACTTTCATTTTCAGTGTGCGCAGGGAGTATAAACAATGTTAATAATGTTACTAACACGTTTCTTTTTTCTCTTTATTGTTAATGGGGATACAAAGTTGAGTGGATGTATTATAATTTTATTATTAAATTATACTTGTTATAGTCATAGCAGAGAGTTGGAGGGGCGCAAAGTACTCCATGAGGCTTAATTGAGGATTATAGAAACCAATATTTATGGCTTCATTGCAGTTTTCCTCACAAGAACAGACTGTAGTAATTACTGAACGTATAAGTGGCTGGAATTATAACGTGCACTTTTAACAGGGACGTAGCTGGAGGTCAGTTTGCGTAAGGGCTCAAACTGTAACTTCCAGAGCACTAAGTGATGCATTCTTGCTTTTGAGCAGAGCTGCTGGGCTCATTGCACAGATCCAGTCATGTCAGGGGAAGGTTAAAACATAAACTCAAAGTGATAAGCATCGACTATTTCCTAGCAGTGGTGTCAGTTGACAAAGGTGAAGCAGCAATATGCTTTCTTTTTACAATTTGGATTTGCGTCTACTTATTTTGTCAAACTACACCAATAAAAATTGGAAAAGCTCTTTTAATGATTTTTTTTCTTCACCTTTGCTGTTATTTGTTTGTTTACATGCACACACACACACACAGACAGAGAGAGAGAGAGAATGTGCAATAATCATAATCGTGATCGAAGTTCGATTAATTGCACAGCCCTACTACAATTTTTGCAAATCTGCGTCATTTGAAAATTGTAGGTAAAGGCATTAACTCCTACTTAGACAAACTGGACATATGCAAAATTTAGATGGCCAGCATCATTATGACATGAACAGTGGAACAACAAAACAGCAACATAAATATCAATAAGCCACAAATTGAAGACAACAATTACTGAATAGACTGAATTGCTGAAGAAGTCATCTTTGGTGAGTTTGTTTGGTAAAACTACAAATCACCACTGAAATGACTGACACAAGCAAAAATGGTGCAGTTACAAGATAAAAGTGCCCAAAAACAACAAAAGTAAATTATACCGTTGAAATTGCACCTACATTTCACCACGTGCTGTAATTCAGTCGCCTAAACTTGACATGGTTATTTCTTTACAACAATCGTTTGCTCATAGTGGTTTTAGTACATGGTCATAAAGCAGTTAAGTTTGAAAAAACATCTCTGCAAAGTGGAAAAATCCCCCGCAAAGCCCTGAAGACGTTCGTTCTTTTATATTGATGCGGGACATAAACGCTTGCTCCGATCTCGTCTATCCACTTCATGAACTTGGCATGACATCATTTTCATTTCGACTTATTTCATCCCGTCATCAACCTAACAGCCAAGAGAACCTGTTGTCGCCTGCTGATCTCTCAAGCTGGCCAAACAGCAGTAAATTACTTTTCGAATCCCTCCACTGCCATCTGAAGACATTTAAAAAGAAGGTGGTAAATTCCGGCCGGGTTGCCGAGGACCTGAATTATGTGAGCATGTGTGGACAGTACGGAGGTCTCTGCAGGAGGTCCGCAAGGCTCGGCGTTGATGATTGCTAAGCGTTACTTGCGGTTGTTTGGCTTGTGTTTTCGCCTTTGATCTACTCAAGGGGGAATCGCAGAGGATATAACTACCCACGCCTGCTGACAATCCCATCAGACACGAGAGAAGAGACCTTAGCTACAGAGGCCACATCTGATTGTAATTCATGGCCAATTTTTCATGTTGGGGGTCCTGGCTGGGTTATTGCTTATGTTGTTCAAAGGTCATCTAATGAGGAAAAAAAAATCTTCTAAGCCAAGTTCATCTATTTTAATTTAAAAAAAAAAATAGCAACAAGTCTAAATTGTATGTATCCGCCGAATTAGCGATCTTGCCTCTGTTGTGTACTGCGGATGCCGCAATGTTTATTTTGAGGTTCAAGGAAAGCTGAAATGTAACAAGAATCAGAAATGTGAGAGTGCGCAGAAAAGAGAGGGGTGTGGACAGAGGAAAAAAATGCTTTAACAGTGTGTGTGTAGGTATTCGCGCGTGTGCGTGTGTGTGAGTGCGAGAGAAAAGTCAGTCAGTCGAGCTGCTGCGTCAGTAACCATGGCTGTTCTCTCTGCAGAAGTCCTTCGCTGGCATGTGAGTTCAATTCCTTTTTCAAAACATGACTCAATCTTCAAGAGATTAGATTCGTTTTGACTAGGAACTTTTTAATATGTCCAGAATATTTTTTTGGAGGAGAAAGTCTGCCTGCATTAGAATATTTCAATCTAGGTGATTATTTTTTTTCCTCCTCAGAACTGTGAGTAGCAAGTGAATGTCTTTCACTTGTGTTGTTGTGTGAATGGCCCGGGGCTACACGCCCCGCCAGACACATTTCCTGACAATATTACACGGGATCGAGGTTGCAGATAGCACAGGAACATGACACAACATGGAACTGACAATTTCATTCTTATTAGTAAAACAAAATACAGCTTTGGCTTGAGGTGAAGTGATGAAAGGACTAGCGTGTGTTGATGATTTTCTCGCCAATCCATCATTATGATTTCATTAAAGCAGCAATGCAATTCTTGAATGTAAAAATTCACATCTGTGGGTTTTGTGAAGATATTTTACCAGTGATGAGGGCTAACATGATCTCTGCGGGTGTTATGCTTTTACGTGCCAAGTCATATATCTGTCGTTATGAAAATATCCTGCTGAGGCGGTGTGAATATGAATCGTTTTTACAAGTTCATCATTCATTTTGAATGTAAAAGAAGCGGCTACAGGTGAATTATGTCAGCAGTGGCTCAAAGCAGCAGTACAGTCACACACAACCGATTGCCAAAATAAATCGTCAATTCATGTAACTTCTTTTAGTATATGATTTATTTATTATGGTTTTGTAAATGTGCATAAAAGATTTTATTAGTGTTATTTGGACATTTAATTTTCGTATTATTATGTGACATTCCAATGACCATAGTTAACAAAAACAAACCAAATAAACATTTTAATTAACATAAAAAAACATAAACTAACTTCCATTAGATTAAAAGTAAATCTATTTATTGAGAAAATGTCCTTGTTTTTTGTTTTTGTCAATTGATATCATGCATGAGTTTTTCGACTCATTTTAAATTAATTTATTTCCTTATTGCTGTACGTCCATACTGAAGAAGGACGGTCGAACAGTCGTTTGAGAATGGCAATTCAGTTTTCATTATTACACCAAAGGGAGTCGTCAAAATACAATCTCATATTTTTTTATTTATTTTCTTTTTATGAGTAGGCTATGTTATATTTTGTTATTAAATTGCTTTTTGTCAAAATCTGTATGAATAAAATAAATAAACTGAAAAAAAATGCTCCATTTAAAAAAAATAAAACTAATTAAAACTAAACTAAAACAAAGCTTTTTTTGAAGAAAATAAAATCTAATAAAATGTAAAAGTAAATTAAACCTGCTACATTAAAATATTGAAATACATAAACCTAACTATAATGAAAAATCCAAATCTACTCTAATGTTGGTATGGACTCAATGTTGCAAAATAATAAACATAAACACAACAGAACTATGCGTGGCATTACAGAGCAATAGTGGCGTTTACCACAATACCGCTATTATTAAAGCAAGAAACACAGTTAAAAAAAAACCAATTCTGTCAACAATGTTGGTCGACCTATCGTAAAAAAAAAACAAAAAAAAAACACAATCTTGTTTTATCTTGAAAAGGACGCCTCGGAAACAAATTTTAATTAAGTCAGATATCATCCTGTCCATTAAATCAGTCTTTTGTGTGCATTGTTAGCTCAACTAGTAGACATAAAAAATTTATTTAGGTCAGCCAATCAGAGGACATGAAAGTGAGTGAAGGCGTAAGAGAGGTGAATCTAAAATTGTATTCAATATCTACTCTAACTGGTGAATGCAGAAGAAGAAAAAAACAAGAACACAAATTCCTCAAATGTTAGGACCGGCTCCCAAACCGGACATATTCGACCTTGCCCTTGGTCAGAATACCGACAATGACTGTGGCTGCAGACATTCTTGCTCTAAATTGCTACCTGAGGAAAATCCAGAGGCATGGCGAATCCCGAGAGGCAGCAGATTGTTGGAAACCAACCGAGTGACCACACAAGAACTGTCCTGAAATAGCAAACAATCTTCTGGGGTGACCCTCCGATATAGCCAATGTGATGCATAAGATAACACAAAATCTTCTTTGTACTTTTTATATTTGAGTAAGTATATACTACATCCATTCCAAATCTGTGTCTTTAAAGGCCCGCATTGAGGAGCTGGAGGAAGAGCTGGAAGCTGAACGGGCCATAAGAGCAAAGGTACGATGCACGACTGTTTACTATAACGACGGTCCTCTCCACAAGTGAAACAAAGAGGAAATGCAAGACAGATAAAGAGCATCTCAAAATTGAGCCTGGCTCAGCTTTAGCATTCCGTCCGGCGGTGTCGAATGCTATTTGTGAGTCAAGATGATGAGTGCTGCTCACCCTAAACTATCTGCACCTGTCACAATAAACTCTGAGAGGAGACCAGGTGTTACTGATTAACAAATTTGATTACCTCCTACAGAATTAGAAATGTTGCTCACTCTTTCTACCGGAGCAAACAAAGGTGTGTCGTAATCGTGTATTGTTAAATTAGCAAATCCGAAATACTCCTTGGCTCCATCGCCCCCCGTGACCCTCGTGAGAAAAAATGGAACAGATAATGGTGATCGATCCATTTTACGTCAATTACGACATGAATAACTCCTCTACAAACATTTAGAATTTGGTACAAACCCAAACGGGATTTTTAGTTCTCTTCTTCTTAGTACCATTGACTTTATTGCCCCCAACAGACAAGTTCCAGTTTTGCCTGCCTCCTGCGCTAAATTCTAATTTCAAGTATCAGGTGCATAGACTTGCTAGTGTGGTTCCAGTTCCCATTCAGAAACAGAGTAATATGAGTGTATATTTGCAGCAGTTAGTGAGGGAAAAATGAAGCTTCATGAATCACCTGTGATATTCTTGACTCCTCTTGATGGTTCTCTTAGTTTAAAGATAAACGCTAAATAAAGCAATAGAAATTCATAAAACTTCCCAGAGACCTTTAAATCAAGAGTGCCCTTTAGAGGAGTCAAAAAACATCCCAAGTGCTTCATGAAGCTTCATTTGTCCATGACTAGTTACAGATTTTTTTCATTGTATATCATCTATGGACGACACATACATTGGATCCCTGTTTCTAATAATACTTCTTCCCTATGAAATCCATTTTAGCAACATGTCACGATTCGGTGGAAAAAAGCCTTAAAGCCAGGTGGCCTGGTTCTTATAAAGCTACTCTACCAAGGTGGGCTTTAAGTCCTTGTTGTTTCACATGACTTGCTCTTAGAGGATGTGTGTATTAAAGCCACACAACACTTGCAGCCTGACTTTGGGACTGAAGACTTGCATGTTCCGGTAGCAGAAAAAGTACATATTTCAACTGGATGTTGAATAGAACCAGAGTGGGCCCTTGGGGGTGTTTTGCCCCACTCTCCCCATTCTGGGTGGTATTTGTTATGGGGATACCCCCGCCAGCTGCCTTGAACCACATTACTGGAGAACGGAGCAAGCAAGGACATGCCCCCCGGTTTATCTGAGCATACCTCCACCACAAACATGCACTCTATTGTTTAAATCTGCCTCGCGAAAAAAGTGAGATATCATCTGGCGACACAGGCTGACAGAGACAACTAATTCCAATGGAGTCTTCTTCCACGTGGAATGTTTGCCAGTTGCAGTAATCAGTCAATGCACGGCTAAATAATATAATTGATTATTGATTACACCGCCAGCAGGCCTAGAAATGCAAAAATAGTTCATTTCGCCAGGGTTTTATCATTAACAGTAATTATGGGGACGTTCCAATGGAGACAGTTGTCCAACTCTGACTGGATTGATAACCAAGCGTGTAGTTTCTGCATGCAGCAAACAAAGGTCGTATAGCGCATACCAGGGTGAGGCAGATGTTGAGGGATGGGTGACAAAGGGGGGGGGGACGCTCTAAAATAGGGCTGAGTATCTGTTTTCACTTGTTGTGCCTTCAGGTGTGTCCATGGAATCAAGGAGCTCTGATTTTACAACGTTTTACAGGGTACTTTGAAAACGAAAACAGGTGTAAAACAGAAGCGTAAAGACACAAAAACTGGTCGTGTACGCAGCAGTTTAAGATGATAGACTGTCATGTGCATTACGTCGATCATGTTTGAGCTTGTAAGGGTGCCTTTTTGCGCTTGGGACTGGAAGCAGTCATTGAGATTTACAAAGTGAGTTTTTAATGGTACATGTCATATTTCATCAAAATATGTGATGTACAGCACATTTTCATTTAGCTTTAGTCGCAGTTGCGTTAAATTGAGTTTTGGTCAGAAATCAAGTCATTTTTATTCATTTATTTGACAAAATGACACAATTTGAATAGGTAGCGCCTCAGGACCACATGAGTGGCCCATGCAGCTGTTCTTAACAGTGAAAGGACATTATGATTTTCTAAGAATGTTGCATGTATTTATCAAACTCGTGTTACATATTTACGGTATCTGTTTCCATATTATTGTGAGAAATTACCAACAGTGTCTTAAATTAATATTGTAAATGATTAATCATAGCATATATTATTATTTGAGCACCTTTATATAAACTGAGGTGGTTGCACGTACGATATTTCTTGTTTGGTTTTCATCTTCCTGATTGCAAGAGAAGCGTGACAAACAACCCCTACAACCAGTCCCCCCACCTATCCCCATTTAAATACTTGAGGGACGACTGTTTCTTTGCGGCAATACTTTTATCAGTTTTGAAAGTGGAATTACACCAAAAGCATTTGTTTTAAACTGTTTGACAGGTGGAGAAGCACAGAGCAGATTTAGGCAGGGAACTAGAAGAGCTCACTGATCGATTGGAGGAAGCGGGCGGCGTCACCGCCTCTCAGGTACAAAAAGTATTTTGACATTTAAAAATCGCACATAGAAAGGTAGTCTATTCCTTTATAAAATTGTCATCACCATCATAAGATGTTTTAGGGAGCATTGTAATTCATTACATGCATTATTATTACTATTATTATTATTAATAATAATAATAATTATTATTATTATTATTTTTTTTTTATTACGTTATTTGAACACAAGGTCCATTGTTCAGTGGTCAAGTACTTATTTTCAAATAAACGCAAATGATAATTCTGGGTCTTTGGGCCTGTTTTTCAAGCAGTTCCTTAGCCGTGTGTTTGGACTTACATTCAAGGATATCAAACCATCAGTAGTCCAGCTGTATAGTTTTACTGAGTGGCTTAAGATGATGTTTCTAATTTCAAGAAACAGATGTGTTAAATTTGCACTCATTCTCCAAATAAAATTTTCTGGCTCTTAAGCACTGAAACTCACCACATTTCCCAGAACGGTACAACAGGAGCAGATAGACCTGTTATTCTTGATATTGCTTTTAAAAAAATTACACAGAGTATTAAGAATAGTTTTTGTGATTAACAGTTGGAGATGAACAAGAAGCGAGAGGCGGAGCTCCAGCGTCTGAGACGAGACCTGGAAGAGTCATCTGTCCAGTCAGAGACGCTGGCTGCAACCATGCGAAAACGCCATAGCGATGTCACTGCGGAGCTAAGCGAGCAGTGTGAGGCTCTACAGAGGACCAGGGCCAAGTTGGAGAAGGAGAAGCAGAACTTGAGAATGGAAGTGGACGACCTGTCCACTTCACTAGAAGGTCTACAGAAAGCCAAGGTCCGTATGTGAGGCGACAAGGAAAACCGGATTCAATCAAGTAATTTAAGCCAAATTCCTTTGCGACAAAGACAGTCTCGAGTGGGTTCACGTGTTTCTGTGTTACCGCAGATGTCCTCAGATAGTCAGATGAAAAAATTGGAAGAACAGCTTCATGAGGCCAACAGGAGAGGAGATGACCTTCAGAGGACACTCACTGAGCTCACTGTGTCCAAAAACAGACTCACAGGTACAGTTAGGACAGTGTCATAACCGTTGATGATCAATGATAATCATTGCTGATGTCTGTGATGAACGCAATAATTGGTAACAGAATTGTAATAACTGGAGATGTCAGTTCAGTAGAACTACATTGTGTTAATCTGGTTTCCTCACTGCCTCTCTAGCCGATAATACAGACACAAGTCGACGATTGGCAGAGGCCGAGAACAAATCTGGCCAGCTGAGTCGTACCAAGTCTCTCCTCCAATCTCAGCTGGAGGAACTGAAGAAACAGTTGGATGAGGAGGTCAAAGTAAGTGTCGCGGCGTGGTTGTACAAAACTCCCAATTGGAAACGAAACGGAAATTAAGTATTTAATATGGCTCGATAGCAAGTGAAGGAAATACCAAACACGTGGTATCTTGCGGTTGCCAGTGTAAGCAGGCAGTCAGTGGAAGTCTGAGCTCGGTGCGGCAGGAGTGCGAGGGGCTCAAGGAGCAGCTCGAGGAGGAGCAGGAGAGCAAGCAAGAGCTGCAGCGGCTAGTCTCCAAACTCAATAGCGAGGTGACACACTTGCGGACCAAACATGAAGCAGACTCAATCCAGTATGCAGATGAGCTGGAGGAAACCAAGTAGGTCAAGTTGATACTCATTTTCTTGAGACAGCTGCATTCACGTCTAACGATCTGAGTAATGCTTGCGTCACAGAAAAAAGCTGGCACTGCGGCTGCAAGAGGCAGAGGAGGCAGTGGAAGCCACTCAAGCTAAATGCTCTTCTCTGGAGAAAACCAAACAAAGGCTCCAGGGAGAGGTGGAAGAGCTGTGCATGGACCTGGAGAAGGTAGTGCAGAGATGTGCTTTATCCCCCCCTAAATGCCTTTGATTATAGAATTTGAAAATACGGTATGCTCTCCATTTTAAGGCAAGCGGATGTGGACAGGCCCTTGATAAGAAGCAGCGGGTTCTAGAAAAGCAACTTGGAGAATGGAAGCAAAAGTGTGAGGAGCTAGTTGCAGATGTGGAGAGTTGTCAAAAGGAGAGCAGACAACACGCAGGCGAGCTCTTCAAACTGAAGACAGTGCATGAAGAGTCTTTGGAGCAGTTGGAAGCACTACGGAGGGAGAACAAGTCCCACCAAGGTATATGTTTATATTTGGTCCACAAACTAATGACAACAGCTCCCTCCCGCCCTTATGCAGAGTGGCGACTGCCTTCAAAATAGAAATATTTGGAGAAAACTAGCTACTATCACATTTCAGGTCAACTTTTCTGAGTAAATAATCCTCTCACTTTAGATTGCTGTTTTCATTAGAGGCAATAGTAGGGGCGGGGTACAATCCTGTCCTGTCTATTTTTCCATCTGTCCCTGCAACTCACCTGATTCAAATGATCAGGATCCAGATTCTCTAGACCCTGTTGATTATCTGAGCATTTGAATCAGGTGTGTTGCTGCAGGGAGGGAGGGAAAACCGGCAGGACCCTCGAGGAACAGAATTGAGCACCTGCGGGTTATAGAACTGTGTACCAAATGGTTGAGGTAAAACACACTGGGAAAGATAAAAAAGTGGCAACGCTCAGCACAAAAAATCAGCAAAGCATCATACTTGCTAGCAAGCTTTTTGCCCACAAAATGAAATGAAATATTGTAAATATTGTTTTAAAAAGTCCAAACCCTTAAAGCCTCACAACTGCTAATACCGTACGTTCGGATTGCCTTTGTCCTCGATGAAAGCAGACAATTTGTCTTTGTGTTTTAAGTAAAGCACATCATTGGCATTTGCTTGGAAAACCACTGAACATATGTGCAACATTTGCAGACTAGTTACAATTTGTTATAAAGGAATTCAATTCATTTTAATGGCTGTAAAGGCGTGCGGGTTGGTGAGACGGACGGAATACCTCTTCGGATATGTCAAGTTGTCCTTACTTACAGAGGAGATTGCTGACCTCACGGACCAGCTCTCAGATGGAGGGAAGAGTGTCCATGAGCTCCAGAAAGCAAAGAAAAAGATCGAGATGGAGAGAGAAGAATTACAGGCATCACTGGAAGAATCAGAGGCAGCTTTAGAGGTACAGCTATATAATCCATTTTAACCTCTGAAAAATTCTCCTAAAAACAATTGGATTCATTCCTTTTAGGTTGAGGAAACCAAGTTAATGAGGCTGCAGCTCGAGTTATCGCAGGCAAAATCCGACCTGGAGCGCCGACTTCAAGAGAAGGAGGAAGAGATTGATGCTGCTCGGTATCTCATCCTCTCGAGTCCCTGTCCTCATCTTTTATGCTCACACATTTTGATCTTTTCTGCCTGTAATACTGTCCTCTTATTTCCTTCAAATCAACATACTACAGCGGTAAGCCCTGTCTCATTCTGCTTTCTCTTCCTTCAAAACCAGCTTGGTTGAACTAAAATTCATCATTTAAGCTAAGCTTGATCCTCACGCTGACCTCTTGACTTCTTTCAGAAAAGTCCACCAGAGGGCGTTGGAATCACTACAGGCCACTTTGGATGTGGAGATTAAAGGTCGCATGGAGGGAACAAAGCTCAGAAAGAAACTAGAGGCGGATGTCACTGAAATGGAGCTTCAAGTGGATCTCCTCACCAAGAGCAACACAGAGTTCAGCAAGAGCGGCAAAAAGACGCAGCAACAGATCAAGGTTTGATGACCATCGCAGTGTTGTGCTACTTTGAGAACTTAAAGGACGATTCTCCTTCTTTTGTAGGAGCTCCAGGCTCAGCTCGAGGAAGAGGTGAGGGGCCACGAGGAGCACAAGGAGGAGATGGCAGCCTTGGAGAGACGTTGCACTCTGCTGGTTGGTGATGGCGAAGAGACTCGCTCCGCCCTGGAGAGTGCAGAGAGGGTTTGCAAAGGCTTGGAGGCGGAGTTGCAGGATGCCAATGAAAAATACAGCGATCTCAACAACCAGGTGACTTTTCACTTTTCAGTTCTTGGCCAGAGAGTAGGGATGAGCATTTGAAGAAATGTTATATAATGGAAAGAGATGTTCAGAAACAAACAACTTAACTCTAAGGTCTCTTTATTGTAACTGCGCAGAGGCAGGTTAGATAGCCGGTGTTGGTGAATAAAATTAATTAAATGAATAAAAAACAAGTCGTCAGATCTGTGAGAGGGAGGGCTGCGCAGTTGTGGGAGTGATCACGGCCAGCTTCACTCTTGTCAAAACGAGACGGATCCTCTCATTCCTTTTAAACACCTCCTCCAGTCAAATCTCCAACGACACTCCTTATGCTGCATCCAGCTTGGCGCAGAACAAATTGACAAATCCGTGCAGTGAACTTTGTTCACTTAAGAAAATCAGCATCTGCCGCCAATGTGCTATCTCTGAAAATAGAGCCAAACCAAACTTACTACCTAACATAACCTTGTTGATAAATTGAACGTTAGCTAACTCAATGATTCAATAAATAATGAAATCACAAATGGAGAGTCAACTGAATCCTGAATTCATTACTTTTCTGTTTAGTTTTTTTTTTTATTGCTTTTTTTTTTTTTATTGCTTTTTTTTTTTAGTTCCAGTCAGTTCTAAGTGGCCGAAGGAAGCTGGAGGTGGACCTCCAAGCTTTGCAGCACGAGCATGAGGAGCTCCAAGGAGAGCTGAGGGGATCGGTAGACAAATCCAAGAAGGCCAGCTGTGAGGTAAAACACAAACACACGTGAGAGAAAATCATCAAGAGACGAGGCGATCAATAACATTGATTGTGGGCAGTTGGCCAGAGTGGGGGAGGAGCTACGCCTGGAGCAAGAACACACACTGCATCTGGAGAAGGTGAAGAAAGGTTTCGAGGCTCAGGTGAAAGACATGAGCGCCAAGTTGGAGGAGGCGGAGCAGATGGCCCTAAAAGGTGGGAAGAAGGTCATCCAAAAGCTGGAAGCAAAGGTAAACTTTCTTATGCGATTTATTGATCGTTCGACTGAGGCGTCTGCTGTAGTAACTCGCTTGTGTAGTGTGACCCAAGCCATATATAAGCCGACTTTTGAATCTGTAAATGAGCTGAATCCAGAAATTTGAAATTGTGAGACAGAAAGACCATGCATTGGAAACACAGATGTTCCTTGCTGTGTCATCCTATTAATTGGTGACCATAAAGAAAAAAAGCCAAAAACCAGATGTGACTTTTCAATATGTCAGTGCCAGCATGGCAAGGAAATAGTTCTTATGTGGTTTGGATTTTGTGGTGTAACTCCCCCAAAAAAGATTGAGTTGCTGCGGAAAGCAGTACAAGAGCCTCACTGACCTCTGTTGGCGCACGCTGTCATTGAAAAATTTGGGCTGTGATGCCGTGTGCGCAGGTGAAAGAGTTGGAGCTCGAGCTGGAGTCCGAGCAGAAGCGGCATGCCGAGACGGTGAAGACGCTGCGGAAGAATGAGCGCCGGCTCAAGGAACTTGTCTTCCAGTCTGAGGAGGACCAGAAGAACCAGCAGAGAATGCAGGAGCTGGTGGAGAGGCTGCAGAACAAGATGAGGGCTTACAAACGACAAGTGGAAGAGGCTGTATGTGTGTTGTTCAACTTTTCTTATCATTCTGTATTTTCCACAAAAAAAGAAAACAACTTAAAATTATTATTTCTCAGTCAATTCAAACCACTTTTAAACAGCTTGGAAAAGTCTCCAAATTATGACCCTTGATGTAATAACTTCACTATTTCTCCCAAAACATAATTTCCATGAGAAAATAATCAAATGAATTGATACATCAAAATTTGCCTCTCTCCTATATTTCAACTATTTTCTTTTTTTTAAAGTCAACCAACATCGTTGCTTTTTAGCATCTGCTCTTCAGCATTAACACCCAATTTTTGGTAGCATCAATTAATAATACATTCCTCAAAAATGATGCAGGAGGAGCAAGCCAACATGAACTTGGCCAAGTACAGGAAGACGGTCCACGAGCTGGATGATGCTGAGGAACGAGCTGACATCGCCGAGTCCGCACTTACTAAGATCAGGACTAAGAAGAGAGGCAGCTTCAGCAAGGGATACTCCTCTGTACGTAAAAATAATGATAAAGTCTGTACTACATGTCAGTGTTTTTGTTGTTATTTTCTTCCCTCCTTCCTGCCATGTGCTTTTCTGTTATTGTTTTGTCAGCTGTGTAGGGGCGTTTCCCTCTCAGCCTTTTCGTCCTCACCAGCCACGCACCTGTTCCCTGTTAATCATCACGCACCTGATTCCCATCTGCTCCCCTGATCACTCGGTCTATTTAAACCTCCCAGACCGACAACGCAGTGTCGGGTCATTGCCGCATTTCATGGATTTCCACGACCGCGTTTGTTTTCTGCCCTGTTCATGCTCTCCGCCCTGGTCTCCTGTCCCTGTCCGCTTAGTTTGTTCCCGTCTCGTTTTGTTCCTTGTCCTTGTGCCCGTTCAGTCTCGTTTAGTTTGCCTTTGTTATTTTTCACCCTGCCACGTTGTTTGTCCCTGTTGAGCTTTTCAATAAATCCCCTTTAAGTTACACCTTCCACTGCTTCCTCGCATCTTGGGTCCCCCGCACCCTCGCCGCAAGGCGACCCGTGACATAAAGCCACTCAAATTGGCTGTGTTCACACTCACAACGGCGCAGAAGTGCCTGATTGTATGAGTAAAGCGTCTGCGACTAAATTCCAAAACATATTTTTTAAATATATATATATATATATGTATGTATGTATGTGCACGTTGCAAATCCAAATTCAACTGCAATTGCGCGTCCAAATGATCTTGTATTTAGTTTTGCATGTTCATTTAACTCATAGCATTCCTCTTATGTCTTTTTTGTGGCCCACCTGCAGGGTTACAGCACCCCGTACCCGGGTGGTCTGGTGCGGTCGGCCAGCTCCGTGGGCTCTGAAGGCCGAGGCGACAAGATACTCAATGACGGCAGCGAGTCCGTTAGCTCTCTAATTCCGGCTTATCTCAACTCCCTCAAGAAGCTGATGATCGACTAGACTGTGTGACATTTATCACATCTTGATGCCGCTTGAGGAAATGACGTTCAAACTGTATGAAGTCTTGAGAGAGAGACTTAAATTGTATTTTTACTCCACTTTCATATTATGAACAAACCCCAGCATTTAAATGTGCACTTTTAATTTTGTCAATGACAACACTTTTTTTTTTTTTTCAAAACACACTTACTTCACCTTATCCTGTACCTCCTGCGTATATTGATGATATTGAATAGTGTGTTCAAACAGATTACATAATTTTTTTCTCATACAGCGGCCTTTTATCTAATACAGGCTAAGCCCCAATTAATCGCAGTGTGCTTCACATGAATAACTAAAAAACTTTTAGCAGATGTGCACCACTTATCAGCTAGGATGATTTCGGTTTTGAAATGTAACAAAAGTGTTATAACATGACATAACAATTATAATACATGAACTATTAGCTGGGTCAAAAAAATAACAACATCACCTGCTATTAAATTTTTTTCAACGATGCAATCTCTTTGCAGAAAAGCAAAGAAAAATAACTCATGTGTCTCACACATAACGGCTAATAAATAAATTGCGGTTCTTGTAAAGTTTGACATAGACGTGCCACCCTCATGAGCCGCTATTTCATCTAAAAACGTTGAATAATATTGCTATCTTTTACTTTTAAGCACATCCTAATACCGCCCTTGACTGTAACAAAGCTTGACCAAACTATTTTACTGTTGAATGAGAAATGTTGTTTTGGGAAATAAAAGATGTTCTTTGAGTTGGTAATTTTGTCACCCATCAATTTGACTTTTGTGATTTGCCCTTTAAAAGTAGAA
Source organism: Idiotropiscis lumnitzeri (assembly GCF_059441095.1). Lineage (NCBI taxonomy): Eukaryota > Metazoa > Chordata > Actinopteri > Syngnathiformes > Syngnathidae > Idiotropiscis > Idiotropiscis lumnitzeri. The sequence continues at coordinate 3,323,500 of NC_142410.1, forward strand.
ACAGCGGAGCTGAAACATCGAATATTGCATTTCGTGCATTTTAAAGTAGCAATTGAATAACAGTCATAACAAATAAATACAGACTGTACTGCTGTGCGCACGTTGGCCTCTTGAGGGCAGTGTGGTGCATGTTTATAGACGTCACTTATTTTATTTTAAGGAATCTCACTCCCGAAGTCGATGCTTATTTGCCGTTAGCTCGTCAATGGGATTTTACATTGATTTTAGTATTAGCGCTAGTGAAATTTTAAACAATGAGCAGTAAACAATGTCAATAAACAGCCTAAAGTACGCTCAGGCAAAGCAGAGTCGCATACGTTACACCAGAGGTATTCAATTAAAAGTCACAGAGGTCCACAACGAAAATTTCTTCCAATTAAAAGGTCCGAACCAAAGTCCAACTTCCCGAAATGTCTAGCCCATGTTCACATTTTTATATTGTTTCAACATTTAGTCATTTTCAACAGAGCGCACTTATATACTAAATATTTAGCAATGTTCCCATTAAACACCTTTGCCAGTCAAACAAATATAAGGCGTTTATTTCACATTCAAGAACATGTGGCTCCAGGAATTTAAGGGTGCCACTTCCAGAAAAAACTGTAAAATATCTCCTGCAGAAATATATCAAGTGCTAAGCATTGAGTTAACATCTTTTACCTTTTTTTTTTTAAATCAAAGAGTTATCAGCCTAAAAAAAATGGAAAGCCTAATTATCCGAGTAAACCAGGTCAACATGTTCAGTACACAATCAATAAAAATGGCTGTCCTCTTGAAAAACTAATTCAAAATGAGCTTTGACGCCACTTTTTCTTTTGAATATTTTTTTAACTTCTCTTAATGAGAAAAATGAGTTTGTGACTGCCCTGCCAGTGATTTAAATCTGGGTTGGAACGGAGTCAGGGCCATTGGGATTTGGTAGATTATTTCACACATCTGGGTTTTGTGTTTTCCTTTAAATAATGTTTGTGCAACCACATTTAAGAACTCCTTCACAACTTCCCCATCACTGAATGTTTTTTTTATGTTTTCCCAAAATCCATGATACTTTTACTGAATATTCGTTTGCATGCCGCTGGGATGTAAACGAAAATGTAAAAATCTGTTATACTGCACTCGAAGTTCGATGTTTTTGCCTGCGCTCACCTCAAACTTCAGCAGATAACTGTGCACAAAAGGGCGGTGCTTTGTTTCGCAGTGGCGCTTCGCAATGTTGCGACGGTTTCGGAGCATATGATGCACACTGGTTTTGAATTGGCTGCAGCCAGAACGAAGCTAAATTTCTCCGTCAATTCATTTAAAACGACACGCATCGACCTAGCTAACTTTTTAGCAAGGCATACTGTCAGCAGCACTCTCTTCCGGTCTGCTGCGCAATTGGCAGTGGATCGTAAACAAAAGATTTGATTGGCTCAAATCAGTGACGCCTTTTCCGTATTTACTAGAAATGCAGCGCCAACGTTTGCGAATGCGCCCTGAAAAAAATTCATCATAGATTGGCCATGGGTCCGGTCCGAACCATCATTTGGTGATGCCTGCGCTACACGCTTGCTACACAGAGCAACATGGTGCATTCAGGTTAGCTTCTCAGTGTTGGGAATTTGCAACGCGTAGTGCCGTTCTTCACATGAATTGTTTTTCTTTGATTCTAACGTTTTAAAATTCAAGAGAAATCAAGAAGTAATGCTGTGCAATAATTAGTTTCCAAACAGCTGTGTCGGTTGTCTTTTATTTTTATGTATTTTTTTATATCCTTCAGTCTCTTCAGTATTGCATATCACAATTGGACAGTGTCTCGTGATGGCCAAATGAAGCTGCATTTTTAGATGGCACTCTTGGATTAAAGATGCAGTGGAAATTTAATTTAATTTTAATTGCATTTGTGTTCCTCTTCAACCAAGAGTACCACCTAACAGGAGTAAAGAAATATCACAAGTGCTTTAAGAAGTTTAATTTTTCCATCACTGCCTTGCACCATGCTCCCCGAATAAAATAAATGCATTATTAGAATTTAGATTAGTAATTAGAAATGCATTTCAGATTTGGCTTCAAATTTGCAATTTGTAGACTTTCTAAATTGAAAAGTTTTAAAACAGATTTTTATCTTGCAGTGATTGCTTCACTAATCAAAATGTGTTGCAACAATTTCCCATTGAAAATGTGACAAGAACTGCAAAATTATATTAATTCTGCTGCAATCATTAGTAAGCCTTTCTACATTGTCAAACAACTGACCATATTAGCCAAAAACAGCCAATCTGTTTTTTTAACGTCGGAAATTACCGAACACACCCATTCTATGGAATGTCAAGTAGGATTTAGGTTTGGGAATGATTATATTTGAAACATTTGGACTCATCCCCGTGAAAAATGTGAAAACTGAAATAAGCAATTCAACAATTATGAACAAAATATAAAACTCCTATTTTTTTTTATCCCCATCAATAACTTGTGGATTAGTTTCATTAATGTCTCATCAATTTTAGCTAAACTATTTCTTATTATCTCCATTAAGTATTTGTCCTGTACTGCTTCAACAAAAACAAGTGGTCTGGAAATATTTTATTCGGTAGTGGCAGTCAAAATGAAATCACTAATCTAAAAGCACATCAGTTTAAACGTATAGTTCATGTTTATGGTTAATGGCTGCATCCATAGCTACGTGGAATACGTGCAGGTGTCCCAAAAGTGTGAGGGTCAGTAATCGCATGTGGCATTGAACGGTATTACATAAGCCATAATTTGCGTACACGGTGATACAACACTCGTAGATCAGAATTTGCTCAGCAGCATCAGTTAAATTATTTTGGCCAACTCCTGAAGTGGCACAGGTGAGAATGATCACACAGAGCAAAAGCACATTTAAAAACAGCAACTATACACTGCAGCATGACAAAGGGCAATTTAACATATGTACACTGTTCACTGATGGTCTTTCATCATCCTTGAGACAAAGTCCCGCATCATTTTAGTGTGCATTTGCTTGCATCAAGAAAGAACAAACGAGTTGTTTTAATCTTGACTGTGAACTTGAGATAATCATCCTCAGCAGGTTCTTGATGGAAGGTTATCACCTCCACACTTTGTTAAAAGTCATATAAGGAAACCCCCCCCCATCAAAGGCAGACGAGTCGGTGGGACTGCAAGGTGAGCAGACCGCAGACTTTTCCCGTTGACGATTTATATCTCGATATCCACAGGCCGAATCTCTCCAGTCTTATTCTCCCGCACCCAGAGCTCTCGGTCTTTGGTGGGGTCCACGCACTGTAAAAGCTGGTCCACCGGCTCCATCGTCTGGACAAAAGCGCAAACAGCAGTCTAAGGAAAAACGGTTGACGGCAGAACATCTGGTTTTTAGGTACTTACACTTTGATTGAACATGTCCGTCTCGTGTCGTAATGTGGTGTACTGACACAAGTGCTGCCGCATCATCTCCACTCGCTCCAACTCCAACCGCTCCAATTCCTGGACGGTAAACAGTCGGTCACTCAGACACGAATATATATGTATGTGTATATATATATATATATATATATATATATATATATATATATATGTATATGTGTATATATATATATATATATATATATATATATGTATATGTATATATATGTAAATGTACATGTATATATATGTAAATTATATATTAGTGCTGTGTCAAGCGATGACATTTTTTAACTAATTAATTGCAAAAGATTTCCGTAATTAATTGTGTTGGTTTGCAAAATCCAGTGTTAAATTGAGCAGATTCTGAGATGATGTGCTCAAGATGTACACCTGATATGGTACAATGTTTGAATTTGCATTTGCCAGATCTGCAAATTATTTTAGAAGTAAGTAAAACTGAGTTAACAGAGTTAAAATACTTAATACCATTAAAAAATAATAATTACTTTGCATTGGTGTACAACTACAATCCAACTGAGAACTGGGTCTATTCCGAGCCCCTCATTTGCATAGTTTACCAAAACATTAGGATAGACTAATACACCCAATGTTATGATCAGTAAATTCCTTTGGTATAATTTATTTACATTCCCAAATGACGAGGTCCACACACAAACTCACCAGGCTGGTGGTGACCATCTCTTCAAACCATTTGGACTGCGACTGGTTGTATAGGTCCACACAGCGCATGAGCTCATCTCCTATTCATATGAACAAGACAGAGAAATTAAAAAACATTTTACAAATTACATGAGACATTGTGCAATAACCTTAAGCAGTTTACGACAATGTTACTTTCATTTTACATCGCACTTTTCATTGAACACTCAATTTCAAGATGAGCGTTTGAAAAAAAAAAAGCAACAATAAAACTAGGGTTCCTTCTATTTTTACTTCTTAGTTAAATATTGATGTGATAAAGAAAATGAACTACAGCAAAGCAGAGAAACACTGAACAAAGAAACTGCTTCTCAAAAGAGGAAGTGAGTACAGTAAAGCCTGCTCATAAGGGGAGAAAAAAAACTAGAAGGTCGGAAAACCGGAGCTTAAGTCAATGACCCACAATGACGGCATGATCCGATAACAAATCTTTGTTATGGGAGCTACTGAGTGCCGTAGTGGTTTATCGTTGTTTGCTCCTCTTCCCTCACCCTCAAGCGATTGCAGGCAAGCAGACTGCACAAGCATCATCAACAACCGCTGCAGTTTTTTTTTTCTCCACTGTGTTGCATAAGCACCGCCGAGGAGGGAAGACTGTGTTCTGTGTTTGGATGGAGGCTTTTCGCACTTGTTTGTGACAGCATGTGGTCGGTGCCTGGCTGAGTCATGACATCACATGGCAGGGAGAGGCGACATCTGTTTTTTTCCTCTGAGCAACACACTTTTCCTAAATGTAATGCTGTTTCAAAATGTACTTTACAGTCTACTCATGTGATAAGTTTATCAAACTAAACGGACGGTCGGTTTGTACTTTAAAAGTCAAGCCTCGAGGCGTGGTCTAAATCTGCACAGGGGCAAGCAAAACCGAGTTTTGGTATTTTCTTCAGATCCACGGAGTTAAGCGCAGTTAAAACAGGACTTTTGCGCCATTGTTGGATTGGTTGATTTCATTTCTCCTTTAAGGGTAACTATAACAAAAATGTCAAATGATCGCTACGGGAAGTATTATAAGCTGTTTTGGGTAAATATTTATATGTGCTAATTCCACCACATTACCTCTAATTCTTAATCCTTATTATAGATTAAATGATTTAGTGGGGTGGGGATTAGGCACAAGCATGAGTTTGAGTGTTGTCTTGCACCCAAACCGCTCTGTCAGTAAGCACAAGTTAAAACCCAGTCTCATACGCCAACCCTCCAAGCAAAAAAAATAAATAAAATTAAATTAAAAAAAAATCACACTTTTTTGACGAGTCATGTAAAAAGGAAAAAAATCGCAGCCCTTTGGTTCTCAACACAAAACAAGAGGCAGAGAAGCATCCATGAGAGTTAAGCATTGGACAAATGAAGCTTCATGAAACACTGATAATTTTTGACACCTGTAGATTACTCTGGTTTAAACACTGGAGTGGAAATTTAATTCATTTAAATTAGCCTTCATCTTTAAACTAAGAGAACCATCGAGAGGAGTTAAAAATATCACAAATGCTTCATGAAGCTTCATTTTCCCCAATCACTCGCTTCAATGTCCACTCATTGACTTTATGCAGTATTTTTCCCACCACATAGAGTATCGAAAATAATCATAGACAGTGAAGAGTTGTTATGTCAGTGAATAGTGAATGATATGCATGATCTAAAACATTAACGACATCAAAGTAGTTAAGGAAAGTTATTGTTTAGCACTTCCTGATGAAGGCATAGACAAGGTAAGCACTGATGTTAGCTACTTAGTGACTATTGGAGAAAAAATGTTTAATCAGAGTCCATCAACCATGTGACCTAACGTGGACTAAAGCATTCTAGTATTGTTTATGAAGATCTTGGGTCTTCCTCAAGTGGGAGAATGGAAAATGAGATTGTGAGGCAAATTGGTGCGGCGTCAGCAGTCATGCAAACTCAGCATCGGTCGGTCGTCGTGAAAAACGAAGCTGAGCCGAAAGGCGACGCTCTCGAGTTACTAGTCGATCTACATTCCTGCCCTCAACTGGAGCAGTGAGTCATGACCGGAAGAGCAGGATGATGGATACAAACAGACAAATTCAGTTTCATCCCCAAGGTGTCCGGGCTTTCCTTTAGGGATAAGGTCAGAAGCGAGGGCCTCGGAGTAGAGCCTCTACTCCACCGTATCGAGAGAACCAGATGAAGTGGCTTGGGCATCTGTTTAGGATGGACACTTTCCTGGTGAGGTGTTCTGGGAATCAGAAACTAGGAGAGCCCAAGGAAAGACACAGAACAAGCTGCAGAGTCTTGCATTTCTTGCCTGGCCTGAGAAAGTCTCCGGATCTCCTAGGAGTGATGAAGTGGTTGGGGAGAGGAAAACCTAAGCGTCTAACGACCAACGACTCAACCCCGGATAAGCCGAAAACAACGAATGGATGTGTGAACTATGTTAGGGAAATAAGCAATAACAGCTCTGATACGCCAAAAAGACTGGAATCAAAAAGCATCTGGTCTGCCGAATAAAAAGTAACAGCTGAGTATCCCTTCTGATCGATTCTGACCTGCTTGAGTGGATTTCCTCCGGGCTTTCTTGATGTCTTCTTCCGTCTTGGTATTGAGTTTGATCTCCAGCTGCTGAGTTTTCAACTCCAACTCCTTCTGTCTGTCAGCCAGAGCTTTACGGGCCTATTGGGTACAACAGACAAAGGAGTTTTCAGACTACTCTCTGAATAAATATTTATTGCCACATGTGTGTGATTTTACACTGCGAACATTTCTTTACACGGCGAGCTACATTTTACTGCGAGAACTACCATAAAAAAAGTGTGTGTACCTTTTCCACCGAAGCATAACGACCAACAAGCTGCTTCCGCAAGTCTGCAATGTGATGGTCGAACCTCTTCATGTCTTTCTTAAAGTTCTCCCTGAAGCTCAGCAAAGGTTTCTCCACTTCACTCTGCAGCTGAACCACAACGTAAAAATATACAACGGTTTGTTAATGGCCATGGGCTGAGGTAAGGCTGTGCAATTAATCGCAATTCAATTACGATTCCGATTATTACACGCAACGATTACAAAATTGGTACAATTGTAAAAAAAGATGTTATATATATATTTATATATATATATATATATATATATATACATATATATATATATATATATATATATATATAAATATACTAAATATTATTATATATAAAAAAATTTAAAATAGTACTCGTTTTACTATGTCTAGTAATATGAGTATATTGAGTTGAAATTTGGGCGTTCTATTAAAATTGTTGATTTAGATGCTCCAACAGTAAACTCCAATGCAAACTCGATTTTTTTTTTATTTTAGTTCAAGATAAAATATTGTTTCCGATTATACTTTTTTTTTCTTTGTATCCCACAAAAAATTATCATTGAATAATCGTGATTTCAATTATTACTAAAATAATATTGACTGATATTTTTTTTTCATAATTGAGCAGCCCTAGACTGAGGTGATTTTATTTACATGAATTTTAACATTTTAAACCCTTTTTACAAGGCTTAATTATAATAATGATAATTAATGGGACCTATTAGAAATATGGGGAATATTCATGCTAGCATGTGCGGAAAATATTAATGGTATGAAATCATTAAAAAAGCATTTTATCTGCAGCGGTCTTGAACACAAAGCTTCAGGTCTGTATAAAACGAACACGCCGATGATTAAGTAGAATCATGACAGGTGAAAGCATCACAAAAGTCACAATGTAAATTTTACCAGTATGTTTAAAATATAAACAACAGTATATTGGTGTCATGTATCTTCTTCATATCCACAATATGTATAGTTATATGTCGGCAATTACTTTTGAGGAGAACTTCAGGTGAACCTCGGCTTCATCAGCCAGACTTTTCTTCAACTGGGCCCAAGCCTCCCCCAGCGTCCTAAGACAAGAGAGGGACCACACACAATTTTATGTCAAAAAATGGGCAGAAAGTGTCAAGGAAAAGGGAGGAGTGCGGCAGATGACGGTGAGCGCACACAGCTGGGGATGAGTAGAGGGGCCGGTGCAAAAGTTCAGCAGCTACACCACTCACCAGTAAATCTGGAGAGCTGGAGGTCCAAATGCAGTTCAGCAGATAATTAGGATGTATGAGAAATGTGATCTGCTTCAGCCTTAAGGCTCAACTTCGGGCTACATAATCATGAGGGCTTGTTGTGCTGTTTCAAAAATAAATTAGCTAATTCATATTATGCAAAGATTGTGGCACGTCACTTTGCAAGACGGGACATTTGTTATGACAGAAAAGAAGATGGATGATTATTAATGAGCACAAATAGGAAGGCGAGAGGGGAGAGATTAAAAAATTAAGTACACTCCAGATTGGTTTCTGAAAGGTTGCGTCATACTGTACGGTCATTGATAAGTTTTGAAAAGATTTTAAAGCGCAGTGAGCATCCAACACAGGAGTTTCAAATAGTGATAGACCGATATGCTTTTTTCAGGGCCGATACCAATACCAATTATTAGTAGTCATGGAGGCCGATACCCGATATTTGAAGTCGATATTCATTTGTTGATAAAAAGGGGTAAAATGGTGAAAAATTTTGGAAAACTAAAAACTCCAAAACTTGACTTAGTTAAAATGCCTTGAAGTAAATGTTTATTAAACAACTTTAGTGATTTACAACACGTTAAAGCTTTTGTTTTGGACCTTAGAAAATGGACAACTTAGTTTTAAAAGCTCTCAGGCTCAGCTGAATGTCTTTTAGTACAATGAGAAGAAAAAAAAAAAGCAAACAGGCAGCTTCCTGCTTGGCTGCAACCCACTACACAAGGAAGCAATCAGATGGTGCTGTGGGTGAGCTAACCTGCTTCTGCAGGCAGGGCCACCAGCACAGCAGAGATAGAGAGAGAAGTGTGCTGCAGTGAGACAAAATAAATCAACTTATAATTTATCAGCCTTGAAAGGTAAAAAAAAAAAAAAGGCCAATGCTGGTAATCAGCAAAATGCCAAATATCAGCACCGATAATTGGCCCGGTCGATAATCGGTCTATCACTAGTTTCAAATATGTGTTGTGCTCCGTGAATTTCCTTACACCGCAATTTTAATGAACACAATTGTATTTGTGTATTATTACATTTTGTAAAAAATAATCTGCAGCGTTAATATATATATATATATATATATTTTTTTTTTTTATCCAGAAATAAAGTCATTCCATGTCAATTACTGTGACAGAAATAGTCGTAGATGATCGTGTCAAGACCGGTTTTGTTGATTTCGGTTTTTGACTTTAGTTTCATGTTCTGCCTTGTGTTCTTGTGGCTTCTGTCTCGCCAAGCTTATTGTGTCCACCTGTGCTTGTTTTCCTGCTACCTTGTGTTGACCAATGAGCTCCCTCCAACACTTTGTGTCTTGTCCAGGTGTTCCTCGTTGTCTCGTCAATATGTTTGTATTTAGTTCCCTGTTCCCTTTCACTTCTTGTCGGTTGCCGGCTCCTCCTTTTCTAGTTCGCTTGTTGCTTTGATCCTTGTTGTTTTGTACTTTGATATTTTTATTCATTCCAAGTTCCTTTGCTTTTTGTTTCTTCAATTCAGTACTCTTTATGTTCCTGCTGCCTTGTTTCCTCCCACAACATCCACGCAAGACATTGACAGGTTGATCATAAGTGATCACTGTTATTGTGTTGCAGAGACCAGTCACTTTAGCGGATGTTGCGCAACAATAAATTATTAATTAAAATATATGTAAAAATGTCCGTCTGTCAGATGATTATTAAGTAGATGAAAAGCATGATGAAAATGCGCGGTGTTTGAAGGCAAGTTTGTGCTCTCTAAAGCCGCACAAGCTACTTTAAGAAGAATACAACCATTTAAGGTACAGATGTCTTTTGCAGAACAGAATCTGAATTTAAGTGATACTAATTAAAAAATAAATGTACCGCAATTCTTTAACATTTGTGTCGTCTCTGTTTAAATGACTAATTATGAAATTGTGATGCGACAATTGACACTAGTGTTTAAAATAAAACGGTTCAACTTTTCATCATTCCAATGGACAAATACATTGCATGATTGGAAGGTCACATTACTACTACACAGATGGTAAATTCTGAATAAAAATACTGAGGGCTGGCACTGGGTTGGAAGCTGTTGAATGGCAGGACCTAACTGACAAAACAGCAATTGTCCTTGACAACAGAGCTGGCCTGGGTGAGAAACATAATGGATGTATTGTGCTAATGTGGGCTGACTCACTCAAGGTTCTACATGGAACAATTCCATACCACTTGAGCTTCCTTGTATACTTTCAGTATCTTATGCGCATTTATCGTCTTTTTTTTTTTTACTCCAACAACATGTTGATTTCATGACATGAATCTTTAATATATATACATTTTGAGTAGGTTGAACTATTTTTTTGAGGACCTGGAAGGAAATTCAATATAAGACCTGTATATAAACATTGTGTGAGTTGATTTTGTGGAAAAATTTGTTTTTGGACTTAATGTTGTTTTCCTGTTAAGCAGTTTTGTGCCTGCATTGAAAGGACATTTTATGCAGATCTGTTTACACTGGAAATTAAAAACAAAACAATTGTAATTGTACTATTTCTTAATCTTAAATAATTCCAAGGCTGAAAAATATCATAAAATGGATTGCGTCTGATTTTCAGGTGATATAACTGAATAGCAAAGGCACAATTGTGCAACATTTCTTGCTATTCTCACAGTTTCCAATCTCTCAATAAAGATGAGTTTATCACGAAAGCCGTAGGGAGCAACTATTAAAATCACAGCTTGTTCCTTCTCCCAAAACATGACCCTCAGATTCCTGTTCCTAGTGTTTCCGTGTTCGTTTTCCCCCTTTGAGAACCAGATTAAGCACCACCTCAGCATGATATCTCACTGCTGGCAGACAAGTGAAAGGACGAGTAGTTGCAAAGTCCTTTTTTTTTGGGCAACACGCTTTCCACTCCCTAAATATACTTTTACCATTTTATCCCATGAAATCATATTCCTAAATCTTCATTGTAAAAATCTTATTAGCTTCTCCAACTATTTCTTCATGGCCTTAGTTTTCTCTATAGGAGGATTCAAAGCATGTTGCGGTCTAAGTTGAGTTCTCTTGACACAGAAACTCAGTGGGGAGGTTTGGTTGGCAAGTTGAAGCGATCGTCATGACTGGCTCATTCGACAGTTACGTGCATGTAACAAAGCAGTAATAACAAACATTACATTTGTAAAGAAAGAATGTTTTCTCTTGCTTCACCCCAGGACTTTCATTATAAAATGAACCAAAATAAAATCCACTAATGGAATAGTTTAATTGGAAATCTTTTTTCAATAAATAATTGGCCCAAAATTTGGTGCAAATGTAAAAATTGTTCAGATTTTGGAATGTTTTTTTTCTAAATTATTTCAATGATGAAAGTAGGGCTGCATGATATTGGAAAAACATGCGATATGGTTGTTGAATATCGCGATATTTATATCGCGATATTTAACATGCACTTAAATAAATTAAATTCTTAAAAATATAAATAAAATACAAAAGCTAAATGTATTCTTACCTAACTAATTGGAACTACCCTCGATAATCAACTAATCGGTTGCGATGCACATTTAGGTTTGCCTCTGACTGGTCAACTTCAGATAGAAATTACTGCATTTTTTTGAGATACGCATCTTGCACGAACCAATATTGCGATATTGATATTTATTTGCTATATTGTGAGGCCCTAGTTAAAAGACTTTTTTCCTTAATTTCACAGGAAATACACCATGATGATAATTATAACTTGACGGTTATTACAACATTCACGTGATAAAACCTGGAAGAGTCCACACACTCCTGACACCATTTAAAGTGCCTCTGATGAACTTCAAAAAAAGTTCAGATGTTATCTTCAGATGGCTTTTCCGATCATGACTTTTGTAGTCACATCTTAGAGCACATGCCATGTTCCGCAGAGAACTTCCACAAAGTCGGACAAACTCATTGTTCAAAGTTATCAGTCAGGAGAGGGGTGCACAATTTTTTTAAGGCATTGATGTGATGTGGGGGCAAGGAGGGGTGGACTGTCGGCACTCAAACCATACATCGCACACTGCATCAAATTGGTCTGCGTGGCTGCCGTCCCAGAAGGAAGCGCCTTCTAAAGGATGGTGTGCAAGAAAAACCGCAAAAGGTTTGCTGGAGTCACGCAGACTAATGGCATGGATTAATGGCAAAATGTCCTGTGGTCTGATGAAAACAAGAAACACTTATTTGGTTCAGATGGTGTCAAGCATGTGTAACGGCAACCAGCTGAGAACTACAAAGGCGAGTGTGTCTTGCCTACAGTCAAGCATGATGGTGAGAGTATCGTGGTTTGGCGCTGCATGAGGGCTGCTGGAGGTGGGGAGCTAGAGTTCAATGAGGAAAACAGAAGGGGTTTTCAATCCTATTCCTAGAGGACCGGTTTCCTGCCTGTTGTTCATCTCTCCCCTGCCGCACGGGTCAGATAATCACCAAGGTCTGCAGAACCTGGATAACGGTACTGATCATTTGAATAAGACAGGAAACTGACCCTCGAGGAATAGGATTGCAGACCGCTGGTCTAAAGCATCCATCAGCTATCGATCATTCGTGTCTGAGTGTGCAGCTCTATGTATTTCATCGCAAATACGTTCCACGTTGCAGAACAGGAGCAAGAACAGTGCTAAAGGGCAGTACTTCTCCTGGGGGTGGCGACTGAAAATGACATCACAGTGCCTAAGGGCTCAAGCAACGACCAATCACGGCTCGCTTGTTTTCAGGGTTTGATTTTGTGATATTCGCAAGCTGAGCCCCTAGGCCAGGGATCCTCAATCCTGTTCCACGAGGGCCGATGTTTTCCCATCTTTCCCTGCTGCAACACACCTGATTCAATTGATCATGCAGAAGCTGTATAATGATCCCAATCATTTGAATCAAGTGTGTTGCCGACCCTCGAGGAATAGGAATAAAGACCGCTGGTTTAAAGCATGCATCAGCTTCAGTATCATCCTGGGAAGTTTTAATGAACTCCAATTGCAACAGGGTTAAGGCAGTGCTGGAAAATAATACCGGCCACACAAAATATTGACACTTTGAGACTTCTCAGAGAAATCCAAGCAGCAGTTGAGACTCAAGGCCCTATTTTCATGCCCAGTGCAAAACTAGTTCAAAATGCTCACTGGGTACATAAGTGGTGTTTTCTTTCTTTTGTTAGGTATTTTTGCAATCGCGTGGAGTTCGAAATGGGCGTTTGCACCATTGTGAGTGTGAACACAACCGACTTGCTTCCTGGCCAATGGAAGATGCTCCTGTCATTATCCTAAAATTCGGCGCAGGAGAGGTTTACAGTCTACCTGGCTGGAGTTCTTGCGGGAGGTTGCAATGAATGATTATAGGAGATAGAGGAGATTGACATTCACCCCGATCATTTAAGTGCGCAGCTCTATATATTTCTTCTAAAATCCATTCCACATTTCAGAACACAAGCAAGAACAGCAGTGGTTCTCAAACGGGGGGTATGTGCACCCTTGGGGGGTCCACTGGAAATGACAATGCAGTGCCTCAGGGCTCAGGCAATGACCAATCACCCGTTTTCTGGGTTTGGTCATGGGATGTCAACAAGCTGAGCCCCTAGGCCATGGGTCCTCAATGCTGTTCCTCGAGGGCCGGTGTCCTGCCTGTTGTGCTTCTGCAGACCTTGCTGATTATCTGATCATTTGAATCAGGTGTGTTGCACCAGGGAGAGATGGAAAACCGGTAGGACACCGGCCCTCAAGGAACAGGATTGATGACTCCTGTCCTAGGTCCCTTGTGATGTCATTTTCAGTGGCAATGCGCAAAGACGGGTGGATTTTGCGGGATTTCATATCTGACGTTATCAAATGTCAAAACAGAGACTACTTGAAAATGTATCTTTGAAAGAATCTTTTTGACTGTTGACATACACCTGCACTGAGCATCTAGAATGATGCCTCGTGGAAGGGAAGATTTCACTTTCTTTTGAACAAACCACTCGAGGGGAATGTTTACTCACCCTTCCTCCTGGCTCGCTAGAGGGATCTGGGCAAGTTTGGAGAGATTCTTGGCGTATTCCTCCTCTATTTTTATCCTGAGGGGGGAAGTAAAGAGTTTCATTACCTGTTGTGCGTTTGCACAACACACTCAATGACTGCGCATTTCCTCATGTTGGGCAACACAGTGATGGAGCACAAAAAGAGGAAACCACAATGTTGGGGCTGGTTTGGTTTTCACGGTATCTCGAAAACGAAGCATTAAAGAACCCAAAAAAAGAGGAATGAGACCGAAGTAAAAGAAGGTACCTCTCTCGTACAAATTCAGCCATCTCTTTTTGCATTTGTTTCCCTTTCAGCTGTTTCTGCAGTAAAATTTCAAACCCGGTGATGTAGCTGTTAGCCTGAGGATCCTTCTTGTCAGTCTAATAGATAAACACAGCAAGCACACAAAAAACACTTTGAACAAACACTTAGCAGTACACATGAGAATGTCGCGCCTCGGCGGACTTAATTGTTTTATCGGTGGCAAACTAAGCAAACAGGTGGCGGCATCACTTCAGATCCAAGCTGCTTTTAGAGTCAAGCAGGCATGGCTTACATTTAACAGGCCGCACATTCCACACCCCTCCCCAAAAAAATAAAATAAATAAACATTCAATGATTCAAAACAATCAGTCAAAGCTGGTCGTCATCGGCTTCACATGCAAGCAATACATATTTTTAAATTGTATTTCTTTAATTGAATAAAGACCTTTTGCAGAGCATGACACGCTATCCACAGCGCTCGTTGTGCTCGTAACAACAACAGTAACCATGCTGGGAGGGAGTTGAACTGAAAAATTTGTAAACACTGCATGCGACTAGGAGACTCGGGGTCGCCATGGCAATTAGAGAGACGCTCTTAACCTTAGCGTGATACACTATGATCAAAACACTGAAAGAAATACTGAAACGTACTACTGGGGTCCACAACTTTTTTTTCTGCGGCGAACAATGGGGGGGACAATTGTGCGACGGGGGTTTCGTGCATGCTATCGTCACTCATTTCGCTAGCTTGTATGTTTTATATTAGCATAATGTGAACAAGAAAATTGACATTCATCAACTGTTTTTTTTTTTTTTCATCTGTGCGGCCCGGTCCAAAGTGGCCCGCGAACCGGAACTGGGCCACAACCCGGTGGTTGGGGACCACTGCCATATTATACTGTAAAGTTGCACCAAAGTTCGGATTTGAGTCTTATCTCATTTTTTAATACACAATTTGATTTAATTATTATTATTACACACATCACATGTGGATCACTCACTATACATTTATGCTGCCAAAAAGAAATCACTAAGAGATATATTCTTTTGTTTTGTGATTCGTTATCCCACTGAAATTTGGAGGCGGGTCACATATACTAAGGTCGAATATCTCAGGTTAGAACGGTCTCGGTCTTCGTAATAAAGGTAACGCAATGAACTACTTAGAGAATCACTCCCCCAGGTGCAAATTGGTTCAGCTCACATCCAAAGGTGGTTCGTTCCAGTCTTTTAAAACAGTTTTTGAAGGAACTGAGCTGCAGTTAATTCAATGGCTTTCTTTGTATTTTAGGATTTAATTTTGGTTTGTCTTCAAATCACTGAATGATCTGGCGACTGTCTACTTATCTGGTTTGTATGCTCCCGTGGTCATGTGACCAGCTCTTGCTAAACAGTTCATGTGTCTTATTTGAGATTCTTGAATCTCCTTCTACCCACAGAACAGGTTGACAAATCAACTCCACTGAGTGTTGTTGTTGACAACGTCACATGCATCAGCGTCCGAATCGTGTCGTAGATTAAACATCGCAAATGGTAGAGATTACACTGCAGGAGATGCGACTTCTCAGGCACCAGCGGGAACTCGTGCTGTCCCTCTAGATTGACGCAATCTATTATCCAGCCAGCCTCTCGGGTAAAATTCACTAAAGCCGTCGCTGATTCTCAGCAGGCGCAGTCGTCAGGGTAACGGTGAAACATGAAAGGATACGGTGTTGTTTATGTCCACATGGGCGCAAAGGGATGTTATTTAGTGAAACAAAGGGAAGAGAGACAACGTAAACAGTCTAGAAGGGATTCTTGCAATTTGTTTCTGGTTGGTAGATGTAAACCAGACGTGCATTTCTCTATGCGTGCAATTTTTGATGTCCTAGTCATCATTGGGAGTTTCGTCTGTTTATGCTGATTGTGCTTCAAAATAAAAAAAAAAATTTTTTCAATTTTTGTACACTGTAAAATATATGAAGGTGAACTCACCCAGAAGTAGTCACAGTAACTCCATTCATTTGGTTTAAGCAGCTGTTGTTCGGACATGGAGGCAGGCAGAGGGAAAGTCACACAATTAATCTGGAGAGGGGGAGACAGAGAGAGAGAGAGAGCATCACAAAGAGGGCTGATTAATGAGAAATTTATACGAACCCGACTTGGAAAAAGTTGAGGCTATCAATTCTTGAAAATGTGAAGTTAAAAAACAATTACGCATTATGAAATTGGATTAGATTATGGAATCAACTTTTGTTCTTAAAATGGATCAAACAGTCCGTTTGTTGTTCAACTCATTTTAAAAGGAAATGCTAATTGTTTATTTATTAATTTTTTTTTAGTAATCGGAATTGTTATGATTGCAGCAGTTTGGGGACAACTGCCATATTATACTGTAAAGATGCACCAAAGTTAGGATTTGAGTCTTGTCTCAATTTCTGATCCATGGTTTAATACACAAATTGATTTGGTGAGTTCAAAAGTTGGTTTGAGGAATAAAATGTGATTTCGATTTAAATGAATTTGGTCAAATATATAACATTTATCATGCAACTCAAACCCATTTATTTAATTTTTCCAACTGATTTCAAACTGTAAAATTGAAATTATAGACTACCCGTACTTCACACAATTGGCCATTAAGGTAAAAAAAATTAAATAAAATAAAAAGTGACTTTTGGCTTTTCCTGTCAAAAAAGTCAAAAAATTCAATTCAAGTATTCAGTTGAGGCACTCAACTAATTTTTCCATTTTTCATTTTTCACTCATTATCTGGATTTTGTCATCTTAACAAGGCTTGGCTCAAGATCAAACAGATCCAATCGAAGACGTTTTGAGCAACTGGGAAAAAAAATAAAATTGATTTTGTGAAAAATTCAAAATCCAGGATAATTTTGATTCTGATGAAATCATTTGAACAACTGCCCCCTAGGATCTGTAAGCCATTCCAAATATAAATATATAGAAGCTGGCAAAGAGGTCAAATAAGTGCATTAAGATGATCAGACGTAGATGATATCCAGTATGCTGACAAATGTTCAAGAAAAAACTTGGCAGTTTGACTAATTCTTTCCTTTAAAGAGAGCCGGAGGGGTGTCTCCTAAAGGAAAAAGAAAATCTAAAGAATTCCTCAGATGGAACTGCAGCATCAAGCACTTGTCTGCAAGGGTATGAAATCAGATCCCACGACAACAACGGTAATATTTCACCGCTGGGGTGGTAACATTAATGCTGACAAGTTGAGAGTCAGAAGTCAAACGCCCCTGCAGTCATACAATTCCAAATTTGACCAAACTGTCAGGGGGGGAATATGTCTATAAAGGTGCAGAACATTAGAGTTCAAATTGGGTCACGCAAGACGGGGGGGGCATGTTGCGCGAGACGCCAGCCTGTCTTGTGTATTGGCTCAAGTTTGGCCTTTCTTTTGCTTCCTGAGTTTTTTGAGGACATCACAATAGTATATATATATATATATTAGTGCTGTCAAGTTCTCAATTTTTTTAACTAACTTATCACAAAAAATTCCATGAGTAATAGCGATTAATCACATTTTCCAACTATTTTTTGCGACGCTTGGAACAGATATTTACTTGAATATCTTGGAATTGATGCAAAATCACCAAATATGAAATACATTTAATTCAAAGTCTGTTATCATAGCTTTCTTTGATTCTTGAATACAATGTAAATGGAGACATCTTTACAGGCATTTTCCTATGAACCAATTCTCAAAACTGCCACAAGCGCCGCACTCCAGCAGTGTTGGTTTGCAAGGCCGAGTGGTAACTTGAACGCGATGTTTTGTTCTGCGACGTGCGAAAGATGTACAGCTAATATGGCGCAATATTTGCAAAGTATGCAAATTATTTTTTAAGTAAATCAAACTGAGTTAACTGAGTTAAAAATATTTGGATTAATCACCTGAGTTAACGCTTTAAATTTGACACCCCTAATATATATATATATATATACATATATATATATATATATACATATATATATATACATATATATATATACATATAAATATACATATATATATATACATATATATATATATGTATATATATATATATATACATTATATATATATATATATAAATATATATATATATATACATATATATATATAATGTATATATATACATATATATATATATATATATATATATATATATATATATATATACATATATATATATATATATAATGTGTATATATATATATATATATATATATATATATATATATATACAAAACATGATTGGGAGGGGCCACTTCGATTTACAGTGTCACTCAAATCGGCTGTGTTCACGCCCACAACGGCGCAAAATCACCCAATTGTAACTGCGTAAAGCGTCTGCGAAAATACCAAAACTTTGTCTTGCTCCGCCCCTGCAGAGATTCAGACCGGACCTCGTGCACAGGACACAAAAATAGAGCCCGGAATGTCACGTGATATTCCGTGATGACATCATAACTATCTTCTTTTGTGGATTTTCTACGACCCTTGTTTGAATTGGAAGAACAGAGAAAAGTTCTAAGAATGCATGAGGACAGACAAAGAAAAATAAACATATAACTTTATGTGAATACAGTGCAACTCTGGCATCACGACACATTTTATCTGAGTAAAGTGCCGAAGTTGAGTCGTCACTTTGTTGCTTTGGCAACACATTTCTTCCAGTACAATAAAAGCACTTTGGAACAAGCCTGAGTCATTGGAAATGATACATTCACATTGTCCTTGGAGAAAATGAAGACACTTGGTCACTCAAACTTCTTCCACATTGACGTGAAATACTTGTACTAGTACTTTGAAGCAAGAACTATTTGGAAACAAATTCTCAAAGAATGTCTTGTAAAGTTGCTTTGCCAGGAGCAGTGATGAAATGCTTTGAGTTCAAGGCAGTCTGCTGAGAACAGCTCAGTATTTACCACAGAGTTATGCTCGGTCAGTGTTCAGTCAGTGAGTTGAGCACTTCAATTGCAACCAAAGCTTTATAGCTCAACTCACATGATGGATCTTTAAGTCATGAAGAGTTTTAAAAAGGAAGAGCAGAAAATAATCAAGAAAGAAAATATGTTGGTGATGGGGGGGAAAAAAACGGTGGTAATCGTCAATGGCATTCAAAGGGAGGTTAATAAAATCTTGGAAAATTAAAAAAAAATTTTTTTTTTTACTTGATCATTGTAATGTGAACTGATCTAATCCTAACCTACACTTGAGCATGTCAATTCCCTTGCCCTTCTTATTTCACAAGGCACCTCTGATTGACCAATGTCCATTTTCACCTTCAAACAAAGCCCATTTCATTTCATTTTATAGTCAGACTAGACGCTCAACCACGGCAAAGCTGCTTGTTTTGTTGTTGACAGCAAGTTAGGTACGACTACCGTTTTGTGATGTAAACCCTTTTTACGAACTGAGCTGACCACATGGAGTCTGTTTGATGCACATGCAGAGTTTCAACCAAAGTCCTGCTGATTTACTGCCTTGTCTGTTACATCAAAGGAGCTTCTGACTCAGATTTGTAGCCTCAGCCTTCGTCTTCAATCTCTGTTTTTTTTCCATAAACTGGGATCCTGTTTTAAGGACGAGGCGGTTAACAGTGCCACTGAGGTATTATGAATCTAAAAATGTGGCTGCCTCACTTTTTACGTCTGGATGTGTCCCAACGTGAAAAAAAACACAAGCTGACTTAAATCATGTAGATTCTGCATAAAATGATGTAATTGTGTTATATAACACATTTATTACACTTTTTTGCATAGTTTTGCTGGTGGCGTGACTTATACTCAGGTGCGACTAGATATTAAAATTAGAGCACCCAAAATTCCCGTTCCCTAATGGCGCTGACTTTCTTTTGGCATATGGCAAATAGTTTTGATGCATTACTCTCACATTATTGCCAAAGGAGAGTATAAGAAGAAATTGAACAAGAAGTTGTTGTCGTGACAACTAATGTGTGTCATAACGCCACTTTAGCGCAATACCTGACCAGGATTTTATATTTGGCCACAATGGGATGCGGCATTTTAGCAGAGCTGGGCAGACCGTCCCCAGAGTAGAACGGTCTGGCCCTCAGGGGAAACAATGATCCTAAATAAACCTGCCGTTGGCATCTCTCCCGCAGCGGCCTCATTCACGGAAGCTTTTATTTTATTTTTTTGCAATGGGGTCCGGGGCCAACAATTTTTATGAACGAGGCCGGAGGGCTGATGTCAGAAGGCTACACAGATCACGGCCGGAGGGCAGGGAACTGACCGGCCAAAAAGGGTCAAATGCCCAGCTCTGGATTGTAGGTAAGCCATTTTAAACAAGAAAGAAAAAATGTTTTCTGGAGGAAGACGTGGACGTTTGGAATCCTAACGGAAATCAGTTCATTCAATCATTTTTTTGGAGCACTCTGTATAACTGAATGGCACATTTGAAAAATCTTTGAGTTTCTGTAACGTTAGAGTGGTGCGCACGCAGAGTATCCAGCATTTCCGATTGCACCCACACTGAGGGAACAGGGATTTTGAGAGTGAGTACAAGCTCTAGCGTTTTTAGTCTGGGTATTTGTACGAGAAATTTCTTCCCAAATTGCAATTTATATTCCAGATTACCGTATATATGTTGTTTTCTTTATTATGATGCAGTCATTTTTTGGCATAAATTCCACAATCAGGGTTTTATTAAATACATTTCACACATATCCAGAACACTGCCAATTACACTGATAATCAAGCAGGAACAAATATAAATAAAAAGCAACATTTTGCTGATCTTAACTTACTAGATGATGCCATTTTCTTTGCAGTGGCTTTGCGTTTGTGTCCTGATTATCACGGCTAACAGCCAATAAGAATGATCAATTGTGACAGATGTATTTTACATTCAATAGCTCAATCATATCCAAAAAGCACAATAACATAAAAGCCTCTTAATTCTTCACAATTTTAAATATTTTATTTGTAGGGCATCCCCTTGTATTATGAGTATATGCAAAATTGGTATTTGTGTGCATTTTATTTCTTGAAAATATGACTGTGGATGGTCTGATGGTCATGATGTTTGCTTGATATGGTGCGAATGTAATGATTGTGGTTGCTGTTGACTGTTAAAATGGAATGTTCTTTGCTTGAAACCGATCATTTTAGAGTTTGCATTCATACCGGTTGTTATTTGTTAAATGTTCCGTTAATATTAAAAAAAAAAAAAAACAAACACAAAAAAAACTTGAGGAATCAAGATGTCTAAGAATAGTGCATTCATGTGAAAATGCTATTAAAAAAAAATAACATGAAAATGTTTCTCTCTGTATGCTGATGGCCACCTTAGCCAACCCTGGCCACCCTGTAGCTCCGCCCCTTCATAAAAATACGGTAATCTAGCCACTGACAGCAAGCACTAAAAACAAAAGTAAAAGAGGACAATAGGGGAAAGACACTCAGGGAGACGCAATGAACTTATTTGCTTTATGCGCAAGCCCAGTGGAAGAAATGTAAGCACATTTTAATGATGGTCACACAGGTGATACTACAACGATAATGGTGGGTGGAAAGAAAGATCCCAACAGCAAGATCTGCATTTATCTTCAAACTTGAAACGTATTCCCCGCCTGGTACTAAACGCTGTCTTTGATGTTTAGGTAGTTCTCGGAAAGTGTTCCCACTCACCGTCACTGTGGTCTCCTTGTTCTGTTTCCTGGTGGGCGACGTTGGTCCCGGGCTCTGCGGAGAGAAGAAGGACGGTCCATCAAACCCGCCATCCTCCATGTCAGACATGACTGCTCCACATACACACGCTGCCACTCTCACACAGTTGTTCTACTGCTGAGCGTCTTTCAAATCGGTCAGGAGCTAGCTCTCGCCGCTCCTGCTGCCTGCGTGTGCATGATGTGAGCGAGTGTGTGTGTTGGTGTGCAGACAAGTGAAGAACACTTGCTGCGGGTTGGAGTGCCCATGTGGGTTTGGCGTTCATCCCTCATGAATTTAACTTTAGCTACTTTCGCTTTGATTTTGATTTATTTTTCAAGCATATGTTAATAGATTTGAACATAATTTACATTAAGCAAAGTTAAATCCAGATGTGATCTGAATTTATGTTGACTGCAATGTAAATTAAACCTAATACTTTCCTCCCTTCTTATATCGTACTACTGATGGGAAAGTGAAGCTTCATGAACCACTTTTGATATTTTGACTCCTCTAGATGGTGTTCTTGGTTAAAAAATAAAGACCGGTGCCGGGGAAATTTATTTCATTCCCACTGTAACTTAAAACGAACAGTGTCATCTAGACGATTCGAAATGACCAAGTGCTTCATAAAGCTTCATTTGTCCTTCACTACGAATTCCCACTTTCCTTCATTTACCAATGACATAAAGACGTTCATTTTTGTGAGGAGGGTGAAAGGACAGAAGAGAAGAAGAGCACTCAGACAATAAAATAACAAAGAGAACCAGAAGACTATTTTTATTTTGCTGCGTCTGGGTGTGACGGGTAGGAAAGAAGTAAATATAAAGAGACAAAGTGGTGGGTGGATCTTATGAAGCTGCTGCTGCATCCACATTGCCTTGTTAATTATGATCACTGGAACAGATAGTGTAGGCGGGATTAATCTACTTTAATTGCCATCAGCATCTCTAAGAGGATAGGACGGAGAGAAGGGATTTTTAATGTGGAAAAACATTACTCGTTATTATCTGGATCATCAAACAAACTTGGGAGTTCACCTTTAAATAGAAATGAGTACCGTTTATACAGTATGTTAGAAATAGAATTTTAAATGTGCACATTTTTGTTTTAGCATAGTATAAGTATGACCTGGAATTAAATGCGTGTGTAATGTTCCTCTGATTAGGATCAAAAAGTTCAGATATGCTTCGTTTTTGTTTTTTTTTTGCTTGTTTTTTTTTTTTTTTTACCTGTCGCTCTGTGCTGCCTTTCCGGACCATATTGTTGTGTGGAGGTTCCATATGATGCAAGGGGCTCCCACCTGAGTGAAACCCATTCACTGCGGAGACAAGCCAAATCAAGTTCACTACAATATATTCCCCGTCCCATATGAGTGTGATACTATTCATCTGAATGAATTGAATCAGTTATTTTCAATGAAGCTGATAGAAAAAAAACATGTCAGAATCCTCCCAGGCTCTGTTTTCGTCAGCCTTCAGGATAGATCGAGCCAACAGAGTGACAGAGGGGCCTTTAGTACTGCAATTGAAGCTCCAGATAAAATTAGTTCCAGGAAGTGTCTGTTTCTATGTGTGTGGTGTGAATGAGAGAGTTCTTTGTGCCACTGTGGAATTTTTGTCGAATTCATAGCCTCGGGTGACTAAAAGATGAGGAAGTTGCAATGATAGAGAGTTCAGACAGAGCAAAATAGTAAACCTGTAGGCAGGGAGTTCTTGTGGCGCAGGGATGATTTTGGAGTCCCAGGAGCACTGGAGGGTCTCTCCCATGTTGTCTCTGGTTGGAAAAAAAAACATTATGAGCAGAGTGGATTTTAAATATTTGATATTTTCATTTTAGAGTTTTCATTCATTCAGTATTTATCTGTATGATTTGTAGGGACATTTAAATGAGGGCGTCCGCTGTCAAATCTAGCGGTGTGTATCTTCTCGCAGAAACTTAAAGGGGAAGTCAACCTTTAAAAAATTCGACCCAAAAAATGTCTATGCAGCCCCACTAGTTGAAATATGACATTCTGATTAATATTGTGTTTATGGAATACATATTTAGCAGTGAAATCCACTAATATTTAGCCATCTGGAGCGACCAATCATGGCTCAGCATAAAAAAAATAGGTGAGTCATGATTGGTCGTTACCTGAGCCTGGAGCAACTGTGATGTAATTTTCAGTCGACAGGAACTTACAAAATGGCCGCCCTCTGAGATCGGTAAAAATTAGTGGATTTTGCCGCTTAACTCATGTTATACAAACGCGATGTTAAACAGAGTTATTGTAACGGTGGCAATAGAGAGTTAGATTTTGAATCATTTGGGTTTTTTTGGATACGTGAAATCCAGAGAAGTGGAGCGCTTGCTTTCTTGGCAACACTTACTGTTTATCAATGGAACAGCTCCAAATATAAATTTAAATATTTTTTATTGTATTTATTTAATACAGAAAGCAAATATTGCTCCTTGAAAGTAGCCCGTTAAAATTCTGGATCAATACAAAAGTCAATTTCACATTAATGAGTGAACTATATTCCAAATGGACCTCTATGGAATGTCTCCACAATCCAGAACGAATATAAAAAAAGCTAAGACAATTTTTCCCACAAAAAATTGTTGCGACTGCAAATGAGAGAAATGCTAATGTGAAATCAAGGTTGAATCTAGGTAAGTGTTTATCGCTGCTTTAAAGTGTTTGTGGGGAAGAGAAAAATCTTATATGGTATCAAGCTTCCCAGAAGTACACTTTTTCTTTTTTAGAATTTAAATCATACATCCAGATTTTACTGCTGTTAAGATACTGCACTTACACTCATTAGAGTTCTTTTTACTTTGTTTTTCCCCCAGGACCATTCTCAACACCAGATCCAGCGAAATTAGCTTTCCCTGTCAGGATGTGTGTGTGTGTGGGGGGGGGGGGGGACACTTTATAAAGAACTCTTATTTAATTTGGGCCTTTTCAGTTTGCTCGGCTCTATGGGGTGCTGTTGAACAGAGGAGGCAGCTGAGCCAAGCCCATCTCCTTAAATGACACGCATGGAGCGAAAAATTGGCAGCTTGCTGATGGATAACAGCCGTCCGTGCCTTTGATTTGATTTGATGCATGACATGCAGAAAGCGTGGCTCTCGGGCGCAAACTTGGAAACAGCGATGGACAACTGGCGGCCCACAACCATACTCTGAGTGGCCCTTGTATTATATGTTTCCTCTTTTACCGTGGATCTCGGAATATTCACTGCAGCTTTGGAGGTTTATCAACTTTTTTTATTTGTAAGAACTTCTTGGGTTTCCAAAAAATATATACAATATATAATATTTTAGTCAATTATACGCGGATTTTCACTGTTCACAAATATCCCGCAAGCGGGGTTCCACTGTGCAGTTTTACGTTGTAATATAGCCATTCACCACTAGAGGGCAGACATGGCATAGTTGCTCTTGCAATGGGTCTTACACTGTCCTGTACTACAACGTGATTACAATTTTTTGCGGATTTACTATTCAATAATACAATACAACTTTATTTATATAGCGTATTTCACAACAGCTGGAGCTGTAACAAAGAACTTTTCATATTTGCAAAGACACGCATGACAAATGTGGTTCTGCGCTAATATTACATATTTCAGTCAGCTAATTTTTGTGAAAAAATAAATTACAGAATGAGTTTTTACGCTTAAATTTTATTTGCTGTTCAGAGGTTTTGTGCTGTCCTTGAATGTTAATTCTTAGAGATCCATTTGCACTGGAGGGTGGGGAATCACATTATTTGCTTATTTTTTTGACTGTTCAAACCTTTTGTTGTTGAAGGCTGGATCTTTTATACATACATCGAAAAATGTATTATGAAAATGAAATGTCCAAATAAAAATGAGTGGACCTGCTAATAAGGCAAAGGCAGTGCTCTTATTAATATTGCTCATAGTTACTAGATATATTCTTCCACTTTTTTTAATCTTTAATGGCTGCTTGAGTTTGAGTCATCATAAAAATGCTTACGAAATTACACAATTAACTCATCAGCTGGACAACACAAGTTCCTCTTGCTGCCCACAATTGATTTTGTAAACATGGGTAATTTCTCTCAGGAAACTCTACACTTGTGTCACATACAAGACATTTTGTACATTTTATTTCCCTCAAAGTAAGGGGAAATCCAGCTCATACATTGACCGCAATGTCTTTTTTTTTCTTTTCTAATTTGTGGTAAGTTAATATTTGCCACTTTATTTCACCTGCTGGATTTCAGTCAGTTTGTACCCGATGCAGAAAATTAGCATATCCATAAATATGGATATCTTCTCTAAACTGAAAAATTGCCAAATACTCAATATTTTTCAGCCTCATTGGGCTTTCAATGTATGAGCACAGTGGTAGTGGCTTTGGCCAGTTTATGCACTCTTGACATCTTGCTATGTGTTAGCATAACAACTGTTAGCATGTTAGCATGTGATCTGCTTTCTTTCACATTACTACCTGACCACAGGCCATAAAGTTAAATCCTATCCAAAATCTACTCAGAATGCTATTATACCATCTTAGCATGTCAACTGTTAGCATTTTAGCAAAGGTCATTCACAAGTGGGCTATTGGAAGACTTAACATTTTGTTAAGGTCACAGTTTGAAAAAGTTATCCAGGACAAGTCCAATTTGATTTTTTTTTATTTCCAAACCAGATTCAATTTTTTTTTACCATAATAGCCAATTAGTTAGCAGAATGTACAGTTTATAGTTAGTCTGCAATGGAAGGGTGACCCATGTCTTTATCTAAAGACAACTTGGCTATCCAAGTCATGCTTTTTAAGGCTGCCAGACTTATGTGTGCCACAGTACCAGCAATAACACTAATCAGATTTCCTTGCCACCACCAAAGTGAAGACAAAAACATCTAAATTGCCGTAATTGACCTATGTATCATATGACTCAGTTCCTTCCAGCCGCTTTTGAGAACTAAAAAGAGCCTTAATCATGCAGATTTAAAATATCAATGGCAACATGGAGCACATGAATAATCTTTTTCTCTTTGCATAAATCATTTTAGGAAATCCAAAAGTAGCAACTCAACAGTAAAGATGATGTGATACAAAGATGGAGTGGAGGCTTGTTGCCTGATGTGTTGGTTTGGCCTGCAAATGATGGAAAGTAATCAAGATTTTTGGAATGTTTACTATGTTCGTGCCATTTTGTCATTATAAATATGAATATAGACTTTAACATGTTATATAAATCCAGTGTACTGTACAATCAGTGGGGACTTCCATCAAAAAGCTTATTACAAAAACTAAATTTAGCGGTACAAATGAAGCATATTTTGAGAAATAACGAATGTATATATTGGGATTAATTCTTATTTGAAGGCTTTTTGGGGCCCAGATTATCACATATATAAAACTTTCTCCAAAAGGCATTTTTGTTTTATCACACAAAAAGATCATTATCCGCTTCTCAAAGTTATTTGTGCGTTAAGCACGATGGTCGACATTTCCACCAGATTCAGAATTTCGACAATGTAATTTTTAAACGTGGACAAATTACCTCAGAATATTTGTAGTGTTGATTCGAGGGTTATTACCAATGTATATTTTTTGTTCCTGGTAGCACGTGCTCAGTTTTGCTGATAAAAGCCAAGTGATTATAAACAACATATAATAATTTATCTCGCTGGCTTATGCGTTGGTTGTGATTGTGCACTATGAATGGTGGTTGCCAACTAATAGAAAAAAATATCTGATATGTTTTCTCGTGAAATTTTCATTGTGAACTGTGCATGTTTTTTGTTGTCTGATGAATCCATATTGCACCACCTCTGTGGTTTGACCACAGCATGTCCACAAACTCACACACTTCCCCCAACACACTCATTGCCCACCATCTTAGTTTTGTATGTAAAGCATTTGTGAGTTTTTTAAAAAGTAAGTAAGTAATAAATATGTCTTCTGTAAAATATTTTCCTTGGTGCTATTCATAGTTGCCCACTGGTCAGACAGGGATGAGTGGAGTCCAGCAACACAGGAAGAGAAAAACCTCCAAAACACAAGCCCAGAGCAAGGACACACTGCCCTCTCCTACGCATGTAGTTCCGTTACTATGGCAATACGACGCACACACACACAGGACAGGACAGTATCTGATCGTGCTGCATATCGCAGTGTAATGAAAAGGGGCCAGAGAAAATAGCAGACATGCTATAAATGCTTATTGTTCGGTAAGAATGTGATCAGATAAGAGTTGTAAATTTGAAGAGAAGTCGGCACCTGCAGCGCAGTCATGGCTAAGTGTGTGTCTTGAGACTAAGCAAACAATTAACCTTGTAGATTTTCCGGGACCTGAGAGTTCAGTTCTGAGACACCACGGCACTGTATCCATTTTCTATACGGCTTAGCGTTGGCTCATCTGGAGCAAATCCAAGCTGACTTTTAGCTGAGAGGACAGCCAGTTACACATCAACTTAATTACAAATTTATAGTCTTTATTTGACCTAAGAAGCATATTTTGGGAAATGGGAAGATTCCTTGGTAGTACCTGAAAAAAATAAACAACATGCAAGCACAGGGGGAATATAAAAACTCAACGGAGAAAGGCCTAAACCACCGAACAATGATGCAGACATACCACTGGACCACAGGTGTCAAACTCAAGGCCCGGGGGCCAGATCTGGCCCGCGACCTTATTTTATGTGGCGCGCAAAGGGCAAATCATGTGCTTTTCAAGCATATTTTCTTCACTTTAAACAACATTGAGATATGAGATATTGCCATTTATGGCTTTTGATTTCAAAACTGGCTTTCTATCAATTTGTTGTGTGTGATAACGTAACGTGATCATACAATTATATGGGTTCACAGTCATAACGGCCGTCTGAGGGACTCGTCTGTGCCCCGCCCCACCAAAAAGTTGTTTGACACCCCTAGACTAGAACAACAAGCAGCTGTAGGAAAAAAAAGTTCCTTCATGTGCTGTTAAGTATTCCTACGCCACGAGCAGTTCGTAACCTCTTAATGTTGTTGTCGAAAAAATGAAAAGCGAGTCACAGCGCAAGTGAGCAACACAAGTCCACTGAAGCGTTGAAATTCCAGATGGAAACTTCGTCCAGAGAAAAAAGATGTCTGGCCATGATACCTACCAGTTTAATCCCTTTCGAGAATCTTAAAAGAGAACGCAAGTCTGGACTGTGTCTGACGAACTGACATTAGCACATTAAGCCCCAAATTTCATGTGAGTAAAAGGAAAAGAGGATTAGGAGGAGTGACTCCTTACGGCCTGTGTCTGGGTTATGAGGCATCGGCTAATTTTAGATACGGTCCAGGCCACAATTTGACCACTGGAAACATGATCAGAGGCAAACAAGATGTGAACAGCTCTGTGGGAAAGTGGTTACACTCTGAGGTGTCATCAAATCCACAGCTGTGGTTACACGTGGAGAGTGTACGCTTACGTTTCAAGCAACAATAACCGGCATGTGATTTCCTCTTTGAAAGGGTTGCATTATTTCAAATCTGAATTAGAATGTATGAATTCCACTAAATATGTGACACCATCACGGGTACATTTTTTTTCATAACCCCAGACAACGGAAGACATTGTTTTCTGTGGTTAAGTAGAGGGAACATGCCTTCAACAATCTTTATGGTTTGCTTTTGTGTTTACTAATGATACAAAACAGAAAACGTTGCCGGGGAAACTGTCACACATCAGCAGTTACATCTTGATCTTTCTGTAAACTGTGGTTGAGGTGAACATCCTCAATTCTAACAGCCTAGTCATGCACCGGTTTCCGTAATATTTTCTTGTTTCACTCAAACCGAGAAAACGCTTGCGAAAATGACCTATAATGTAACGTGAATACATTTGCATCATCTTTACCCCATCAAAGGCGCACAAGACTCACCACGACATGATATTACAACCATTTGTCAGGCTTCACAGTGAGTTCACTCAGGGACAGTTAAAGCAGGAAATGTTGGCAAAACAGACGGTGCCTTAATGTGTCTCAACACCGGCGTGGCTTCATGTGTTCAGGGACACTACACATTATAATTGTGTTGAGAGAAACAGCAGCATCAGCTCAATCACTGCCGTCTTATTTTGTTGGCATTTACGATGTTAAGTTATTATTGGGAAATGTGTGCAAATTATCTGTCATAGGGTGAAAATATATATGATGGAAGGTAATCAAGGGGAAAAAAAAATATATATATATATTAATGCTGTCAAACATACAAATTTTTTAACTAATTAGTTGCAAAAAAGTTTTTAAAAAGTACGGGGGCCACATGTGGCCCGTTAAACGTTTTAATACCGCCCGCCGAACTTGAAAAAAATTAAATGACTAAACCTTGTTCATGTTTTATTTTCTAAATACTGTGTTTTTTTTTCAAATACATGTACATTGTTGTAATGCTTTTGTTCACTTTGATTTCAAATTTAATGTATTTTTTTTCTTCAATGAGGTGAGGTTACCAAAACACTACATCCATCTGCTTCTGGTCTGGCCTTCTGTCAAATTTTAGAACCCATTGTGGCCCGCCAATCAAAAAGTTTGCCGACCCCTGATCTAAATGGATCTATATTCATGCATTCATGAATAGTGTTGAGAAGCGATTTTAAATTTTTAACTAATTAATGGCAAAAAAATTCCATAATAAATTGCGATTAATCACAATTCTTTCTACTTTTTTTGTGAAGCTTTTCACACGTATTTATTTAAATAATATATTGCAAATGTCAAATCACCAAATATGAAGTTTATTTTAATTCAAAGACTGTTCTAAGAACTTTCTTTGATCCCTGAATACGATCTAAATGGAGTCATCTTCACGGGCATTTTTCTTCGTAACAATTCTCAAAACTTTTACAGTACATTGAGTTCTGCCCACAAGCACCACACTCCAGCAGTGTTGGTTTGCAAGACACAGTGTTAACTAGGGCAGCGTGTTTTGTTCTGAGATGATGTGCTAAAGATGTACAACTAATATGGTACAGTATTTGAATTTGGTTTTACAAAATTTGCAAACTATTTTTGAAGTAAATAAAACTGAGTTAATAGAGAGAGAGTGCGAGAAAGTGTCTAGAAAGGTTTACAAACCTATTCTTAAAGCTTTAGGTCTGTCACAAACCACGGCGAGGGACATTATCTACAAAGAGAAGACAAGGAACAGTTGTCCACATTTCCCAGGAGTCGAGTATCAGAAATGACCCCAAGAATACAGCAAAGACCCATCCAGGAGGTCACAACCCAGGACAACATCTAACGAACTGCAGACTTTTCATGCTTCAGTTAAGGTCAGTATTCTGTTTTGATACGTGCAGGTGTGCAGCTGATGGCAGATACGGACGCTTGGCGACTCTGCTTCATTCACACAGCTGTCGGTACAAGATTCTTTTGTTATATTTGTTTGCTGCTTTAATACTTGTGTGGCTGAAACTCACAGAGACAAATTCCTTGAGTGTTTCAAGTGGTGATGATAAATACTTTTTCTTTTTTTTTTCAGACCGATACAAATACTCAACTCTTGCATGCTCACCGATACTGATACCAAGTAACCGATGCCACTCATACTTTTAATACTGGTATGTAGAAGTTTTATTAAACCAATGGGAGATCATTTAAGACATTTTGTTTATTTCGGACAAAAGCAGAACAGGAACTCTTCAATATGGTTCGAAAGTTAAGCAAAACTAAATCTTTAAAACGTTACAATCGAAAAAGGATTACTTTGCAGAATGGTGTGGTGTGTTTACAAGTTCCCAAAGTTGCGTAAGTGCCTTGAATGCACCATGTTTGTGAAGCAAGCGTGGGTCATGTATGAGATTCTGCCGTCCCTGAACATGCTTTAGGCTGTGTAATGTCACCTCAGTTGGAGTTTACTGTAAAGCTAAACACACCACAAAAAAAATATTTTTCAATACTAAAATAATTTGTTTTTAAAATTTCGCTAGCACTAATGCTAAAGTCAATGTAAAATCTCATTGGCATGCTAATGGCAAGTTCGCATTGTGATATTGCTTCAAATAATGAAACGCTGTAGAAACATAGACACAAGAAACAAGAAGCCACAAATTCTTCCCAATCATGATTGAGCAGCATCAGTATTTGTCTTTAGTTATCGTTTTTTTAGTTGCTATTATTTTTGCATACTGTGTTCTTATTTTACTGTATTCCTCGTTTATTTTCTCATTCTCTATTAAAGTTAGATTTAAATGAGAGGTTTCAAGGAATTTATACATTATATACACAGAACCAATGCCTTTTTTTTTTGTTGGTAAAACCAACATGCGTTTTCACATGACAAAGCACAAAATACAATCCCAGAGGTTCCAGGTGAGCACAATAAGTCCAGAGACTTGAGAAAATAAAGATTGAACAATAACATAAAAGAAAGATAAAATCCAAATGATAAAGAGATAAGGGAGATGCTTATCACAGCTGGAATGTGTGCAAAGATGCAAGGCATCAAAGGTGTGTCTGTAGCAGAATAACGCAAAGTCTTGAGTTTCATATGAAATTGACGTCATCATTTTGTACTTGACAAAAAAAG
Source organism: Idiotropiscis lumnitzeri (assembly GCF_059441095.1). Lineage (NCBI taxonomy): Eukaryota > Metazoa > Chordata > Actinopteri > Syngnathiformes > Syngnathidae > Idiotropiscis > Idiotropiscis lumnitzeri. Next base: position 3,356,064 of record NC_142410.1, read on the forward strand.
AATAGAGCGTTCAAGAATAATGCGTTTAATATGCAGGGATGACTGAGAATGAGGCTTTGATGATAGTTGTGAGTGGGACCGAAACACATGCTACCAGCACAGAAGTCAGGCAAGTGAATCACTACACCATCAGTGACTTTGAGAAGAAACAAATAGCTTAATTGATAAAACATTAAAAGCTCTTTTGTTTCTTTCAGTAACGTTAACACGGACAACGTAGCAACTTTGTTGCTATATTTAGCAACTTTTCTGACCATGGCCTTCTTGTTCAAAAGATTCTTTTTTTCCAGAATGATGGAGCAAAATGTGGAATTGCCTTGATAATAATTGGTGACTTCTAACTCGAAATTGCTAATTTGCTTATTTGATATATATATATATATATATATATATATATATATACATACACTGTAGACATGTTTTTGTAAATTTTGAATTAAATAGTGATACAATGGTCTGGCTGTGCTAATACTTGTACATTTAATATGACTGCTAATAATTTAGTCAAACGTTTTTTATTTCGAAATGATGGCCCCTGACAACAACTCCCGTTGGTCATTTTGACATTTTAATTGCCACCCTTGTCCGAAATTGTTCCATGTATCATACCATTGCTTGCGGTGTTGACGTAGTATCGCCGCCCTTGTGGAGACATGTAGCACTTCCAGTGAGGTGGCAGAGGGTCCCTCAGGTCCTCCAGTGGAAGCTGACTGAGCGATGCTGTTCTCTATCAACACAAGTTAAATAAATGTCAGGATTTAAGAGGTAATCTAGTCGATACACATGTTAAAAAACCTCATGGGATCAAACAACACCAAAAATGTTTAAGACTGTAAGGTTTTCATTTCCTCAAGTATTTCACAACCAGCAAGTAATGACATCAGAGCAAAGACACTCCTTCTGCCACATGATGTAAAAAATAGCAAACCAAAATTCTAGAGTCAGCATATGTCCGTGTAACGCAGATGAACACAAAACAAAAAGAAGGCAAACTGCATACATCTGCAAATGGTTAGCGGGAATACAGAATAGGAAGAAAGAGCCCTTTGTGGAACACTGTAAAGATATTGTGCAGAGACTTGGGACGGACACATGAAAGTCAAATGGTCATCCGTTCAACTAAACGGGGCTGGTTTGAAAATGTGCAGATAGCATTGACAGTCCACTAAATTCCACTGCTCTGTCGTGGCTAAGATTATCAGCAACACTCACCTCCAAAAGTATTGGAACAGCAAAGCCAATTTATTTAATCATGCTGTATACAGTGAAAACTGGCTGAAATGTTCCATTGTTCACTTTCAACAACACGGACAAAATCTACCAAACAGTTTAATTGTATCAACTAATATCATAGCAAGAAAAGAGAGAAAGTATCTGACTAAGTGTCCCGATTTTCTAGATTATAAACCGTCAGATGTTTAAGGAGCAATCAAGAAAGGTAACAAGTGCCATAAATAGCAGTTCCACCCATCTTTCTCTTGTTTGTTTGCTAATCCGACTCCCACCATTGCTGGCAACAGACGACAGGAAACCAAGTATACGGCAAGTCGCCCTTATAGTAGGGGTGGGCAAACTTTTTGAATGGCGGGCCACAATGGGTTCTAAAATTTGACAGAGGGGCCGAACCAGAAGCAGATGGATAGAACGTTTTTGTAACCTCGCCTCATCGGATAAAAAAAAATACCTTTAATTTTAAATGTAAGTGAACAAAAGCATTACAACAATATATATGTTTTAGAAAAAAAACACAGTATTTAGAAAATAAAACATTAACAAGGTTTATTCATTTAATTTTTTTCAAGTTAGGCGGGCCGGATTAAAACGTTTAACGGGCCGCATGTGGCCCCCGGGCCGAAGTTTGCCCACACCTGCCATATACAGAAGTCTGTGCATCCCCTTTGTCTCCCCAACTGGTTACAAACTGATTTCCAAAGGCTGCACTGCTACGTGGTGAAACTTGTTGGCAAATGCATCACGAACATTCCAGTCCATTACTTTGACATCAATATTTATTACCATTGTAATAACCTATTTTAGGGCAAATCAAACTGTATGTAAACTATTATGTGTGGATACTAACACAAACTGGCAGTAAGAAATAATAGCTTCATTATTCGAGGAAAGAAAGTCGTTATTTGAGCGAAGAACTAATATGGTATCAGATGGCTTGTTGACTAACCCGAGACGAACATGTGAATTTTGAGTATTCTCTAACCACATCAAAAGTGATTCTCTGAAAAGACATGAGTAGCTAACAGATTATCTGTTCTATTTCCAACCACGACAGTAACAAAAAACATGAACGCATCTCTTGAGGCAAATGAGTCTTTCACATAATAGGCAAGATTTCCTCTGGCTGTAGCGCAGACCACATTTAATTTTTATATGAACACCCACAAGTCCGGAGTGAGAATTAAATCAGCAATGTCTGTGTTTAACTGTCCCACTCCTGTATAAGTAAATTATGATGAAATTAAATGACTTGCAATTTTAATTTTGAAGTCTGTGCTGAACAGAGCTTTTGTTTTCTTTTTGAATACAATAATGTCCATGATTCCTCTTCAAATACATGCAAAATGCCACAGCGAGCTGGTAAGCCACACCAATCATCACTTACTTTCAATACGATGTTTTACTTTTAATATGCACTGCTCCATAGTCAGGCTAATGTAATTTTAGTGCATTACACATTTAGTTTTACTGATTAGCTAAAACAAGAAATGGTTAAAAAAAAAACACAAAGTGAGGCAGCCAGTACTTTGCCTCATTGTGGTGGTTAAATTATGATAGAAGTGGCATGGCCAGTATTAATATTTTGTATTTTACTGTGTAATGTACTCAGAACAACTCATACTAACAGTTTTGTTCTACTGACATGAAGTGTTGCAGGTAAAATTTTCTCTGTTCATCTTTTAATTTGACTTTGCTCACGTTGTTAAACACTCGTCTGGGTCACAGTTTAGTAACAGTCTATTATGTCAACTGACTAAGTAATAAATTGCAACGGGCAATAAACTCCATCCATTATTATATTAATATATGATATTAATATATATAAATTAATATATAATAATAATATTATATTATTATCCAAAACTCTGATCACCTGAAGAATCCCAACACAAACACAGTGAGAACATGCAAACTCCACAGAGGATGGCCCCAGCCAGGATTTGAACCGTCAACCTGAGAACTGTGAGCTGGTTGGTGTTAACCATTTGACCATCATGCCACACCATATTTTCTTCCTTGTGTGTCATTAAAACATTTTATGTGACATGTTCAATCGTGAATAAACCCCAGTATTATTCTTCGATGGATTTCTGCTTGCGGCGAAAACAGATGGTGGCCATCCGGCGGATATTATGCAGTAATTGTTGACGGTTATTGACATCTGACTATCTCATACTATATTTATTGGAAGATTCTGTGTGATTTGCCTGGGTATGAGTCTTAAAATTGGCCAAAACTGTGTGAGTAGTCTGACCCATACAACAGTATACATAATGTATCAAGAAAGGATGAAGACTTTAGTGGTGACAAATCTTGGCGCATTCTTGTCCCAGCATATGCAACGTTAAATAATGCAACATTCCAGATGGTTAACCTTCTTAAACCCTTCCCGCCGTTGGGTCCACATTCACAGCATGCCAGAGAAGCCGATGGCTGACAACATATACGCAACCATCCATCTCGGCTACGCAGACTGAGGAGGAGTAACCGCAACGATTATAAGTGCTGTGAGAAAGCACTGGATGCGCTTTCACACTTTAGTTCCTATAATTGGATTCCAAAGTAAGCTTCAATGTAAAATGTTACGGTCATAATAGCAGAAATTGAAAAATAAAAACAAGCAAGGCTTGTTATGATTCGTATTTTTGGTTTAGTTTTTAGTTTCATGTTTTTTTTCCTTGTGTTTGGTGTGTCTCGTCATGTTCATTGTGTCCACCTGTGTTCGTCTACCCAAGTGTTAACCAATCAGGTCCTTCCAACCCTTTGTGTCTTATCCAGGTGCTCCTCGTTGTCTTGTCAATTTGTTTGTATTTAGTTCCCTGTTTCTTTTCACTTCTTGTCGGTGCCCACGTCTGTTTTTTTCTTCCTGCCTATTTTGTCAAGTTGATGTTTTTTGTGGGTCCCTGTTGTTTTCCACTTTTTTATATTTTATAAAAAAAATTCTAAGTTCCTCGTTTGCCTTTTGTTTCGTCAATTAAATACCCCTCTTAGTTAGTCTTGCCTCACTTCCCTGCATGTTTTGGAACCTCCTCGACAACCTGACAAGGCTGATGGTAACTAAATTGTAAACTCATGAACTGTGGTTTAATAAAGTTCACAAACAATTCGGTTTAAATCCAGTTCCTCGAGGGTCGGTGTCCTGCTTGTTTTCCCATCTCTCCCTGCTGCAAAACACCAGATTCAAATGATCAGGATCATTATCTAGCTTCTGCAGACCTTGCTGATTATCCGATCATTTGAATCAGGTGTATTGCAGCAGAAGGGATGGAAAACAGACAGGACACCGGTCCTTGAGGAACAGGATTGAGGACCCGTGCATTAGAATCTCAGAAGAATTACATGAACCAAGGTTCCACTTTTGAGTTTTGTCCTGGTACACATGCACAGGAGTGGTTGTTGAATTATTGTCTGAAGTATGACCATCCACAACACAAAATGTCTCAAAAGTTGTTCAGAACAGGAACGCTTTGAGATTTGATGTGTAAAAGTGGAATAATTTCTACACTCACAGCATGGAAAAAATCTATTTGGTAATTCAAATCTTAATGCGTGATTTCAGTCGAGATGAGCCGGTTAGGAACCGTCGACATGGCAATCATATTAATTTGTTTCATATTGCGTATATATCTTTTCATTTTCCCCATTCTGAATTACACATGGTCTTTTATTGTGAAAGGACACATGGGAAGTAATGCCATTAGCCTTAAATTGCATAACTCTATTTCTAAATAGCAGAATGCAAATGAAAGACAGCCAGAAGAAAGCAATTTAGAGGAATGTGGAAGAGAAAATATACTTAATAACAGAGATTCACATCAAGCAGCGAGAGCTGAAGAGATGTTTTAGGAAGAGCATTTTTGACAGAGGAAGCGGTTAAGAATCACAGATCGGCCACTGTCAGTGTGAATGGACACAATCCCTGCTGCCGCTAAGACACAAATATGTTGTCAAATTGGATATGAAACAAATCAGGTTCAAAAGGCACATAAATAGATTATCTGGAAAAAGAAAAGTGAGCACACAATACATTTTTAATTAACTTTTTTGGTTTAATTGTGAAACACAAATCAAATAAAGGGACATTTCACCCAAATGATATTTAGCACTGTAAATCATTGAAAAACACGTACAATGGATTACGATTACTGTCGTTGGTAGTGGGATTACTTAATCGTCATCATTAAATTCCTCATCATTATATTAATAAATTATTCAGCTCTGACTTTCAAAACAATACAGACACGTAAACATGAGAGCGCCATCAACATTAGTTGCATTCCACGAGAATCATAGGGGAATCCCTTCCAATCTTTGACAAACTAATTTTAGGGGAAAACTTTTTTCCAAGATGTTGGAGTCTCTGTCTGTGAAAAATGTTGACCATTCATCCAGAAGAACATTTGTGAGGTCAGAGGTCATAGAGCTTGGATCTGAGACTCCCAATTATTTCACCACAAATTCATCCAAGCAGTTCCCGTGAAGTTGGAATACATAGTATATACGGGACTGTATAATTATAAAATGTTTCAAACTTCCAGGACCGGTACCACGAGCTGCATTTCAAACAAAACGAAAGAGAAACTTATTCTCCTTCCAAGTCATTCCCCTGGAGTCGAACACACTTTCCAGGCCTTCGTTCAGTCATTAAATGAGATAGACCAAGGGTTTTCAATCCTGTTCCTTGAGGTGGGCTGTCCTGTCTGTCTTCAGTCTCTCCCTTTGGCAACACACCTGATCAGGTTCGTTATCCATCTTCTGCAGAACTTGCTGATCATTTGAATTCAAAGTGTTGCAGCAGGGAGAAATGGAAAACAGTCAGGACAGCAAACCACAGGGAACAGGATTGAATACAACTGACACGGATGAATGCTAAGGGGCCTCTACTTCTGAGTCACCACAAAATCAGAAAAAAATAAATAAACTTTAAGTATCTAACTGAGTTGAAAGTTTGGGGATGCAGGACAATATGTAGCAATTAACAAAACATGTTCAAAGACTCTCGGCATTATAATGAAGACAAAAATGCATTGTTCATAAAAAAACAAAGGTACCACAAAACAGCCTCAACATAATTCCGTGTAATGATGACACGGCCCAATTGACATGGACGTAACCAGCTCTGAATAGGACTCCAACCTTGAGCAACAACAAAAGTTTTTTTTCAGGCTTTTTTTTTTTTCCACTGTGGTGACTCATGCACTGATCAGCAGGTTAGTAACGTCTGAGGACAGACTTTGTGCGAAGAGGTGAGTCACTCCATCCCAACTGTCACCATCTGTGTCACCGTCATTCGTCAGTCGTCACGTGATTTGGGAGAAAAGCCAGTCCCCTCATCACGGGCTGTGTGGAGGAGGATGAATACGCAGACTCAGCAGTCCACAGAAACCGTAGTTAACAGGTACGCATTGTATGTGAATGAGCTGCAAGGGTGCACAAAAAAAAATGTCCAGTGGGTTGTTGCTGCAAACTGAAGCCAATTTTTATCATTCCCAGTGGAACCAACTGCACTTGGAAAGTTGAAAGTCTTTATGTCAGGTCATGTGTTCTGTTGACCTCTTCTCCAGATATATTGAGTGGATACAGTATGTGAGCCACAAATGAAAAAAAAAAAAGTCTAGGACAGCTTTGACACCGCCTTGCGAGTTTCAGAGAATCAATTGGCCAAATCTTGAAATAATACTCCTAGCTCAATTTTATAATTGAATATATAGATTCAATATTGGTTTCCGATAAAAGTACTTCACAATGGCAGTCCCTAAATAAACTGTACTTAACCATTTTTCAAATGTAAACACAATTTTAAATGTATAATTTAAATGTCTTAATTTACTGTCACAGTAAAAATAAATTAACCACTTTTAATATTGCAATGCTGACACAAGAATATAATACATTTTTTAAATAACAACACTTAATAATAACAAATATTTATAATTACACAGGTGTAAGACTAAGTGAACCACTGTATCATTTAAAAATGCTATCAAAACACTCAGCCTGAACTGAAAAGTTCAAGGTGGCACGGTGGCCGCCTGGTTAGCACAATGGTTGGCAACTAGTTCAGGGTGTACCGCGCCGACTCCCCGATGACAGCCGGGATAGGCTCCAGCAACCCCCGCGACCCTTGTGAGGAGAAGCGGTACAGATAATGGATGGATGGATGAAAAATTCAATTTAGATAAAAAAATAGCACTGCTCCAGTATGGACTAGTGACAAGTCTCAATTAAAATTACAAACAAAGTATATTACCAGCATTAATTTAATGTTGAGGCTAAGTCGATCTCCTGAGGATTTACCTGTTTATATATTATACTTTTTCCCAGCACTAAATATTACTTACAACAGTAAGCAACGATAGACCATGTCTGCAATTGAATCATAAAACAAAGTGCCAAGTGAATGTCAATACTGCATTGTAGGTTGGGAGGAGCATGAAAGCAAAGGTGTGAAAGGGTTAGCGTTCGGGACTTAAGGGAAGTGTCTGTTTCCTATTTTTCCATTTTATTAATGACACCATCTTCCCTTTCTGGGTTGCATAAAAATGGCTGTCGTAGTGTGGCTAAAAAGAAGGTGTGATGCTGATGAATAACTACAGTAAAGGATGAGTTTATCTATTGCATCTATTGTTTACCTATTTTGAAGGTTTTGTAATAAAAACATAAATACGGGGTTAGTTTACGTTGGATAGATTTGTTTTAGCCAAAAATTACCAAACATATGAGCTGCAAAGCGATCAATGCGAGAAGTTCACATTCTCAGCACTTATCAAAATACAACATTCTGATTAATATTGCATTTGCGGAAGAAGAAGTAAAGTAGGAGTAGATAATTAAAGCGGATATCAACCCAAAAAATGTCTTGAGAGGAATTTGTTCTATGCAGCCTCATGTGTTGAAATATGACACTGATTTATATTGTGATCATGAAATATGAGTTAAGCAGTTAAATCCACTCAATTTTAGACATCTCACGGGGCGGCCGTTTTGCCACTGTTGACTGAATATAACAAAAACAGGTGAGCCGTGATTGGTCGTTACTTGAGTCCTAAGCAACTGTGATGTCATTTTCAGTCGACAGAAAGTGACAAAGTGGCTGCCCCCGAGATGGCAAAAAACAGGTGGATTTTGCTGCAAAACTCATATTCCACAAACAGAATATTAATTTGAATGCCATGTTTAGACTTGAGAAGGCATATAGAACAAATTATTACAAAGAGTTTTTTGGGTTGACTTCCCCTTTAAAATCGTTTTATTTATTGCATGACTCATGGTTGTGAGACCTCTGAAAAAGAGTTTGGGAAGATAACCTAAAAGCAGTTGTTGACCTAAAAATGGTGGCATGTACTCAAAGGCAGATGCGGTGTTTGACCTCTTGGCTTTTGTTCCGCTTTAATTTTTTTTAAATCGAAGTGCTTTATTCAGTTCCGTAGTTCCCAACCTCCGGGACGTGGACCGCCACTTCAGAAATCTAATCGGGAAATTCGATGATGGATTTTTTTTTTTAGGCGACAGAAATTTACAAAATGGCCGCCACCTGAGATGGATTTTACTGCTCTTATTCTGCAAACGCAATCGTAATCCCAATGCCATGTTTCGACGAGTGGGCCTTCATGGAACATATTCTAGTAAAAATATTTTTGGGGTTGACTTCCCCTTTAAATAGCAAAAAATTAAACATTATTGGTGAGAAAAGTAGTGAATGCATTTGAATGTATTTTAGTAATAATTGGAAGGATTTTTTGTAATTTTGGGAGAATTTTAGAGACGTTTGTGCTCATTCCGTATTTTAACCAAATTCCACAAAGATAGGATTTAATTGCTACTAGTGATAGACCGATACGCTTTTTCCAGGGCTGATACCGATCATTAGAAGTCATGGAGGCCGGTGACCGGTATTTGAAGCCGATATTCAGGATGGCCGAGTGGTCTAAGGCGCCGCGTTCCGGACCCAGTCTCCCCAGGAGGCCTGGGTTCGAATCTCGTGGCTGCCAGGATGGCCGAGTGGTCTAAGGCGCCGCGTTCAGGACCCAGTCTCCCCAGGAGGCCTGGGTTCGAATCTCGAATTTCCCCATTGTGGGACTAATAAAGGCATTATTATTATTATTTGTTGAAAAAATGGGTAAAATGATGTCAAATTTTTGAAAATTAAAAACTCCAAAACTTGACTCGGTTTAAATGCCTTTAAGCACATATTTATCAAACAACATTAGTGATTTACAACATATAAAAGCTTTTTTAGATCTTAGAAAATTGACTTTTAAAACTGAATTGTCTCACAAAATGCGTACGGCGCTCCCGAGCTCTGTTGCATGTCTTATAGTTCAATGAAAACAAACATCTCTTTAAAGTTTACTACAGTAAATAGTTTTCTATTTGTTGCGAGTTGTAGAATACTGAACTTTATTAGAATTTCTGTTGCCTTGCGTAGTGAGTGTGACTCGAGGTAAAAAAAAAAACCAATCAGGCAACTATCTGCTGATTGGCTGCTACAAGGAACCAATCAGATGGAGCTGCGGACAGGCCGATCTGCTTCTGCAGGCAGGGCCACCAGCACAGCAGAATAACTTCCAATACATTGACTCATTTACTGCCAGCACAGAAAAAAATGAATGTACATGTTGGCTTCTATTCTCGTCAATGGTAGTGAATGAGTTTTAATAAAGTGCATAAATTTGTATGCAAACCACTTGTAACCCATCTGAATCAGTAACTCCCGCTCAAAATTTGTGAATAAAATCTAGTATCATTGAAACATGTTTCTTAAACCACTCACTTCTATCTTAAGCTGCTCCACAATGAACACGTATTAAAGCCCCTCAACCGCTTCATGTGCTGAAAACCCAAACCAGCTCTGCTACGAACAATGTTGACATTTAACTGGAGCATTTTATTGCTAGTTGTTTCCCTAGTTTACAGATTTTACTGCTTCACAATGCAATAGTGATCTTCTTTTTTAAAAAAAAGCCTTCATGACCATTGCTTCACATTGTATTGTAAATTGCATCAACTTCAGCTGTCTCACATGTATTCCAGAGGCTTTTTTTCCTTTCCAAACAACATCATCAACATGCGAAACAAAAAAATAAATCAGCTTAAAATCCAAGTTTGCGCAACATGACGACCAATACAAAACACTCCCACGCAGACTCTCAAGGGAGCCATAACTCCATCATCGCCATTGAAATAAGCAAAGCCGAGGTAGAGAAATTACTGTAAGCATTCTTTGGAGCACAGAGTTCCCAACTCCTTAGGGATTGCTCAGCAGACGTCGAGACCTCGTGAAACATACAACCAGGGGGAAATTTCTCACACATACACTGAGCAACTCGCTGCCTGGCCGAGACAGACGAATATATCCAAGACATGACAGGATGCAGGATAGAGTTAATGCATGAGGAAAAGAGAAAAGGATCAGTGCTTGGAAGGAGAAAGAACAACAAGGCATTCGGACGCTATCTTTATTTGGAGATATTGTTACGCATTGGGGAAATGTGGGGGACTGTTGAGACACTGGAGGAGAAGGATGCATTTTCTCACACACACTCTTAGACTTTGACGCTGTACAGTGCTTGCTCACATATGCTCAGACTAACTGCCGGCATTGTCTACTTAGGTCCTGTGTGTGCATGTGTAGGCTCGTCCTCACAGATGACAATGGCTGTTTTGTCCCCCATTTACAGTATGAGAAGTGTATAAATCTCTGTAAAAACCATAACCACTACATATATTTTATGCTACCTCCATGGATTGCAGACAAAAATATTGGGACAGCTTTTTGTTACACCTATATTAGCAGTGGTGGCCACTGGGAATTTCGGGAGATTCCTGAAGGGCCGGTCCACTTTGATCAGATTCTTTCCATCCCACTTTCTACAGTGATGAGCTGTGATTATTGTTTGCCTTTGTTTAGTTTTCATGAAGTCAAAATAGTTTTCAAAATTAGCTGTGCTGTCTTCAGCGTTGCAAAGCGACTTTTCTATTTTTCAAAAATGCGAGCAGTGACAATTCATACAACACTAGCCCCCATGTTAGCCACATTCTCTAGTATAGTATAATAGTGCCCTGATAATGATTTGGACTAATATTTGTCAGCGGTTGATGCTCATCTTAAAAATTTTGATTGATGCCCAATGTAGCCATGATTTTTGCAAAAATATGTTTTTGTCATGGTTTTTCTTGTTTTATGACTTTGGTTTTGTTTTTTCCTTGTGCTGCTTTGTGTGTCTGTCTCGTTAAGTTTATTGTGTCCTCCTGTGCGTGTTGTCCCACCTCCCAGTGGTAGCCAATCAGCTCCCTCCAACCCTTTGTGTCTTGTCCAGGTGTTCTTCATTGTCTCGTTAATTTGTTTGTATTTAGTTCTCTGGTACCTTTCGCTTCTTGTTGGCTCATTGTCTGTTTACTGTCCTGTGTCGACTGTTCTGTATCTACTGATGGTTTTCAAATCAAGTCCTAGTGTTTGTTACTTTGATCCTTGTTGTTTGGAGCTTCAGTATTTTTGATCTTCCCAGTGGTTTGTTTGCATTTGTTTTTCTTTAAATTAAATACCCCTTTTAATTTATGTGCATTTGGGTCCGCATCCCCTCGCTCAAACTTGACATCTATGTGGAATTCTGATTATAATAGTGTTCTTCATTTTGATTTCTTGATTCCAATTCCAATGGCGCTTAACAACCGTTCAAGTTTAAATCGCTGCTAACATTTGCATCCGCTGCATGATGTTATAGGAAAAACAATTACAAATATATTTCATAAGCCTGTTAGTGGTCATAATATTGTTTCATCTCGAATCATTTGGGAAGCTTCATAAGCACATAGTTGTAAAAACAGTGTCCAAAAATAGGATAATATTGTATGTCTCAGGAAAAGATTAGCTTTGACGGCTACACTTGACAGCGTCCAGAATGGACAACCAATATAATAACTTAGTCAAAGAAATCCTACTGGGAGTGGTTGTCGTTAGTAGGACAGTTTATTTACATGTCCATAGAAAACTCCAGAGATCATATTCCATTTGTATCATGAGGACTAAAATGCACAAGCAAGTCCAAATGAAAATAACTATAATTACTATGACCGAGCTAATGTTTTTTTTTTGTTTTTTTTTTCCAAAACACAACTCAAAATAGAAACATGCTTCCAGTATAAGATTAAGTCTTAAAAAAGTTCATTTTGCCTCAGAAACCCCAAATTGGTAGCTAAAATGTCTCACAATTAAAAGGTTTCTGACTGTTACCACAACACAAATGGCTTTTTCAGTTAGCAGGCGCTACGTGCTGGGAAGCTGCACAGCAAATGGTTTCGGTGACAGCGCAACCGCAAGATATGAGAAAACCTCAAATGGATTCTGCAATCTCAGGCCAGTTGGAAGCCAAACAGCTGATATTTCACTCTCGTATGCATATTTACTGTATGTATGCGTGAGATGACAGAAATTACAGTATTTTGATGTGACGTAAGCACAGAGGGAATTTTTTTTTTTGTGCGAGGAAGCACCTGGGTGGCTTCTTGCTGCTCTACAGCACAGATCTGACGCCAGGAATTCCACAAAAGCCCACTCCTCACTCTTCGGGTTCATTATAAACACAGCTGACACTACGCTGATAGAAGCAATATGAGGCACCAAGTGAATGGACATAGCTAACACCTTGTTGCAAATTGCTTGAGTTCCCTTGGCAACATAACTATGTAATGACAGACTGTCATTGACACGGCAAAAAAAAAAAAAAAAAGTACAAGTGGCACAATCCCGATTCTTTCGCTCTCAAGTGGCGCAATTTGAAAATGCATCATGTGAGCGTAAATGTAGAAAAACGCATGGATTGAGATATCTTCATATCGGCTCTCGGCTTCTTTCAAAAGAGAAATAGTACAGAAAAAAAGGATGAATTAAAAACATGAGATTAATACTAGCAATGCATAGTTAGTTTTTTCAATCCATTGCAGTATTTATTTCATCTTTAGTTTCAGTACATATTTTAAATCCAGTCGAGATGGATTTAATTTGTAAGAACTGTGTAATTACATTTGCCTTTTTTGCTTTGCAAACTTTAACATTTGTTTAAGTACAATTTGTATTTCACTACGACCAACTAAGCAATTACATTTTTTTTCAGCCAAACAGAGCGCAAGAGAATGATAATCCTGCCAGACTGCTTGAATGTTCATTTACATCAGAGGTGTCAAACTCAAGACCCGGGGGCCAGATCTGTCCCGCGATCTCATTTTATGTGGCCCGCCAAGGGCAAATCATGTGCATCACTTTTAACAACATTGAGATATTGCTATTTAATTGTTACCAGTCCTTCACTTTTAAAATAAAAATAAAAATTGTTGACCGAACAATTGCATAATTGCTTCTGATTTCTAAACTGGCTATCCATCAATTTTTGTGTGTGTATGTGATAGTATAAGGTGATCATACATTTATATTGGTTCACAGTCATAACGGCCCTCCGAGGAAAACCAGAACTACGGAAAATGAGTTTGACAGCCCTGATGTACATATCCAGTCCAGTAGACGTTTCACTTGAGAGTAATCGATATTTATTTTTTTCAAGACTGTACAATTTTTATAGCGATGTGAAACCCTGTCAAAACCAGTCGATTTCTGCGCCAGACATGTACTAGTTATGTCCCAAAAAAATATCTGCGATATAAAAGTATTGCGGCAGGTGAACTAGCAGAAATCTAGTCTTGTGGTTTTGCCATTACACACCACCGCAATGGATTTGAAGTTTATATAATAAATAAAATGGCTGTCATTGGTGAATGTTAAATTGCATTTTTTTTTGTTTAATTTCAAATCTATCGTAGAAATATTTTAAGTTAATATAATTAAAAATTAACTCACAGTCCAAATACTACTGACTTCAGACTCGATATGTAGCAAATTTCTCATTCATTAAGGTTCCCTTCCAACACTTATCTGATATTCTTCTAGAAAATGGGGAAGAAGTCTCTGCTGTTTGAACGATATCTGTTTTAAGGTAATGTGTCTGCTCATTACCGACTTTCATTGACCATTTCAAACAAATGAAGTTGCAGTACGATGATGTCATTGAGGTCGCGATGTCGACGTGGGTTGTTTCAGATCGTGTAAAATGTACGCAAGAGAACAATCGTTGATCAATGGGAAACAGTGTGGTACCACGCGGCTACAGGCCTCTGAAGCACTTGAATGAGCCCTTTTATCCCACAAAGACACATTATTAACAAGGATCTCTCGGAGATGTATTTTACCAGCACTTGGCACTAAAAATGCATAAAAAAAATACAATTCAACAATATGCTGTCAATCGACCGTCAAAGATTTCAAGCAAGGAGAATGTCACATTTCTTGACTGGTCTATTCAAAATTTGCACTTTTTCCTCTCTCAAGAGTTACTTTAAGTTAATCCCTTCAATGAACAAAAGGTTGGTGAGTCATTCGAAGGTGAAACGTAACGCAAACATCACAAATATCCGGCCACAGTTTCAGTCAAAGATACTGTGAAAGCACTGCGACTGTGATAAGTCACACGGCCAATCAAAGTAGCACTTCACATTCCGTTGAAATTAATCTGTTTGTGCCCCAAACAAATTTACCAAAATTGCATTAGACTACCTGCGCCAGAATGTAGGCATCTGCTAGCAATTTCTGCTACCAAATTTTGAGCACACACACTCGATGCGCTGGAGCACCTAGCTTAACGCAGACCAGTCTGCCAAACTGTCAAGCTTGCACCTGCACGACAATTATGAGATTAAAGCATTTTACTAGCACCGTCTTTGAAAATAGAGCCCAAAGTGTCCCCTCAGAGCCAACCAGTGATCTAGCTCGGGAGTGGTTCAGTGCGGAGTGGTCTCTGCTTAGCTATGTGTTGACAACAGATGAGTCTCAAGCAATGCTAAGCTAAATTTAGCATTCTTGCGGTTCAATACAAATGATCAGCTTTTAATTCTCACACAAAAAATGATATTTAGTCTTCAAACACCATGAAATACTTTCCAACAAGTGTTACAACGCTCCATAATACGTGGTAAAAATACGTGCTAACTAGCCAGGATATGTTAGCCGCTAATTCCAAGACGCTGCCTGTGTTAAAAATGAATGGGATGCATCCGGAAAGGAATCTGTTGTAAAAACGCAGCCAAACAACCCAAGGTATGCTCCAATGTGGAACATTTCCCTACCTGCAGTGTCAACTGTCCATCAAGGGAGGCGCTAATGGACTATGAAAAGGTCATGAGTGGTTTTGCTAGAGTACGACGTCGTACAACGTTCACGGGCAAAAAATCAAAATGCGTTGTCCATTTTTTTGTGATCTACTTGGACAATTTGGTCAACTTTATTTTCCTAGCCTTATGTACATGTATTTAACTTTTGTCCGATGAAGAAAACGGAATTTTAGCAAGTTCGGCTTAAAAGTATCATACCATCAAACCTTTGTTACGCTCATTATTGCAGCATATACAGGAATCCCGCTAACCTGTTTTGCTGGTTTGGTCACGCGACATTCCGCATATGCTCTAGAGCATAAATTTAACCGAAGTGCTGCCTCCATAAGCGAAAATACAATTGATACTTTCACTTTCTTTATTGCGGTTTCATTGTTTTCTGCACTTGCTTTTATCTTACACTCGGTTATAACCAGCCTCTAGCTCCGCCTCTTGTCGTCAAGGTAACAAAAGCATGTGCAGCTGCTCATTTGCATGAGACATAACCAGAAAATACATGGTCTTAAAATTCGGGGTGTTTTTACTGAAGAATGGTACATATGTTACTAAGACACCTGAGAGTTGTTTTCGATTGTTAAAACATGGGTGGGCATAGAATAATTACATTTTATCGGGAAAACGGTCATACTGTAAATGTTGAATATGTGCGTTTGTCAGTTTGAGGCATGAAAGTTCATGAACTCATTCATATTTTGAGCAAAGGAGAACTGATACATGTTTTTGTGAACAAGCTCATCTCATGCTGGCAACTGTGAACGGCTTTTAGTTCATTTTTCTTCTCAAGAGTGCTAGATATTGTTAGTATTTCAAGAGAAAAAAAACAGCTAAACACCCAGTGGATGAGCCTTCATATGTAGGCTGACTAAGGACGTTATTTGGCAACTGTCATCAAAAAGCATGATGGCACCTTGGACGAGATAAAAAGAGGCTGTGGCGCTTACCTCACTCGGGAAGTTTGTATTGTTTAGTTTGGAGTACAATTAAGTCCACTACTTTGAGTAAAATTTACGCTTGAATATTTTATTCTCTTCCACGTGTAAATTTACTGGGACCAAATGTAAAACATTTAGAGTAAATATACTTGATAATATTTGCTATGTACAGTCCTGTTTTTGTTTTAATTCAATAAAAAAAGCAGCATTCTTGCAACAAGTTTTCCCTTGTGAGATTTTAGGGTGAAACTCAAAGATGTCTAAGACACAGAAAAACATTTCTCAATTTTATTTTGACAAGTGGTTGCATGAAATAAAATCATTGGATCCAGGTACATTTTTTTGGAGACTATACATTTACTCAAATTAGGTATCTGGATGCAGATGATATGATTTTGCACAACACTTGATGAAATAAAATGAAATGTCAGTATTTTGAGGGAAATGACCACAATTTTGAGGGTTCAACTATTAACTTATCTAGGGTCATTAAAAAGTGACATCCGTTAAGATGTTAAAAATCGGTATATCTGCGTAAACTGTTGGTTCACAGCCAAAAATCAATCATGCATGACATGCAGTCATGCTGTGATGCTTTGCACAGAAAACTGTCACTCATGTCATCCAAAAGTCCACCACTAAATCACGCTGACGTTACCGAAATCATTTCAGGGTATACACTTTAGAAAACTTAAAATAGAAAATAAGTGCCCACGTCTCCCCTCCAGTGAAAGTGAGGGCCTGACCCCGAGGAACAAGAACAGCCAGTGCGTTCACGCGCACTGAGAGGAGACAGGAGAATTTCAATGGAATGTGAGAGGAATGAGGAAGTGTCCAGCCACTCAGCAAGATGCCAGTCACTGAAGGAGGTTTGACTAAATCTGATAAACACAACACGGGGAATTTCATCCGTGCATGCATCAATGCTGCCTTTCTCTTTTACAGGCTGCTCCATGATCATTTGTTCAATGAAATAGCCTGACTTTGCATTTTTTTCATGCAATATTTTATAGATGTGATACAAAGTTTAGATTGTGGGTTTAATTAGAAAGTCACAAGGCTGAGCATATGTGCCTTTATTTATCAGAGCGGAATCCCAGTGACTGGCAATTGTGCTCCTCAAGAAACAAACGAACAAATAGATAAATGTGATTGGGCAACAGGGTAAGTCGTAGCATTTAAGAAAATGTACTTTTAAATCTCACCTCCAGCACCTGGACATAACTTGAAGGAAACCATCCTCGGGCTCCATCTTTTTCTCCTTCCCACCAGCCTCCAGGGGGAGACTGCACCACCTTGATCATCTCCCCGGCTTCAAAACTGAGTCCCTGCTGGTGCTGCTCTCCACTGAACGGGTACAGAGTTTTGCAGTATGATCCAGACATCGCCCGGAAAAAAGCAAAACTTCTCAGACAAGCTGCCTGATGACAACGTTTGGTGTTGGTAAAAGTCCGCACCCCGGAAGATATCCGGAATGAAACTTTGTGGTGAAACTTGTTTAAAGTAGATGAACAGGTTGTCGGGTGGTCACCGTCAGTACGCCCCGCGCAGCTCTGCTTCTGCAGGATGCCTGTGCGCTCTGTTTGAGGCCACAAAACTCACAAGTCAAGTTGCGCGGAGGCAAGGAAAAGCAAACAGGAAACCAGAATTGAATTCAAAATAAAATCAAGGAAATAGGAACAACCTAAAAATAAAAGCTGTTCGTTTTTCATTGTAAATACGACATACTGTACTTAAAAATCGACTCTGAAATATATGCAAAAAAGAAAAAAGGGAGAGTTTTAAGTTTCAAAATTCCTATCAAGCTTTGACTATAACCTCACATTACTATTGTTCCCCGCGCCACTCGCGTCTCCGACTAAAGCCACGCCCCATCACTGACGTAACCGTGACGTTGGCTGTGTGAAGAGTGGACGTGCACTTTACGTAGAGTGCACTGTAAACAAGCCGACGTTAGACTTGCTGTCACTTTGGTAGAAGTATGACATGTGCAACTTCCACATTTTGGAACTAACAAAGGTTAGCTTACCTTATTTTTTTAGTTGGTTAAATGTTGTACATGAAACGAACATTATCAGACAAAGTCGACCTGTGACGATTATTAAGTAATTTAAGCCAATTTGTCATCGACTTGTCATTTACTTGATGTAGAATCCGAGTTACCAAACTTCGTAATTTTCTTAATATTTAGAATACTATCATTGAAAAGCTTGGTAAACGCAGAGAACATACAATTATGTTTATTATTCCCTATCAATTATCAAAGCAATTTCAGTCTGTGTGGGGAAACAACAGGGAACTCAGTTTAATAAAAATCATCATTTGAACGCAACAATGAATATTACATTGACATTTTCAGCAGAAAAAAATCTTTCCGTAAAATAATGTACAAATGGAAAGTAATATGAATGTAGTAAAATGCAGTATATAATGCAAAAGAAATCACTTTATTAGTGTACAGATTTGTTTTAATATGTGCAATAAGCATAAAAAAAATGAACAAGCAGTACAAAATTATGAATTTATAAATTTTCTATTTTCGCGACTTAACAAATATATCACAATGAGAAGGCATTTGTTGTTGATAAATGTCCAAATTTGAGCCATGACAACAAACCAACTCATTTGATTTAGCGGAATCAAAGAAAAATATTAAAATAAACTTTTAGGAAAACTTGTTTTTTTCCACATCTTTTTAGAAATCTTCACTGTCAGGTTTGTACTGACAATTTAAACAAATATGCAAATGTAATTTCTTTGTAAATTGAAAACCTGTTTTTTTTTGCTGGCAATAATATTACCCGTAGTATATTGCGAGATCTCCCTCTCAGGCTCTGCCTGAGATGGGGTTCTGAATAGTTTTAAAAAAGGCTCTTATATCGTCTTATCTAATGATATCTGTTACTTGCTATTATCTCTTTTGAAAACATAAAAACATATTTTCATATTATGATGTTATCGTGAATATTTGGTTCATCACCACATGAGTTCTATTGATTTTGGATCAAATACATTTTGACTTGATTATGTATTATAGGCAGTATTGTGCAAAGTACATCATGGCTTTCTCCCATATTTCAAAAAGAAAAAGCACACGATCGTATCAATGCAGACGGCAAATTTCTCACGTGTGCACGTGTCCTGCAATTGACTTATATTATAGTCGGTGGACTGATTTGATATAATAACTGCCAAAAGGGGGCGCCATTTAACAAGGGACGAACTCAAAAGTGTCATGCGTTCACTTTTCGCTGGCTCTTTTAATTACACTTCGGATGGTAATTTTTCAACATTTTCCCATTTAAATAGGAGCACAAGAACAAAATAATACAGATTAAACATAGTAATAAACTAAAACACTTGATTATAGCTCATACAATAAAATTAACTAAAATCAATTTCTTTTGGAGTGACTGTGTTAGTGTGTACCCGAACCTTTATTCCATCAAACATTAATTCTGAGAAACAAAGCATTAAATCCACAGTTTAGACATTGTTTCTGTTAATTCTGTTAATTCAATTTAATCATCATCATCTACTGTAAAAAAAATATAAACCATCAATTTCATAAATCACTTTGGTAATTCACTGCCAGCACTTATTGCTGTCAGGTGACGGTGAGTAGTGCTGGGAAAATTAAGCTTCATGAAGCACTTGTGATATTTTTGACTCCCCTAGATGGTACTCTTGGTTTTAAAATAACGTCTGTTGCCATTTATTACATTTCCACTGTTTCTTTAAACCAACAGCACCATCTAGAGGAGTCGAAATGATCAAGTGCTTCATGAAGCTTCATTTGTCCTTCACTAATGGTGAGACCAGCTTTATAGGCTAAATTGTTCATTATGTCACCCACATCCCTACATCTAAAGCACTTCTTCTATCTGAATACAGCATTACAGAAATATTGTAGATGAAAACTTGCTCCCGAGCGCTCTTGACTTCATAGTGGTGTGACAACTCTTAAATTGACATGGCCACATCAGTGAACTGCAAAGGGTGAGTATTATTGTTTGTCATTATCAACAAAAAAGTGTGAATGTGACAAAATCTACTTCCTGATCACCATTGAAAACACAGAATACCCATTTATCAGCAATATTGTGGGAATGAAGGCAGTGAATATTTATTTTGTTACGGCCCTAATTTTTCTACGTGCGCCCTAAATTTGAGGAGCGAGGCCACTGTGCGCCTCATAAAAGAAAAGGTACGTAAGTCTGGAGCCGTGGCTAATACTATTACTCACTAAGGTTGCGGATGTGATGGATTCTATCCTCGCTGAACACATTGCCGGCCAATTTGACTTATTGTAATATACAAAAATATATGAAAAAAAAGAATGAATTAACAAGAGAAACAATTGTTTTTTTTTTATTGAAATTGTGATTTGTTACCCGACACATTTGTCATCAAAGGGAAAAAGTCATTTTGGTCTTGTATTGCATGACAAAGGCCTGACACTTTAGTATTCTAATTATTTTACAGCATAGTGAGTTGTCCGCATTTTCTTTTGCTGTTGTATTACAGCAAAATACATGTTTGACATCAAACCTTTGCCAACCAATCACATTATAATCACTGGCACACTATAATTTATAATTAATTAAATAATAATAATTTAAAATTATGCTTATTATTGTGGAAACAGCTTTTAGTATGATGCAGTACAATTCTACGCCACTCTTTCACCCCTGTGGTTGGAGGCATTAGTTGTGTATATCTATAGATAAAAAAAAAAGAATGCATGGGACTGATTTATTCAACAGCTTCACAGCAAAACAATTAGTTTAAATTCTTCAAACGTAATTCAGATAATTGCGCTCAGAGTTGATATCAGCGATCCTCTGGGCATAGACGTTCTCCAGTTCTACTCTGATTCAGCAACCTAGGCCACAAAATCACATGAGAGAAGAGATATATATTTTTATTATACAGAAAATCCAAAGTGTTTCAAGGCAAAGGCTTCATGATATCAACTTAGTGTGTGTGTGTGTGTGTGTGCGTCTTGGCTTGAGCTGTGGTTGTCTTTTAAACTATGTCAATAAAATTGAGTTGTGTATATGTATTCTAAATTATACAACTTAAATTTAGTCATGGGTTGAAGTTTAATTAAATCTCATCTGAATTTCTATAACTAAATTACAACACATTAAAGGGGAAGTCAACCCCCAAAAATATTTACGATAATATGTTCTCTGTGCCTTCACTAGTCAAAACACTGCATTCTGATTAATATTCCGTTTGCGGAATATGTTAAGCATCAAAATCCACCTGTTTTAAGTTATCTCAGGGGGCGGCCATTTTCTCACTTTCTATCAACTGAAAATGAAATCACAGTTGCTCAGAACTCAGGTAAGGACCAATCATGGCTCACCTGCTTTCTGAAGCTGAGCCATGATTGGTCATTAGGTGCGAAAAATGTCCGTCCCCTGAGGCGTAAAAAAAATGGGTGGATTTTTCTGCTAAACTCATATTCCACAAACACGATATCAACCAGAATGCCATTTTTTCGGCTAGCTGGGATGGGAAGGTATTCTTTAAAATCAATTGTGTTTTTGTCACCTGTTATGGACTATGATGAGTTCAATATTAGTTCATGAAGTTACCCTTCCAAACTCTCTGCTTTTGCTTCTCATCTTCATGACTTGAGACTCAGCAATATCTGCTCGCTCCTGGGCCTCTTCCAGTTCATGTTGGACCTTCCGTAATCTGGCAAGATTAGCATTGGCCTGCTCCTCCTGTGCAAACGATATATTTGAATGAACATTCTCAACTGTTCACAAAGTTCTGTGTGGTTCACCGAGGAGCTTACCACTTCTTCATTCTGCCGTTTGTATACTTTGACTTTAAGTTGCAGTTTATCAACAAGGTCCTGCAGTCTCAAAACCGTCTTCTTGTCCTCTTCCGTCTGGTACGTGAGCTCCCTGATCCGCCTTTCATATTTCCGAACTCCCTTGATAGCTTCCGCAGCTCGTCTCTGTTCACTCTCCATTTCACTTTCCAGTTCGCGCACCTGAAACACACACCCAAACGCAAGAACTGATCTCTCAGCGTTGTCTACAGACTTCATGAACATGTTCGCATACCCGAGCCTCCAGTTTCTGGAGTTGCTTCTTGCCCCCCTTCAATGCAAGGTTCTCAGCTTCATCGAGACGGTGCTGCAGGTCCTTCACCGAGGTCTCCATGTTCTTCTTCATCCTCTCCAGGTGGCTGCTGGTGTCCTGCTCTTTCTTTAGCTCTTCTGCCATCATGGCGGCCTGAATTTTCAATCATTCATTGTGTAGTTAGTGCTCTACTTGCTTGACTTCAGTGCAGGTAAAAAAAAAATGGGTTTAACTCAGTGAAGCGTGTATGAGACAGTGATTAGCGACCAAAGTTGGGTGTTGTGTGCCTTAGGCCAAAAGTCAGCTAGAATTAGCTCCATTGGATGGATATAAGACTTTCCAACATCACGTCCCCCCCAAAAATAGATAAATAAATACTCTGGCCAGTTATCTCTTATGATAAGAACAAAAGAAAATTCTGATGCCTTCCTAATACTGCTTATACGTAATCGAGTTTAAATTTGCAGTGTATTTCGGGGTTCCTATGATTTGTTGTAAAACCAGGGGTTGGGTCCTCAAGCAAATTCTTTCTTTGATGACTTCAACCCAGGATGGAAGAATGAGAGAATGTTCTTTAAATTTACTTCACAACAAAACTGGCAAAAATGGTGACCAGTTTCAGGTCTTCAGCCCACCTAAATCCAAACATCAACAAAATAATGAACCCAACTTTCAGTAAAAATAACTCCGCTCCGCCGGTTAGGAAAACAACCGAGCATTTTTTTAGTGTCATCATGAAGTGTTCTAAATAAATGTGACATCATGTGATATTTACATCAGTGATCGCTTTCTTTGCTTTCTCATCCGCATTGCGAGCCTCTTGGATTGCGTCCTCCAGCTCGCCGTGCAGCTGGCTGACATCCGCATCGAGCTTCCTCTTATGGTTGAGAAGACTCGTGTTCTGTATTCCAATGAGAAACAATCAACAATAATTACCACCGGTCATTAAGTCGGCAAACAAATCTTTAATTCCAGGGTAATTGAAACTGATTCACAAGCCATGCAACAACAAAAAAATATACAAACCCCCCAAATTATTCAGAAAATTCTGAAAAAAAATCATTAGATGTTCCGTATGAGAGACGGGTGGAAATGTGGTCAAGAAAATCCTGGAAAAAAATCTGAAAATACTCAAAATTTAATTGTCTGGTCTGGCAAGTGGGGTGTCCAAGCATATTTAGGGGTGGGGGGTACCCTCTAGCTCAGGGGTGGGCAAACATTTTGATTAGCTGGCCACAATGGGTTCTAAAATTTGACAGAAGGGGCCGGACCAGAAGCAGATAGATGGAATGTTTTGGTCACCTCACCTCATCGGATAAAAAAAATACATTTAGTTTTAAATGAAAGAGACCGAAAGCATTACAACAATATATACGTCTTTGAAAAACCAGAGTATTTATAAAATAAAACATTAACAAGTTTTTTTCATTTAATTTTTTTCAAGTTTGGCCGGCCGGATTAAAACGTTTAACGGGCCACATGTGGCCCCCGGGCCGTAGTTTGCCCACGCCTGCTCTAGCTCCACTAGCGGCTAAGAGACGTCACATTGCTGCAATTCTATTCCATTTATTCCACCTGTGAATGCAGCAGCCCAGCTCTCTCGCAGGCATCAGCAAGCTCCTGCTCAGCTAATTTGCGGCTTCGGTCCGATTGCTCCAGTGCAGCCCTCAGCTCTTCCACTTCAGCCTGCATCAAGATGTTCCTGCGCTCCAACATTGCTACCTGCTCCTTTAGGTCTTCTTGGCTGCGCAGTGCATCATCTAGGAGAAGCGTTTGCTCCTTCGGATAGAAAAAAAAAATATGATTCTGCTGTATGTGTATTGAAAGATGCCGGTTTATCGTTTCACCTTGAGGTGGACTTGCATGCTCTTCAGCTGCTTCTGGGCCTCACAAGCCTGCCGATTGGAGTGGTTCAACTGCATCTCCAACTCGTTGAGGTCAGTCTCCATCTTCTTCCTGATTCGCATGGCATCGTTCTTGCTGCGTACTTCAGCATCCAAGGCGGACTGCAAAGTGTCCACCACGCGCAGGTGGTTCCGTTTCATCTGCTCAAACTCTTCGTCCTTCTCAGCCAGCCTACAATCCACTTCCCCCTTGACTTGAGTGAGCTCAAGCTGGATACGGAGAATTTTGGATTCTTCATGTTCCAGGGAAGCCTGCGATACAAAAGTGGCATTTGTTACAGGTATTCCTACGAATGTTGAGCTTTATACAAAAAAAAACACCACACTACCTCAGCCTCCTCTAAAGCAGTCTGTATCTCTGTTTTTTCAGTCTCACTATGCTTCTTAGTCTTCTCCAGCTCATGCATGACTTTGCCATTCTCACCAAGTTGGTCAGAGAGGTCGGAGATCTCCTCTACAAAGCATATTTAATATCCGATGAGGACATACGTACGGTAAATATTTGTACACATTAGAACATTCTTAAATCAACTTACGCTGTAAGTTTGTATTCTCTCGTTTGAGGACCTCGAGGTGATCCAAAGCTTCTTCATAGGAGTTCTTGATTTTGAAGAGCTCTGTGCTGAGGGTGCGACATTCCCGTTGCGAGCCTTCCAGCTCCGCTTGACTTTCTTCAAACTTCTGTTTTGACTCAGACAAAATCTAAACAGAATATAATGCATTGGTTACTCAAATGTATAAACATCCATGCAGTGGCAAAGTTAAGTACGTAATCGCCTATTTTTATCTTGCAAGTGACTTTCGCATAAGGTATCCCTCCGACCTTATCAAAGCTCCGCTGTTTTTTATCCAGGAGAGCCGCTTGCACATTAGCCCTTTCCACTTCAGCCATCAGGTCGTCCACTTCTCCTTGGAGTCTCTGCTTTGTCTTTTCCAATGAGGAACACTTGGCATTCACCACCTCAATTGCCTCTTCAGCATCTTGCAACCGTTGAGTGAGCTTTTTCCTGAACCAATGCAACATTTAAAAGCTCAGTAAAGAAAATCTGTCGAAGAATGTATTTTTCTTAGAAGAACACTAACTTTGCTTCTTCCAGCTCATCGTTGTGCTGGATGGCGTCAGTCTCATATTTTGTCCGCCATTGGGCCACCTCGCTGTTGGCTTTGGACATTGCCCTCTGGAGTTCAGCTTTTCCCTCCTGCTCCTCTTCAAACTGCTCCCTAAGCAAATCGCAGTCATGACGTGCGGATTGGAGAGCGTGAGCCAGCGCACTCTTTGCCTAGTAGAGAGGGAGAGTTGTGTTTTTTAAACAAAAGCAAACCTGAATTTCATATGCTCGAGTTGTATTTTGGTGACAACTGACCTTTGTTTCCTCCTCAACTTGTCTCTTGAGTTCGTCAACTTGCTGGGTGAAGGCAAGCTTGGCCCTTGACAGTTGAGAAAGGATTGCTTCTTTCTCCTCCAGAAGACGAGAAAACTCACCTGCTCAAGAGTTTAATTCAGTGAGCAAACAAAGAAGAAAGGTGTAAACCGTAAGACAGTTATGAGAACTTTACCATTTTCATTCTGGAGCCTTGCCCGTTGTGTGTTTAATTCAGTGATCATACGAGAGTCTTCATCATGTTTTGCCTTGTATTCATTCAGTTGGTCCTCCATGGAGTGGCAAAGTTTCTCATAATGACTCTGTATTCGTTGATAAAATCCATAATTCATTCATGAAAACACCAACGTGTACACAATACCAGATTACCTTTGCTTTGACTGCCACCTCAATGTTGCCAGACATGTCATCGACCTCCATCTTGTATTCACTCTTCTCCTTCTCCAGCTTTTGTTTGACCCGTTGCAGGTTGTCAATGTGCTCGCCCAGCTCGGCAACACTGTCAGCATGTTTCTTCCTCAAGGCGGCGGCTATAGCTTCATGGTGGACCGTTGACTCCTCCAGGTCCCGTCTCAGTTTCTGAAATTCCACCTCTCGCTTCTTGTTCATCTCTATCTGGGCTGCGGTGGCCCCTCCGGCTTCCTCCAACCGCTCGCTGATTTCCTCAAGCTCCCGTGCGAGTTCACACCGCTGTCGCTCCACCTTGGCTCGGGCTACATGCTCCGCTTCAATCTCCTCTTCCAGCTCTTCAATGCGTGCCTAGGGAAGACACAGATTCAAAATATATGTGTATGGGTGGGCCACAATGGGTTCTAAAATTTGACAGAGGGGCCGGACCAGGAGCAGATGGATGGAGTGTTTTGGTAACCTCACCTCATTGAAGAAAAAATATACATTTAATTTTAAATGAAAATGAACGAACGCATTACAACAAAATATATGTCTTTGACACACCACACTATTTAGAAAATAAAACATTAACAAGGTTTATTCATTTAATTTTTTTTCAAGTTCGGCGGGCCGGATTAAAACGTTTAACGGGCCGCATGTGGCCCCTGGGCCATAGTTTGCCCACGCCTGCTGTTAACAATGGTGGTTTTATAAATGAAATAAAGTTCCGATTTTTTTTGTGAGGGACGCTCAATAAACCAAATTTGAGGGTAAGTCAGGCTACATATGAGGAAAACGACAGCAAATGTAACTTGCGAAGCACAGGAATTTGCACAACGGGTCGTCCCAAACCCAATCATCCGATGGGATTAACCCAGCAGATTTTGATTTTAATGAAACTTGGTGTACTTGTTAATAGTGATGGCACAACACAAAATCTCAAATATTAGGTTAGTCCGAGTAGGTCTTTAGGCGAGGAGTTCCAGAGATATACGGCTGTCGTTTTTTTGCAGCAAATGTCAACGCTCACAACAAAGCCTTGCTGCGATTGATCAAAAATTCGAGTTTTGTTGTTGTTCCATCACTATCAACAAGAAGACTGTTTCATTAAAATCAAAATCTACTTGGTTAAATCTTTTTTTTTAGGGGGAGGGGGGTGCATGGTATGACCCTAACATAAATCATCATAACGCTCACATCTCCCTCACAGTTCTGATGAGGGACAACAGACCCTGATCACTTCCGTGCCACTGATGCAAAATAAACATCAACCAATTCTTGACTGACCATGAATGAAAAAAATCAGAAGGCCATCATTTCTATATTAAACATTGCTTTGATGGGTTGTCATTTGTTTGGAAAATTGTGAATTTGGAGGTTTTGTGGCTAGCTGTAAGATATGAGCATCACAAATATGAGAAATAACATCTTAAAATATTTCACTCTGAGTTGCGAGTGTGCAGTATGACATTTGAGTTTTCACTTTTTGAACTACCAATGTAAATGTTTCATGATATTCGTATTTAAAGAGATTTACGATTGGCCGAATTCAGAATAGTACCTATTCATAGTGATGCGAAAATGAAGCTTCTTGAAGTACTTGTGGTATTGATCACAAGTGCTTCATGAAGCTTCATTTGCCCGTCACTAGTTATTGAAGCCTCTGTGAAAGTCCACTTTCTCTGGGTGCACATTGCTTTCATTCGTCAATTACCTGCAACTCTTTGAACTTCTTCTGAGACTGCACAGCTATACTCTGCTCATCTTCCACTTTGGATGCTAGTTGGCTTAATTCAAAATCTTTCCTGAAAATGTCCCAAAATAAATATCCCAATCAGTTTCCATGCTGTTCAACTACTTTCATGTCAGTACCTACTTTTTCAGGTGCTCCTCCAGTATTTGTTTGTCATTTTCCAAATCCATGATGCCTTCTTGGGCTAGTTTAAGATCTCCTTCGATTTTCCTCTTGCCCCGTTCAACGTCCATGCGGTTCTTTTTCTCTTGTTCTAGAGACCCCTCCAACTAGCCCATTGACAGAAAGATACATTTTTGTTCAGATTTTAGTCCAAGAACTTTTATAAGACTTGGTTTGGATACAAATGGAAGACCAACATCATCAACTTGCTGCTCCAACTTGATCTTCGCTTTACTAAGAGAGTTGACTTTGTCTTCCTCCGCTTGCAGGTCTTCCAGTGTCTGCTGGTGTGCTTGTTGCAAGGCTGACTTCTCCTTGGTCAACTTGGCAATGGTATCATCCAAGGACGACATCTCCTCGGTCAAATTTTTGACCTGAACAAATATAAAAACATTCAATAAACATTTTTTTTTTGGGCCACCTATTGCCTCGTAGATGCAAACCTTATTTTCAGTGGCATGCTTTTCCTTTTCAACTTTGGCCAGGGTAAGCTCTAAGTCATCAATATCTCTTTTCAGCTCAGAGCATTCATCCTCAAGCTTCCTCTTCTTCGCAGTGAGTTCGGCATTCAGCTCTTCCTCTTCCTCCAGTCGTTCGCTCAGTTCTTTGGTTTTGGCTTCCAACACAATTTTGTTCTTTATGAGTCCATCACATCTTTCTTCTGCATCTGCCAGGCTCTCGCCTTCCTAGATTACAAAATACAAGACATAAAATCATAAAATATAGGAAAACATGACATTCACTCATCAAAGAAGGTTTCTTAAAGTCTCTACTCACAGTTTGGATCTGAAGACACAAATCATTCTTCTCCTGAACCAGGGAAACCATTTTGGCTTCTAGCTCCTTTCTCTTCACCTCGGATTTCGCTAAATCCTCTTTGCACTTTGCAAATTCTTCCTTCATCATGGCCATCTCCTTCTCTGTCTCAGCACTTCTCAAGAGCGGTTTGATCTTGAAGTAAAGCTTCATCCATGGCCAGTGTTTGACATTCATGAAGGAGCGAATGTTGTACTGGATGGTGTAAACAGATTCTCTACAAGCGTATGGAATTCATGCAATTAGTTAATATGATTCAAATGATTGCTTTTGCCATCATTTTCTATACCTCCTCTCTGTCATTTGCTGAATTTCCTTTCTCCTGAGGAAGCCACGACACAAGGCTTGAGTGATGGTGATGAGAGAGGCCAGTCGCTCATCCCTCATTTCTTCTAGAAGACCCAAAAGACCTGCTTTGAAGAACACCTACAGAAACAAAAAGTATGATCTTGAATTCAATTACGGAGCATTATCAGAGTGTCTCTACTGAAATTACCTTTGTATGTCCAAATCTGTACTGTGTATGATCCACATCTATAGATCCTAAGAGCTTCTCTGCAGCTTTCTTGTTGTCAATGAATTGACCTTCGGGGATTACACTGGCGTTCAGTACTTTGTATCTATAGGAAGATTGAAGAGAAATAGATTTAAAATTACACGTTAATTCCTGAGACTGGGAAAACTTTTTGCTTACCTTTGCTTGAAATCCCCATAAAGAATCCGACTGGGAAACCCCTTCCTGCAGATCCTGATTCCCTCCAGCACACCATTACATCGGAGTTGGTGTATAACCAGATGGTGTTCCATAATTCCTGATTGATAGCCACAGTCATAAGATCATTTTGCCTCTAATGACTTTGAGGTTTGAGGAAAATCGTGAGGGTGTATAATTTGGTGAGACAAAAATACCTGGAGTTTTAGTTTCGTTTGGAATGAGACACCGAACAAAATGTGGATGGGTACTCCTGAGATTTGTCATGAGCTTCCCAAGGTTCTCCTAAGGGAGAGAAATCGTTGTCATTATAATATTTCAACACCCCAAAGTTGATTTGAATGCCATTCCAAGATGACGTTACCCTGAAGAGGGCTGAAACTGTCTGAAAGGATGAGCCCTTCTTTTTTGCAGACTTCTTTGCGCTTCCTCCAGCAGCATTATCTGAGAGCAAATGTCTTATAAGAATGTTACAACCACAAAATAAAAGTGATAGACTACTGATTTAAGTTCTTACCATCAGATGAAGAATAACTGCTATAAAGAAATGCTAATAGTTTCAAGCCTGCCTTTTGGAAGAGCTGGACAACAGTTTCATTGAGCGGGTCCTTGTTTTTGTCTAACCAGCCCGTGATGCTGTAGTCCACAGTGCCAGCGTAGTGCACCAGAGAGAAGTGAGCCTCGGCTTTGCCTTTGACAGGCTTTGGCTTCTGAAAATTATTTGACTTTCCAAGATGTTGGTCGTACAGTTTGTTTTTGAAGGTGGTATCTGACGCCTTTGGGAACATGCATTCCTCTTCAAGGATAGAAAAGATTCCCATTGGCTGTGGTGAGCAGAGAGTAAAATTAAAATACATGATTTGACATATTTCTAAAAAAACAGGATTATTTTTAAACAACCTTTTCAATGAGCTCTATACAAGCAGCCAGATCCATCCCGAAGTCAATGAACTCCCACTCGATGCCCTCTTTCTTATACTCTTCTTGCTCCAACACAAACATGTGATGGTTGAAAAACTGTTGCAGTTTCTCGTTGGTGAAATTGATACACAGCTGCTCCAGACTGTTGTACTGAAAAACACAACCATTTGACTTTTACCAAGGGACTCCGTTGTGATTCCATTAAACGTGAATGTGCACGTACGTCAAAGATCTCAAAGCCAGCAATATCCAGGACGCCAATGAAGAACTGACGTGGCTGCTTGGTGTCCAACATCTGATTGATGCGAAGGACCATCCACAGAAACATCTTCTCATACACTGATTTGGCCAAAGCACCAATCGAATTGTAGACCTGCGCAATGATTTCAAGATAAATAAACTGCACAAGCTCTGGCGTTCCTGTGTGGAGTTTGCATGTTCTCCCCGTGCCTGCGTGGGTTTTCTCCGGGTCCTCCGGTTTCCTCCCACATTCCAAAAACATGCAAGGCAGGTTGATTGGACACTCTAAATTGCCCCTAGGTATGAGTGTGAACGTGGATGGTTGTTTGTCTGTGTGTGGCCTGCGATTGGCTGGCCACCAGTTCAGGGTGTCCTCCGCCTACTGCCCGATGATAACTGGGACAGCACCCCCTTGTGACGAGAAGCGGCAGGCAGATAGATAGATGGATAGATATTATATTTTTTTTAGCAGACCCTTGCAAGCCATTGCAGTGTGGTGCATTTTAGAAAGTTTTGCGCCGTTGTGGGTGTGCCTCTGATGGAAGCAGATCCTCTTATTCCTCTTGAATTGTGTGCACGAGAGGCGCGCTGGTAGCCTAATGTGTTTGAGTCTTGCGGCAGGTTGAGGCAAGCAAAGTATGTTTAGAAGGAACTGCAAGAAGACCTCCATGGACGGATGATTTGAAGTTGGCTAGGAGACCACGGTCTTCCACCCACAGAACGGCTTACCAAGTTAAATTTGTGTCGTGAATGTTGCCATTGTTTTTCATTTTGTTAGCATTGTTGGAGGTCGTTTATGACGTTGGCATGATATTTACATTGGTTTTATGATTTTGGCACTTACAGTATTTTCAGCGTAAATGTACCTGTTGCACAGTCTGTCCTTTGGTCACATACTCGTTGCCCACCTTCACTCTGGGGTAACACAGCGCTTTCAATAGGTCCGCAGAGTTCTGACCCATCAAATAAGCTGCTTTGTCAGCAACTGATTAAAATGAAGCAGGAAATCCAAAAATTGAGAATTCATAAATACACAAAGCAGAACATGACGCTGAGTTCTACAAATCCAAATTACCCTCTGTCCCATCTGGCTCTGCCTGCTCTTCTCTCTGTTTCTGTTTGAACTTCATATTTCCATAATGCATCACAGCACCTGTGAGCTTGTAAATGCCGATCCGCTCCTCTCCACTGAAGCCAAGAGTGTCAATGGCGCTCTAAAAGAAGAATGGGACAAAGCCTCTGACGATTCGCTCCTGTCAATTAAGCTGTTCTTTTAAATTTTGTCTTACATCTGTGGCCAACAGCTCCTCACTGTCATCAATGCTGGCTACACTAATCTCCCCCTGGCTGACGAATGGGTAGTCATACGGGTTGGTGGTGATAAGCAGAGCCTCTGGAAGGATAATTTTGAGACATAATGCATAAAAACATCATTTACACCATTGACTACTATCTAAATTAGGGGTCCTCAATCCTGTTCCTCGAGGGCCGAGGGCCGGTGTCTTGCAGGTTTTCCATCTCTCCCTGCTGCAACAAAGCTGATTCAAACGATCAGATAATCAGCAAGCTCTGCAAAATCTAGATAATTACCATTCAGGTGTGTAGCACCAGGGAGAGATGGAAAACGGGCAGGACACCAGGCCCCTGAGGAACAGGATTGAAGACCCCTGATGGAATTGTTACCTATTAGCTCAGGCTTCTTGTTGGACATGATCTGGTAGAAAATATGGTAGCTTCTCTCTGCAGACAGCTGGAACGTAACTCTGGATTTTTCCAGCAAATCTAACAAGCATGAGTTAATCATAAGCAAAGATTGGCACCAATAAAATGCAAAGACCTTTGATTTTTTTTAATTTTTTTTTTTATAACTCACATGTTTCAATATCAGCTGAAGCCAATTTCCCTGTTGTACCAAAATGAATTCTTATGAATTTGCCCTGGAACGATAATAGTGACAAATAAATATTGTTGTTTTTGTAAAGGCAGAATTATTCATGTAACTCCTGTTGTTTTACTCACAAAACGTGAGGAATTATCATTTCTGACAGTCTTGGCATTCCCAAAAGCCTCAAGAAGAGGGTTAGCAGAAATGATCTGGTCCTCCAGATTTCCCTAAAACGAGAACAATAAACTTAATATACAGCATAAAATGCAAAGAAAGATTATTTTGCTTTCAAGAGAATGTCGACAAATCATTTTATAGTCACCTGTAATTTGCCAGCAGCACCCGCGTCTTTCTTTTTGTCCCCTGACCCTGCAATTGTTGCAAAGTACTGGATGACGCGCTTGGTGTTGACAGTCTTCCCTGCACCGGATTCTCCGCTACAGGATAGAAATAATCTTGAATCATTTTAAAAATCAATCATTTTATTTCCTGGATTAAACATGCGACTTACGTGATAAGGATGGACTGGTTTTCTCTATCTAAAATACACAAGAGCACCGTTTACATTCTAAATTACGGTGCTTGGAAAAACATGCAGAACAGTTTAGATGTGTTAATGCAAAGTGTTTACCAGTGAGCATGAACTGATACGCATTGTCGGAGATGGAGAAGATGTGTGGTGGTGCCTCCTGGCGCTTTTTGCCCCTGTAGGCTACCACCACCTCTTGGTTGTACACCGGGAGCCACTTGTAAGGATTCACAGTGACGCAGAACAGGCCGGAGTAGGTCTGGAAAGTACATCACATACAGTATTTTTGTAGCCGAGCACTTGCATATGCGACAAGGGTATTAAAAATACAATATTTCATTTCGAAGCACATTGGATGAAAAAAAAAAAAATGTCGCACTGAGTGAGCGATAAAACATCTTAATTCTAAAGAACTTGATTACCTTGCAGAACAGTGACGTAATGTGTTTTTATTTATTCATTTTCGTTTTATTTGCCATCTCATTATTTATTCTTTCATTTATCTAATTTATATATTTGATTAAATTATTGTTGTATTGCATTGGAGAGGGGAGCTCTCTAATCTCGTTGCACACTGTGCAATGACAATAAAGGGATTCCTGATTCTGATTCTGGATAAATGCAAGCGATTTCACGAGGCTCTAAATTCATGGTGCCTCGGCGTCACTGCTCACGTGCAACTTTTTTTTTTTAAAATGTGCATTTATTGTAAACTGTGTTGTAAAATTTAAAATACCCAACATTCAAAGTACCACTATGCATACATGTGGAGCATTTTAACGATCCAAAATATCTCAGGAACCTCTAAAATGTTACTCTCTTTCGTTGACCATCCAAATATTACACAAATATCAATAAAAAAATGTGGTTATTTGCGCACTTGATAGACATGCAGAGCGTTTGGCCCCAAATTGCTTGGATGTCCTGTATAGGTGGGATTGAGGAGCAAATTGTGCGAGTTAGGAATTTAACTCAATATAAATTAGATGATGCATCAAGCATTTTTTAGTCTAGATATCTTCAGCAGTTCTAGTTTAATCTGGTATTTAAAAAAAAACCATTTAGTTCAGATAATTCCTGTTCTTTTGCTTTTTTTACGGAGCCCCTAAGGGGAAATGGAACTTAAGAGAACAAAATAAAAAACTGCGCTCCTTCGCAAAGCTTGCGAGATTGTGTTTTGTTTTGTTTTTTATTTTTTTTTTTTTTTTATTAAATGCTGTCCTATGTACTCCGGGGTCATTTTCAGGGCAAATTTAATTACGTTCAAATTCGCTTGAAATACAAATATATAAAATCAATTTCTGCACAGTTAAGCACGGTTTCCAAATCAGTGAAAGACAAAAGAGGGCGACTTTTAACGACAAGAAGCATTCCAAATCTTGCTCCGTGATTCTTGCCGTTGCCGACGTATTGCCGGGACGGCTCAGAAGTACATAAACGCGTATCTGACAAAAAAAAAAAAAAACGTTCCCTTGGGCAAGAAAAAAAAATATTAATTTATTTATTTTTAAATTTTTTTTTTCATTTCCACTTCACCTTCAGAGCCCAGTAAATATCTTTAGAAGGTTTGCAACTGAAAATTCGCCGAATTCAGTTATAACAGCCAAGGAGTGGAGGTCTCTACTCTAATCGGTGACTGTCTTGCGTAGCACTATAATTTTTAGGTAACGGCATAAAATATGTTTCGATCGCACATTAGCGTGTCAGAAGTCCTGACGGACACATAGTCGGTCAAGTGTGCAAAATACTCCCAGACCAAAAGTTACGTTCATTTCATATGTAAGCAAAATAAAATAAAGGGGTCAATGCTCACATAAATCATCCATGCTGCGTAACGCTCTTTGAGGTTGTACAGCACAGCAGCCTCATTGAGGTGGGTCATCATGGCCATGTCCTCAATTTTGTCAAACTTGGGTGGATTCATTGGAAACACGTCGTCATCCGTCACTGTGACAACCTACAAATTTAATAACAGTTTTAACGCGGCTCAATATGGCGTAGACCCGTTTTCTGTTCTACCGTACCTTTCCCGCATCTGTTTTTACAGTCACTTTCCCCTTATCCTTGCTCTGTATCGTGCCCTTAACAAAGAGCTCCTTGGTCTCCACCACATACACAGAAGTTTTAGCGTCAAAAGGCCGATTCTGGGCCTCGATCCGCTCTCGTTCAGGCCGCCTTAGGTACGGGGCCGCCTCCCCAAACACAGCCATTTCAGAATCCATTTTCAACGTTGTGGTTTTCTCTGAGGACACAAGTCACAACTGTTATCATTCTGTCTCCTTTAGTATTTTTAACGACCAGATACACTCCCGTGAAGTCCAACAGGATTTATCACTCAACAACCCAAAACAATTAAACAGTCAAACATACTTACCAGCAGAAGTCTCAGCAGGAAAAATGCAAACGACATCGGCGCTAAAGTCTTTTATAAGGTCTCCCCAACACCTATATTTAGGGCAAAGCCATGTGGCGGGTAGAGGAGCGATTACTTTGGCATGTGATTTAATGGGGATATCACTGAGCTTTTGTTGTAAACCCAAGGCACTGAGTAACTAGGATTATGGATAAAAAAAAATGAATGTCAAAGGATGGCGACCTCCACAAGCGATACAAAGCTTGAAACAATTAAGGCTCCATCGAAGATGATTCAGCCTTGGCAACAAGCACAACACACACTAGAGCTGCAGTTGTTCTCTTTCACTCATACTGTCTACTGTATGGGAATCTCAGAACGCAAAGTCAAAAGAGCTTTAGAATAATGCCTCATCATGGGCCAGGGCAGTCTTGTTTGGGGGATTCTGGCCTGACGGGGTTTATTGTCAAAGTATGTGTCAATACGACATCGTAATACCGAGGGACTATTCTGAATGTTCCATTCTTAACATTTGAAGGACATACAGTTAAGTCAACATAATATATTACACACTGGACAGGCTGCCAATTTTAGGCTTTGAGATATTCGGCAGATATTTGATCGACACGTGCATGAAGATAAATACCAAGAAATCCCGGCGATGATGCGTCTGTGTACCTCATATTATCCACTCAGTGCTATTGACTGTAAATTTTGCGCTGCGTTATCTCAGTTTCACTTTCCAGCAACTTGCAGATATAGTAAGGTAGAAACTAGCGATGTGAGAATGCCGTAAAGTAAGGTAGGTGAGAAAAAAAAGATGAGGGAAATGTTTTCATTGGTCCTGAAGCAGGATCCAGCAGCACGAGAGCTAGGCACGGTAGGGAAATATTGAAATGTAAGATTTGGCAGGCTATGAATTTCTCATGCAAATGTTTTGGCAATACTTTCCAATATTGATAGGAAAATGAGCTTCATGAAGCACGTGATATTTTTTTTACTGTTCTAGATGGCGCTCTTGGTTTAAAGATAAAGGCTAGTATAACGGAATTGTCTTAAATTTCTACAAAATCTTTAACCCACAAGTGCTATTTAGAAGAGTAAAAAATATCAAGTGCTTCACAAAGCTTCATTTGTCAATCACCAGTAATTTAGTCTTTATTTATTGCAGGATTGACACTTGTTGTTGCTCACCATCAGAACATGATCAGGTCTCTGTGATCCGACTTTGTGATTAGTTAACATTGTATTTGAAGCAGTTACGGGATATTTACATTTTATTTAATATATAAACAAATGGATATCAGATGAGTTCGGGTTAGGGTTGGGCCATCTGGATATCAGAAGTCAGTGCCAAGTCATGTCCTGAAATGCTTGTCTTTTTTTAGTCAGAAAATGTAGAATCAGATTTGGATAGATAATATATGGATTAGGCACACCTTGAGGGTATGGGATATAGTCAGGACGAAACTAGGAGGGGGAAGGTCTATAGCCCGTGCCATGTCGTTGGTTGGGAATATAGACTTTATGCCGTCAGTGAGGGACAGCGGATTCAAAATGTGGGAATGTAATGACGTAATGATAATTGAGCAAATATTTGAGGGTAACGAATTGAAATCCTTCTCCCAGTTGCCGACCCAGTTCACAATAACACCAAAAGATTCATTTTGTTTCCTACACGTTTGGCACTATATTCAGACTCACGTAGAAAGGGACAAACTTAAAAGAGAGCTGTTAAATGTGGAAAAAACTTCATTATGGTAACTAGACATAATATCCATCCATCCATTATCTGTACCGCTTCTCCTCACAAGGGTCGCAGGGGTGCTGGAGCCTAACCCAGCAGTCTTTAGGCAGTAGGCGGGGGACACCCTGAACTGGTTCCCAGCCAATCGCAGGGCACACAGAAGGCAAACAACAATCCGTGCTCACACTCATACCTAGGGGCAATTTAGAGTGTTCAATCAACCTGCCATGAATGTTTTTGGAATGTGGGAGGAAACCGGAGTACCCGGAGTAAACCCACACAGGCACAGGGAGGACATGCAAACTCCACACAGGAAGGCCAGAGCCGGAATCGATCCCACGACCTCTGCACCGTGAGGCCAACGTGCTAACCAGGCGTCCACCCTGCCGCCATGAGAAATAATTCCTATTGAAAACCATATCTCACAAATATATGGAAGCCTAATAGCTGATATATAAAGACAATTGGGTAATAGAAATTAATATAATAGAGGATAACATTTGGGAGGAGGTGTTTGAATTGCCACTCAGGGGTCACTAGCAACTTGTGTAAAGAATTTGACTGTAAAACAAAAATGTGGTTCTTTAGGACTCCTTCGGTAATTTCATCATTAGGTAAAGAACCAAAATCTCTGCTTTGTTGGAAAAATGGTGGAGGGATAGGTGATCATTCATATGTCTTCTGGGACTGTCCCATACTGACAAGATTTTGGAATGATGTAAAGCCGGAGTTGGTGAAGATATTGGACATTGATATCCCATTGGGTCCCATGCTATGTATGCTCGAATTATCCCTGGAAAATGTAACAAGTGGAAACTAGATATATATGCTCTGATGGTTGCAAGAAAGGATATGACTACAAACTGGTAAAAAATCTTAGTGGATAACAAGACTGAAACAAATCTATATAATAGAGTGCGTTACTGCTAAATTGCAGATGAAAATTTAACTATTTCTACAAAGATACACATATGAACATAATATCTTATACATCATGATTATATCTGTAATTAGCAACACCTGTCATGATCCGTTTTGGTTGGTTTTTGGTTTGATGTTCGCTTTCTGGTTTTCCTTGTGTTTCTTTGTGTCTCGTTGGTTTGTTGTGTGCACCTGTGTCATCCTGATCCCTGGTGTCACCCAATCAGCTCCCTCCAGCTGTTTGTGTCTTGTCCAGGTGTTCCTTGTTGTCTCGTTACTTTGCTTGTATTTAGTTTCTGGTTTCCTTTCAGTTGGTGCTGGGTCATTGTCCATGTCAGCGTCTCCTCTTGTGGTGTCAAGTAACTTTTTTTTCCATGCCAAGTCCAAGTTGCTTTTCTAGTATTTGTTTGGTTACTTTGAACCTTGTTTTGTGCTTTGTCATTTTTTTTATTTTCCTCGTTCTTTGTTTGCATTTTAGCTTTCTTTTGGTAATTAAACTCTTTTTGTTAAAACCGCTCCCTGCCTGGCTTCCCTCCACCATGCCAAAATCTGACATCAGTGGTGAAGGTTTTCTAGCAAAGGTTTTATTGAGGGACTGGATGACCCCAGTCATGGCAGGGACAGTGAGGAGGTAGGAAAATGTGAACATTCCAAGTACTACATGTAGTGGAATTGTTGTTACGCTGGTCAGTGTGTCACTTGAGGCCAACGTAAACATTGAAGTCATCCCAAAAAAAATTATTAAAATGAGCTTGAAAAAAAGTAAATGAAATTTCTTTTGAACAAACTATTACTCAACAAGGAATAGATTAAAGGAATTATGAACTGTTTAAGGTGCAAAGCCTCAAGTTCCTTATTTACCTTCCTTTAACTGAAATTTCACGATTAAATTGAATTCCAAAAAAAAAATAAAGCAATGAAACATACTTGCATATTGTATTTCATTCACAACTCACACCAAACTGACATTCTTTTCTACCTGTAATTTAAAGTTATCTTAAAATGAAACACTATGATAAACTGCATCAATCTTTCCTCCAACAAGTCCATGTGTGTCACTGCTAGGATTTTTATCTGGAAGGTACTTGCCTCAAAAAATATATTTTTACTTTGTGTTTGTCCAAAATAATGAATTGGCGCTGATCTCAGCTCACAATATTCTATTCTCTTCTCAGTCAGGACACAATCCTTGACCAAAGAAGGAAGACAACTAGGATTCCACTTTTTACACGTGCCCTCTGTTGGAGAAGATAATTGGAATGTGACAACTTACCCGTGTGACAACAAGCCCTCTATTATTATAGTCTTTGAAGTGATGTATTTAAACTGTCACTCAGTTTAAAATCCCTAGTCAGGGTCATGCAGGAGAAAATGAGATGATTGTAAACTGACAAGGTGGGTGCTAAATCATGAACAAGCAGGCTATGAACCTTCAGCTTACATTGTTTCCATCTTAAGTATGGGCTACATTAGGGAGTCCATCGGGTTTGATATTCTTAGGGACTGTCCTCAAAGGGACAGTGTTGCTCAGTGTGACACTAAGTGGATTAACACACAATTTTTTTCTCCTCTTGTTTTAACAGCAGTGTGTGTTTGTTTCTATTGATTGAAATGGTTTTGAACAGCACCTCCTCGTGTGTCTAAGAAAGCCAGTCTGAATGCTGTGGATTGTTTATTGTAATCTGTAATGTAACAGATGGTCAAATCTCGTGGCTTATGAGTAAATGTCAAGTCGAGTTCAAGTTGTCTAAATAAGGGGGTGCTAAGCACGGGTCACGCTCTATTATCTGTCTGAGATTGCATTTTGATACAACAATAGTTTCTCCCTGTGCTACAAGGCTATAACATTCATTTGTACAGATGCAGCCAATCATTTGCCTATTTGAATGGTAAAGGGATTTGTTTTTTTTATATGGCTTTTTACGTGTATGCAAATGAGTTTATGATTAGATTTCTTGGATAAACTATTTTTAAAAGGAAATTCCTCTGAACTATGCAACTATGGAAGAAATAAAGTGATTATTTCTCTCCAAATCATCATGCGGGAAAATTTAGGCATTTGGGCTTCAGTAAAACAATAATAATCATAATAGTAATTTTGTGGTGCATGTTTTTTTTTTCAGGTTAATCCCAGGGACTTGGAGCAAAGCTTTGACAAGACAATAAAACAAAAATAATCGTTTTTCTTTTTTAGATAAGCAACAGTTGTTCGTTCTTAAATTCACATTGTGTATAACAGCAAAATTTATATAGTCTATTTAAACAGTGTATGTGTGTTGCAATGTTAAATGGTATGCATGGAATGAGTATTTATAAATTCAATGTAAATACATTACGTATATCAGCACCCTTTGGACTTTAAAAAAAAATAATTTGATGTATTTATTCGTTTATGCTGCGAACCTGTGTCAGTTTCTGTGTTGCTCCGTGTTCCCTTATAAGATAATTATAGTTTTTTTGATAGTTAGTAATAGTTGTTTGTATTTGTTAGGATGGAGCATCATATTTATAGAATTATCTGCAATAAAAATGATTTAGTTTCCACCTGTTGGCAGTAAAGAGAAATGCAGGTGTAAAAGTAAAAAATATATATAAATACATAAAATGTCAAGTGGGAACTTGGTCCACAGAGCAGAATATTAAGAACCACTTATAGTCACTGTCGAAAGCAAAAAAAAACATATTTCGGTATTATTGACCGCCGGTGAATTTAAAACATGATTAAAAAGTTTAAATTTTCACCTTTACTTTCTGTTCCCAAGCATCTTATTTTATTTTGAAGGTACAAGCCGGAAGTTATTTTCTCTTTTTTTTTTATTATTTTGAAGGTACAAGCCGGAAATGAAACACGGCCACACCATCAGGGGCTACAGCACAGGGAAGTCGTCATCGGAAGTGACGTATAGAAAATGACAGGCAATGATGAACGTGACTTTTCACGACATGTGAAGGGATGACGCGCACTGTACACCTGCAGCACTCCTAAACACACCGGCTCACCATAGTGAGCCAAGAAAACGCCGGCAATGGACGACAGTTGTCAGCGAGCGCCGCTTTTTACATTCGGCGTGATAGCTGACGTCCAGTACGCCGACATGGACGACGGGCTCAATTTCAGCCAGACAAGAACGCGATACTACCGAAGTAGTCTTGGGCTGCTCAGAAAAGCTCGGGAAAACTGGTCCCACTCGACCGACCGTCCAAAGTTCATCATTCAACTGGGAGACATCATCGACGGGTTCAACAAGGGTCGCGGAACCTCCATTCGAGCGCTAGAGAAAGTATTAGAAGAGTTTAGCTTCAGTTCCATAGACGTTCATCATGTGTGGGGCAACCATGAGTTCTATAACTTCAATCGAAGCGAGCTATTGCGTTCCAAGCTGAACAGCTCCGTACTTGCTGACGCGACCCTCAGCGGAACCCGGGCCGGTGGCGATATCTACGCCTATAGCTTCAGTCCCTTCCCCGGGTTCACATTTGTCGTGTTGGATGCTTATGATGTGAGTTTGCTTGGTGTAGATGAGGACAGTCTGCAGTACCGCGGTGCTTTAAATTGGATTAAAAAACATAACAACAATGAGGATCTCAACTCCCCCCCTGGTAAGGACACATACGGAAAACCTTTTTGGGACGTGACGTCACATATAATTGCAAAACGATACTAGGGCTGCGTAGTATCAGATCGATATCGATTTTCTTTCACATAGCCCGATATCCTACACGAAAATCTATAGTGATAATTTTATTAACCTCTTTTTCCTGACTTCATGCGTCTCTTTTTTCTTTTTTTTCTTAAATTCACACTTTTATAACAGCTAATTATTTTTTGTCTTGAAGCAAAGCTAAACTGATTAAAAAAAAATAAATATCTACTTGTTGTAATTTGAGAACATTTGTGAATACCTCAAGTCAAGGTCCAAACTCAGTACTCCTTTGTGAAAACAATTATAAATATTTTATACTACTTCTGTATATATCTGTTATACTGTACAAATTTTGTAGAGTAATAAAATAAGTTTTATCCCTTCTGTAAACAAATGACTTGATTTTTGTTCTTAGGATTATTTGATGATCTAGAGCAGAGGTTCTCAAAGTTCAACGGTGGTTTCAGCAAGGCCCAGCTGGCGTGGCTCGAGTCTGTTCTGTCCTTAGCCGACAAGAAACGTGAAAAAGTCACCATTGTCAGTGAGTAGTATTTTTATTTTTTTTACTACCGTTGCCTGCTGTGCTACAAATAAGATTAAGAAGTGAATAAAACGTAACATTTGGAAATCTCCAAATTAGTTTCTCGTCCTGTTTTACTATCTAGGTCACCTCCCAGTCCATCCGTTCTCCACAACTCCCATGTGCCTGGCCTGGAACTTCGATGAGCTTCTCTCCACTATACAGTCCCACAGCAGCGTGGTGTGTTTCATAGCCGGACATGATCATGACGGTGGATATTGCTTGGATAAAAGCACAGGAATTCACCACCTTACGCTGGAGGGAGTCATCGAGACGCCGCCAGACAGCAACGCGTTTGGAACCGTCTCAGTGTATGAAGACCGGATGGTCTTGAAGGGGGTCGGGAGGATTCCAGACTTGACATTTTCTTTCCCTGGCGATGGAAACCAAAGATGATTGAACTTTTAGTTTTTTGTGGATGCCATTGTTTTGTATGTACGGTATCTGCATTATATATGTACATTTACATGGTGGAGTTTTTATGAGGAAAATGAATCTGGAAGGAATCATTGTTAAATTTTGCACTGAACTGATTACATTTGAATGGGCTTAAGCATATTGTCAGGCAAATATTGTATGAGCAAAAAAAAACATAGTGTCTGCATCAGGGCCTATGTTTTATACATTTATAGCACTTTAATTTTCACTGGAACGATTTGGTAAATTCTGAATGTATTGTATGTTTCTATTTAAATAAAACAGTCCGCTGACATGTTATTAATTTAATTATTTTAAAATCAGACTTTTTACATGTGTCCCATTTGCAAACGTATGTGGTGAAATCTTTTGGTGAGCTACTGCCGTCATGGCTGATTTTCTAGTGACACAATGAGCTTAATATTAGACTAAAAATGCAAATGACACATTTATATAGCCAGTTGTCAGGATATATTTGTGTAAATGCATCAGTGGTGCAATTTATTATATTTGAAAGGGCATGCACTAATACCGACTGAAAAATAAAATTAACCGAATGATGGATTTCTGTTTTTTTTTTAACTTCTTTTTTGCATAACTTTCAAGAGCAACTCAGTATTATTTGGTTGAACCTGTGTTCAATCACAAATATACACTGACCACATTTGGAAGAGCAACTACTTTCGTTTGAATATTTCTTTAATTCCCCCTTAACCTAAATGACATGTTGGCTGCATAAGAAATGCATAATATTTGCCACGCCCGTTATCAAAACTGTTTCCAAGATTGGGCCCACATTTTACATTAACATTTTTCACAGAAGGCAATAGTACGAAAGAAAATACAAATTATCTAGGCGTGAATCGGAGTAGTTGAATCCAAATCAGTTTTTCTATTGAGTGAATTGTAAAAAATAATCTGCAGTAATTGTCTGCTGCCATCTAGTGGAAGTGTATTTATTGTATTATATCGCTATACGTCGTTGGCAAAAATTCAAAAGTTGTTTTGAATAATTATAAGTGAAAATGGACAATTAATTAACAGCCGCACACCATGCTTTCTCGCGGCATACTTCGGCTTAGCTGAGAAGACTAATACGCAAAAATTAATACCCAATCGACTCAAATGTGATAACGTGTGTGTATGTGTGGGAGTGGGGGGGGGGGGTAAATGAATTTATTCTTTAATTAAAAAAGATTGGAGGCGTTGTTTGAAGTGGGAAAATGTGCTTCTGGTTTGTCCGACGGTACGTTAAGGCAACGTCAGCAAAGACGTGGCCATATCGCATCTGCTGCGTTCAAGTTGCGCAGTGTCCCGTCTGGAGGCAGAGAGAGGGCGAAGTTTCACTATCTGCATTGCAGCCCGAGCGCTGCTGCCGGAACCCAACACAACAATGGCGACTCCCAGTCCTGACAGCAACTCCTCCAGCTCCAGCAACAGCTTCAGCATTGTAGGATCCGCGTCGCACCAATTCCACCAGCAGACACAGAGTAGCAGTATGCAAGGTACACAAACACATTTTATCTTGTCGATCTTAAAACGGGATCTGTAAGGAAATGTAGCATTGTAGCTCCCATAAGTAGGAACTGTTGTAAAGGTAGAGAGATTAATATTGGATTATGTAGTCAGACCTTTCAAAATAAAATGCAAGTCGTTGTTGGATCCTAAATTAATTGCTTAGATACGCGAGTAAGCCCATGAAATATTAGTCCAAATATAAAAATCCTCAACAGAAAGTCTTTTACGACCACCATGTCACGTCTTTGTAAACTATAACACAAAAATCACCAATATGGTGTATGTAGCCTTTTACGTTGAAGCTTACATTTGACCGTTTCCGCTAACGCCTTAGCTTGGTTTAGC
Source organism: Idiotropiscis lumnitzeri (assembly GCF_059441095.1). NCBI lineage: Eukaryota > Metazoa > Chordata > Actinopteri > Syngnathiformes > Syngnathidae > Idiotropiscis > Idiotropiscis lumnitzeri. Next base: position 3,400,769 of record NC_142410.1, read on the forward strand.
TAGCTTCAAACAGCTCTACAACCAACTCACAGCTATGAGGCTAGCATTGATGTGGTAGCCTCGTTTAGCTGCTGCATCGCCGGGCCTTTTTGGCATCTTGGAGACTTGTATTGCCCGAGTCCGTCACGATCCTCATTTCTCAAAAACTATTATGTTTAAAACTGCAACCGATGCATTTAATAAGTAAATATAAGACCACCGTCACTGACAGTGCTGCCGTTGTGCTCATACTAGCAGTGAGCAAACCAGGCCTGGATTGAAAGTATTTCTTCTTAGCCAGGCCACTGTTATGTTCACAATAGCTTATAACAACTCAATTACAAATACATTATAATACATGCTCTTAGTCACTGGACTTTTAGGATTTAATGCTGGTGCTGAGCCAATTGCATTTTGCAAATGTACCACACATTTAGATCAAGTAATATTTTATGAAGCATTAAACACACTGTATCAGGTGTAATTCTCCTTCTAGTCCTAACATATCCTTGAGTGTGTCATCTATTCTTAAACGTGTTATACTGCTATTACAGTAGAACTTATAATGATAGGGTCATCTTCCTTGTATTGAAGCTCCTGGCTGCAAATTCTGGATCTAATATTGTTTCACAGTGACATATGTGTCATTCTGCTGACACAATGTTGTCAGACTTACTTAATGACTAATACTTTATGACAAGAGTGTGATTTGCGCATTAGGCAGCATCGTGTTCGGTGAAGGATGCATTATTAGTTGATAATGGATGACATTTTCATTAAATGTTTTGCCCCGCCTTTTTACATCACGATGTGATAAATGGCAGCATCACCCTATTCACAAATGTGTATTTGCATGATCTTATTATTTGGCACATGTGTAGTATCAATACTTTGATCTAAACCCTACAGAAACCAACAGCTGCTGGAGATGTCAAAATGAAACAGGTATTCACATTTATCTTACTAGGCTTTAGTCTCCTGTTGGAAGGGATCTGTTTGCCATTTTTACAGTATCTTGGGCAAATAAAATCAATAATTTGGTATTATTATTTTTTAAAAATGTTTATACAGTCAAACCTCTATTCACGAATGACAAATGTACTAATGAACTGTACTGTGTTGTGGTTTCTCCAGCACAGCTGAATCAACATTTACTGTATTTTAGTCACAGGTTTTTGCTCTAAATAAACCACCAGTACGGTTCCCAAGAAAGTGAGATAAAATCAAGTGAAAGTATTATTAGGATGTTGCAGTTGGACAAAGAAGGACATCCTATCCAAATATGACAGTGTTTATGTTTCTGATTTTGCTACACAATTTGGTTTGATGAAATCTACAAATTATGTCCCATTCTTAAAAGAAAAGCAGTTGTAAAGGAAGCTGATGTGGCTAAAAGTGTCATTGTATTCATTTTTAACTCAATACATAAAACAAGGTAAGCATGACTTTGTTCTTGGGCCAGAACAGATTAATTCAATTATTTTATTGAAAGGGGGAAACAAGTACTTTGGTAATTTGGTCACAGAATGTTTGAAATTCATGAATCGAGGTTTGGTGTTGTTCGGTAAGTTTCCTTTATTATTATTATTATTTTTTAATTTCAGATTCAGATTTAGTCCCTTTTGTATGTTGCCACCTACATTTTAAGTGAAACGTCTCTAAAATGTCTGATGCAACACATGCAACAACCCGCATGCATAAACAAATGACAAAAATACAGTAAGTATTGTAAAAGAGTTTGGTTCGAAATTCTTCGCTGGCAGCTCACTTTTGAGGGACACTATCACAGAGGTATTGTGTCAACTAATTAGGCAACAGTGTTCATTATTGTTGGCAGTTGTTTGGAAAATCACTGAATTAGATTGAATTAAATTGTAGGTGCAACTCATTTAATGGCTCCTGGGTGTGACTCTTAAAATAAAATTAAAAAAAAGCCCCATAAATGCTAATTAAAAAAAGCAAAATTACTGTGTTGCCCAAACTGCAAGGATCTTTTTAAAAAAAAAAATCCTGAATTTGCAAACATGTGAATATTGTACAAAAACAAAGTGCAGAAAACTCTTTAATTATTGTTACTTGCTGCCATGATGCTTTCAAATAATAAAAATTCGTAATGTAAACAAAATCAAAAGTAAGTATGTGTTCTTTTATTGTTACTTCAGGATTTCAGATAAGCCTGTCTGGAGTTTCCCAAAGTAAGCAAATAACTTGCACGCTAATCACGCCACTCTAATCTCTTGGTGGGTACGCGTACACCTCAGTAGTCTCAGGTGCTTTTCCTAAACCTCTGCTGTTCAGCTTCTGGACTCTGATTGGCTTATGTCATGATGGGCTGCAGTCAGGGGTACATTTTAATCTTGATCGTTTCCATTTGATATGTTAAATGGGTGAAAGGAAGCCACTGTACACTTCTGAGGCAGCCTGTGTGGTGCTCTGGTAATTTGGGAGTCTGTCCACTCTCCACTGCTTAACTCAACTTTGGCCAAGAACGCCATGTTTGCATTAGTGCTTTATAGTAGTGGAATCGCTTTGCGCCTTTATTTGAACAGGGCATGACAAAGAGGACGTAACGCTTGAAAGCAGCACTTTCCATCAATAGGTGAAAGTTTTGTATTTGCGATCAGGGGTTCTCAACTGGTGTCAATCCCATGATCTATAAGATGCGACTCAAAAATAGAGAAGTCAACCAAAACAAAATGAAGTTCACCTTGTATATTTAAAACAATCACATAGCTTAACATTTAAGTTCTATAATGTGCTTTCATCCTTCTAACAACTGATTGAACACAAACGGTGCTGCAACACATGTAGATAAATTGTGGCTCACAAACATGAATGTAATCCAAAATAAAATGTTCACCTTGTGTACTTAAAACAACCACATATCTTAACATTTGAGTCCTTAATGTACTATAAATCCTTCAAGCGATTGATTGAACACAAATGATGCTGCAACACGTGTAGACAGACAATACTGCCCATGATCTATAAGATGCGACTCAAAAATAGAGAAGTCAACCAAAACAAAATGAAGTTCACCTTGTATATTTAAAACAATCACATAGCTTAACATTTAAGTTCTATAATGTGCTTTCATCCTTCTAACAACTGATTGAACACAAACGGTGCTGCAACACATGTAGATAAATTGTGGCTCACAAACATGAATGTAATCCAAAATAAAATGTTCACCTTGTGTACTTAAAACAACCACATATCTTAACATTTGAGTCCTTAATGTACTATAAATCCTTCAAGCGATTGATTGAACACAAATGATGCTGCAACACGTGTAGACAGACAATACTGCCCTACTATTTTATACTTAATTGCCATTACTGTGTTATTATAAAGTACAGTATTTTTGAGTGCCATTTCTCCTCATCAAAATAAACAGTTTGTTTGAAAGGGAAAAAACTGGAACTGATGAATGACATTTCCATTCTTTTCAGTGGGAAAAATTGAATTAAAACCATATTGCAAGTCATCACTGGAAGACACACATTTGGCCAAATGTTAATAGGCGTGTTGTTGGTCTAATGGCCAGGTGTCGTCGTCATCGGGAATAAACATAGCAAATTATAATAAAATAGCTAGTCCAGCAAATTTGTGTGTTGGGAACCCCTATAATGCACCTAGATATAGGATAACACATTTTAATTGGCATCTCGAAATAACTCAACCGTATTCGAACTGTTTTGGCCCACTTAATTCTTCTTTCCAAAAGGTTGGAGTTGTAACACTGGTGATTCCTTTCTCTGTTAATGCGTTACATTTGTTACTGACCCCTCTGATTGTCAAATTTTAGGGCGCGTTTCAGTATTAATTCCACACCTGCCGTCTCAAGTGTATACGTATATCCTGCAACATTATGACCATTTGCACCATGTCATGATATCTACCACCACTATTGTATGAAATGTTCATGATATATTTTTTTCAATTTTTTAAAATTATTTATCAATACGTTCATTATTATGGACTCACAGTACCGTTCTTGAATATCATATTGTGCAAGTGGTCAAATAATGTGGCTGGATGTTGTAGCCTTTAGTGTGTAAGCATTACATAACGCTTGCAGCTCTTCACATGTAACGCCATGTTTTGCTGTGCGTCATACGAGATGTGCATGTTGCGGCAATGTGTTTTTTTCTTTTTCGACTGCCAGGTAAACGTAAAGCGCTGAAGCTGAATTTCGCCAGCCCTCCGGTGAAGCCAGCGTCCCGCCTTCCGCTCAATCCAACGCCCCCTTCCTTTCAGAACCCCCACATGTGAGTAGGCCCGGCCACGTTGGATTCATCATTTTGCCCGTTGTCAAGGCAAGAAAGGAAAAAAAGAGAATGTGGCTTTGTTATTACTTTGGCTGCGAAAAGCTTTCTGGATTGACAGTTCAGCAGCTATAAACAAGTCGATACACTACATATGACAACTTCCTTGCTCGCCGTTATCCAAGACTGCTCCTCATTTTTTGCTCGGTACCAGCAGCAATCAGAAGCTGGCTTTGTTGTTCACAGACCGCAGTGATATTGTCCCACACTTGTAACATTGGAAAAGTACCGCCGGAAACGCTCATCTCCACTTTGGTCATTTCAGAAAGTAGTTCTTATTCTATTATTACAAAAACATGTTTTGTGATTAAACGCCTGGAAGTAAATGGGAAGGAATTTGAACGAAAGATGACAAACTGACAAAGCTGGGCACTTGACCCTTTTTTTCCCGACAGCCCCCCGCCCTCTGGCCGCAATCTCTGTACATTCGACCCTTCGGCCTTATTCACAAAAATTGTCATCCTCCTAATTTGTTCCTCCGTATGCCTATTCTGTAATTAACTCCATCTTGTTTCATCCCTTCTGTCCAATCCTCATGGTCCGCCAGAGAGCGGCTGAGAACGCACAGCATCGAATCGTCAGGGAAGCTTAAGATTTCTCCTGAGCAGCACTGCGACTTCACGGCGGAGGATTTGAGAGACCTCGGGGAGATCGGACGTGGGGCGTACGGCTCCGTCAATAAGATGGTCCACAAACCCACGGGCCAGATCATGGCAGTCAAGGTGACGTCTTAAATCGGCTAACATTTCTCTTGTTAACAAAATTTTGAAGATTTTTTTTTTTTAAAACTATAGATGATATACTGATTGCTTTATAATAAATGAAATCATACGACAAACTATATATATATTGGTCTACTACTGTCTTCAGAGTACTGCAAGTATCTTCTTCTGAAATCTAACCTGTTTGTGCTATTTTTTTTTTATTTTTTTTTGCTCTCAGAGAATTCGTTCCACTGTGGATGAAAAGGAGCAAAAGCAGCTGCTGATGGATCTCGACGTGGTGATGAGGAGTAGCGACTGTCCATACATTGTTCAATTCTACGGGGCTCTCTTTCGAGAGGTATGACAAACTTGCAAGGGACGCCGAATGCGTCAGGCAATAGTGCTCCTGATCATTTTCATAAATGTGTGTTGTGTTCTAAGATTTTATTTGATTTGTGTTTCAGGGGGACTGTTGGATTTGTATGGAGCTCATGTCTACCTCATTAGACAAATTTTATAAATATGTATATTGTGCATTCGATGATGTTATTCCAGAGGAAATATTAGGCAAAATAACATTAGCGGTAAGTAGTGCATTAAACTTTTCCCACTGTTTATTTTTATGCCGTATCGCACATATTAAAATTATTGTTGTATTTCTGTGCCTTTTTAACAGACCGTGAAAGCACTGAACCACTTAAAGGAAAACTTGAAAATAATTCACAGAGGTGAGGCGATGATGCATTGTGTATGATCGTTGTTTGCAGTATTTTAAGTATGATGTCATTCCATGGTTGGACTTTCCGTGCTGTCGTCCGTTGCCGGCGATGGTGGAAGTCAGTCGCCAATCAAATAATAGGGGGGGGGGGATTGCACCCCCAGGATTTGATGCTATTTTTATATTAGCCTGTCAATGGGATTTTTAAATTGGCGTTAGCATTAGCACCAGTCATGTTTCTAAAACTGCCTTGTAGTTAAATATACAATATGTGTACCGGGAGTCTTTGTTGTTGTGTGTTTAGCTTTACATTTAACGCTAAAATTAGATTTCAGTGAACATCTTAAAGCAGTGATGGACAAATGAAGCTTCATGAAGCACTTGCGATGTTTTACTCCTCTAGATGGCACTTGTGGTTTAAAGATGCAGTGGAAATGTAATCAATTTCCCTTTGCACTTGTCTTCATCTTGAAACCCAGAGAACCCTGTGAAGGAGTTAAGAGAAAAAAAAAATCACAAGTGCTTCATGAAGCTTCATCTTCCTATCACTACATTAACACATACTCAGAGAGGGCAGAAGAATATTGTCTCACACACACACACTTGCTGCACAAGCAACATGTTGCATTCAGGAAGTATCCGCAATGTCAGAATTTGTAAATACACATTAATAGCACATTAATAGCGTTTCTTATATCATATTTTTATGATTGTGAAAAGCCAAAATGGAAATCATGATTGAATCCCACATGATCAACAGAATTTTCAACAAAAAAAAAATATTTATAATTTCTACCTACAAATTGAGCATCAGGACACAGAATTTTCTTCAAAGCTGGATTAAAGGAACATCTCACTCTCAACCATTCTAGACATCAAACCTTCCAACATTCTTATGGACCGAAAGGGTAACATCAAGCTGTGTGATTTTGGGATCAGCGGGCAGCTCGTGGACTCCATAGCCAAGACCAGAGATGCTGGCTGCAGGCCCTACATGGCAGTAAGTCAAAAGAATTATAAATTGACACCCATGTGTTAATCCCAAATACCAAACCAATTAATTACAAGTAATAACAATGAACCGAGCAACATTTGAACAGAAGTGGTGTTCGACTGCTCAACGTTGCTTCTTTTGTAGAGGCCGCGCAGGAATACGTAAATGAATACAATTTTAAATTAAAATTTTAAAATGAACCACAAAAGCTCATGGAGGATATTAATTGACAAAAAAAACAAAGGTCATTTTGCTATAATTATAGTGACTTTTTTTTTTTGTTTTACAAATGTAAAACGGTTTCAATTGATCTTTTTTTTAAAGCCCTCTCATTTCCATTTTATTTGATTAACAGAAATGGGTTTTTTTTTTTCAAATTTAGTTTGACTTATTTACTTACTATAATTTGGAGAGGCATTTCACAAATTAATTTGTATGATTAAGTGGTGAATTAAAAATAAAATTGTTCATCATCAAAATTCACAATTGGAAATGTAAATAAAAAAAAATAAACACCTTGATGCTGGTAATAATTAAGCATAAAAAATATTCCTTTTAACATTCATTGTGTTCGTATTTGTGTGTGTGCCCCTCATTGAATTTTGATCGATGGACTTTTTCCTTGTTTAATGTGAACTTGGCATTATTCACTTACTTCACCTAGTGGAACATAAGAAAAATAAAATTGTTTTGTGTGTGTTCTTCAGCCTGAAAGAATAGACCCCAGTGCCTCGAGGCAAGGTTACGATGTCCGTTCCGATGTATGGAGCTTGGGAATCACTTTGGTATGAAATCCACACGCTGCTATCTCCTAAATCACATTTTTTTTTCATTTATTATTTTTTATATATAATTATGTCTGGACTAACTGGAATTGCAGAACAGTTTCTAAATTCACACGTTTTGTGTTTGCTTCTAGTATGAGCTAGCCACTGGAAGGTTTCCGTACCCCAAGTGGAACAGTGTTTTTGACCAGCTGACGCAAGTGGTGAAAGGAGAGCCTCCTCAGCTCAGTAATTCTGAGGAGAGGCAGTTTTCCCCAAAGTTCATCAATTTTGTCAACTTATGGTAAGCGAAATGCTGTTTTACTTTAAATGGCCTGCCTCTCTCCTCGTGCCTGCCATGTTGTCAGCACCGATCGTGCAAGCGTCAAGTCACTTTATTAAGGCAGTCTTACCGAGCCCCTGCCTCGAATAGCGAAACATTTCGAATGATTTACAATACATGCCACAAAATGGCTTGCAAATCACTTCAAACACAAAGGATCATAAAACATGAACAGATGGAAACAATCATGTAACCATGTTGCATAACGCTGACGTTGAAATTTCAAATCTATACGATTGGTCTCTCCCTGTGAGTATGTTATTGCTCAATCTAAAGTGTTGTAAATTGACGATGCAATGTTAATAATAGTTAATCAAACGTCATTATTTTGGTTTCCTGAGAAGTGATGACTTTGAATTACGAGGCGCACGCCCGTACTTTTTTTTTTTCCCCTCTTGGCCAGGTCGCCATTGCGAATCAGAATCTGTTCTCAAATGCCTTACCTAGATGTATATAAAGCTTAAAATCAATTCCTTGATAGTAGTTGGCCTACTAACCACATAATGCGCTAGCACAAACTAATGTAACATCACACATGGGTAAGCAAATATATTTACGAGCTTTGTACCCAAAAATTATTGAGTCAGGAAACTCAAAATATTTTGCAATTACATACAATAATAATGTTTGATAATACAAGGAAGTTGTAACGGTCATTAATAGACTATATGATAGCTGCAAAGTGAGAAGCAGTATCATACTTCCAGGTTTCTTCAATGCACAGTATGCGCCACCAGATGGCGCTAAAGTAATTGTTTTAGCTTGAGCATAAAAGCAACAAAAATATGAATCTGATTTTCAAGGGGGGAATGCAGGGTGCGAGTACTCTCAATGTCACTGGGATAAGAAATTTCCGTATGACTTTTCAAATGCAGTTTTTATATATTTATTATGGTAAATAAATTATATATCAGAATGCCCTTTATTGTCATTACACTTTGTGTACAACGAATTTGGAGAGTTCCCCTCTTCAGGGCAATAAAACAAATAAGTTAATTAAATATAACAATTAGATTAGTTAAAGATTATGTTCCAGAACACCCCTGCAAAAAGTGAAATCTACGCTACCTAGGCGTGTTATTATGTTATTTACAGCACTTAAAAAAGACTTAGTGTCTTTAGGCACACTTTTAATTGATATACACCCATTTAAACATGTATATTATTTTGAGGGGGAGTTTTTGCCAAGTCATGTTGTACAAGTATATAAAAATATGCTCCAAGGATATCAAATGAAACAATACCCTTACTTATCGTAAATGTATAAGCTCCTAAAAAGCCAGAGCTAACCACACGTTTCGATAAGTCCACTGTAAAATGTCCAATCTTCTCTGTTCTATCACTTTATTCAAATATCACAATGCAGCAAAATTCATTTGACTAGTTACCTCTCGCAATATTAAATCAAACGGGTAAACCATTTCTGTGTGTGACTTCATACGTTTGTGGCTTCTAAAAATGACACTCTTATTTCCCCAGCCTTACAAAAGATGAATCGAAAAGGCCAAAGTACAGGGAGTTGCTGGTAAGTGTCTCCTTTCTCGGAGCGAATGGAAAATGTCATTGTTATATCTATATACTAATGCTAATTTCCAAAATGTCATACAGTCTTTGTTTCCATCTCAGTAATGCCGTCATTGTATTTGATTGTCCTGTTAGAGTGAGCTCAGCCAAAAATGGGAAGCGGTCAATTTAAACTATCGATTCACATTTCTATCATCCCCACCAAATGATTACAAGCTCGGGTAATGGCTGAATGGGCAAGGTCACTCCACTTGGAACCACTACAAAAGTTAACTGCATTCAAAACATTCAACGAGCAGTGGCTACATTTACATGGGAGGGGGAAAAAATGTTTTATTCCGATCAAAGTTCAGGCTAAAATTATGATCGGGTGCACTGTTTTTCAGGGACATTAAAAATATTGATCCCATTAGTTCGTGTCCGTGCATCACACGTTCGATCGGGCCGATATGCTTTTTTTCCGGGTCGTGGAGGCCGATAAACCGATATTTCAAGCGATATTCGTTAGGTCAAAAAAAGGTGTCAAAATTTTTAAAAATAAACTCCATGTATTATAGACCAATGAAAACAAAGATCTTTTTAAAGTTTACTACGGCAAATTAGTTTTCTACTAGTTGTGAGTTGTAGTAGACTGACATTTATGAACATTTCGGCAATGTCTTTTCTAGTGCGTGTGACTTGAGGTGAAAAAGCAAACAGGCAGCTCACTGCTGATTGGCTGCTACCCACTGCACAAGGAACCAATCAGATGGTGCTGTGGGTGTGCCAATCTGCTTCTGCAGGCAGGGCCACCAGCACAGCAGAGAGACCGAGACCAGCTTTTAATTTATTAGTCTTGAAAGTAAAAAAAAAAGTGTGATTCCAATTATCGGCAAATGTCAAATATCAGCTTGGTCGATAGTTGGTCTATTACTAGAACAAATTATTTTTGTATGCGCAGATTGACCAAATATACCGCAAATAGTCGGAGCGACAAAACATCGCTTTGTCCAATTCTATTTCAAACGTTCATATATGTTTACCGTTTGCGCTGTTACGTCAAGTTCAGTCTTACGCCCGCCTTGTCTTTCGCTTGCTCTGCATTTTTAGGCTTTAAATCCAAATAAATGTGTTCATGTAAACGTAGCGCGCGTGTCTATGAACTCAGTTTGGATCCAGGTCTGTATTACGTGGTTTTACAAATCAAATAGACACGTCATCATCATTCTGAATCATTCTTATCCTGATAATTGATTTATATTGTGCATGGATAAATTTGAGTTCTCAGAACTCGAATGTTAACTATTGCGTGTATTTGTCTTGCCTAGAAACATCCGTTCATCCTCATGTATGAGGAACGTTTTGTGGATGTCGCCACTTATGTGTGCCGTATCCTGGATCAGATACCCGCCTCTCCCATCTCTCCGATGTATGTGGACTGAGGGAGTTGGAGGTTTTTTGGGGGCGGGGAGCACCGTCCTCCCCACCATACAGCGGGTGAGAAGCACAGAGCTTCGCATTCTTAGCTCTTGGACTTTTACAGAATCACCGATTTAGTCACGTTCCAAAGAAGAGAGGAACACGAGTGGTGCAATGAGATAAATATCGTTAAAGCAACCCTTTTATCATACATCACCTCATTTAAAGTCACTCATTGTTCACACTCACAAAAAAAAAAAATCTACCAAATAAAACAGACAGAGCAATGTCGCTCGTGACTGAAAATAGCCACTTATTGGATTGTGCGTTGTGGACTGTATGTATGCTTTAGTGTGTTTACTTCTGTCAACACACACGGCCATCTTGGACTTTGGCTCCATGGTAACTAAATAAGTATGCAAAACGCGCTTGTCTGGGTAAATAATTATGAATATGGTTGTGTGGCTTTATGTCCTTCTTTCTCTGTCAATGTGGAATCTGTGAGTGTTTGTCTTAACACACAATGAGGACTATAGTCAATGCTCACGCTCAAGGTCGCCCTAGTTTGCACCTCTTCTGTAATGTCATTGCATTCGAGTCACTGGGATAAGCAGCATTTTTCCGAGGTTGTTATGATTCAGAAACCGGTCTGGGGTCGTTTAAGATGATTTTAGATTTGGAACCCAATTGAGTCAAACAATAATTTGTGGACTCTTCCTTTTATGACTATTGAGGTAAAACAAACTCAATAGGAAAGCAGATTATTTCTGAATTGTTCTGCAGATCTTTTTATTTTTTTTATTTTATTTTTTTACCTAGTTGAATCATGATCATCAGCATCTCTATTTTTAGTGATGGACAAATGAAGCTTTGTAGAGCACTTGTGATTTTTTTTGACTCCTCTAGATGGCACACTTGTTTTAAAGATGCAGTAGAAATCATATAAATTTCCATTGCGCTAGCCTTTTACCTTTAAACCAAGACCGCCATCTAGTGGAGTAAAAAATATCACAAGTGCTTAATGACGTTTCATTTTCCCCATCGCTTCTATTTTGTGTTAGGTATTGTAAATATAACATTATTTTTCTAATATTATTGAAATTTTATGTTTATTATTAATTTGGTTTAGACATGAAGCAAATGTTTTAACTCGGGCTGTCATAATTAAAACTCTGGAGGTTAATCTAAAAAATTTATTTTTATTAAATATACTTCATGTTTGGTGATTTAGCATTAATTATTTAATTAATTTAATTAATTAAATTTATTATTTAAATGCATATCTGTTACAAGCTTCACAAAAAATAGCAGTCGAAAAAATTTGATTAATCGCAATTTATCATGGAATTTTTTCGTGATTAGTTAAAAAAAAATGAATCACTTGACAACACAAGTTTTAACGCAAGCTGAGCAGAGTACATTCCTATTTAAACAGATTCACATTAGAAACATCCCTAAATAAAATTGAGAGCTTATTGATGAGTTCATGACCGAATTTTTATTTCCGATAAAACAAATGCTTATCCCTGCGACTTGAAAATGATGACAATGCACAAACTGGCTAATGCAATGCTTGCCTGATGTAAAGTTACTTGATGTCCACTGATGTATATGTGTATGTATATAGTGCATCTAATCTGCTGTTCTTGGCAGGTTTTGCAAGACCATTAAGGCCCAGTCGAACAAAACAACAAACATGTTGATGGTGGGGAGTACAGGTTAAAAAAAAAAAAGAAAAAGGAGTGGAATTTTCCATTTGAGGGTGGGCCTTGATGCCTCTTTGCATCCTGTCCTCGCACTGTACAGTTTTATTGCTCATCCACACTGATCACAGATCCACCATGCTGCATTACAAAGACAAACAGGTGCACCGATGTATATTTGAGAAATAGCCCGCCGAGGCTTTCCTCCTAATAGAAAAACGACACCAGTAAATGCTGCTAAATAATGTCCTCCTTCCACTTTTGCAACAAAAACTGTTGAGCACGGTGACGGAAAGATCACTCTTCACTTTGATTCCCAACCGTGGACTCAGCATGTTTTTCCCAAGCATGTCGCTCTGGCTTGCACTGAAGATGGAAAAAAAAAACTACATGACTGTGTATTTCAATCAAAATGCCAGAATCCACCCCGAACAAGATCGTAAATTAGGACTAGTGAGATTCGTTGAGATGCATTGCAGTAGAGGCGGTGTTCTCTCTTTAGGTCAACTGGAGAATTCTGTCGCTACTTATTCTGTCTGTCTTTTATCTGTAATGCGGAAATGGTGCACACCTACCAAAAGAAAATGATCTGTTCCTCACCTATGGGGTATGTTTTCTAGCCCTAGTGAATGCAGATCACTGGGGTACATGTTGTATAAATTGCAATCTACTAGAATGTTCATATTAGATTATAAAATAATATTAAGGGCAATTAATATTATATTGTATGTCTATCGAGGGTTACCAATAAAGTTCCTGTGGAAAACACTGGACTTGGTTATGTATTTTATTTTATTTTTTTTATCATCAAAAGAAAAAGTACACGCTGTATTTTGCGGTGGTGAATTTATTGCTCAATTTTCTTTAGTGTACAGGAATGCAGGAATTTAAAAAAAAAAACATTATTAATCAAGCAAGTCAGTGGCCAAGCAACATTGCCGCTTCTGTCAAGTATATACATATTTTTTTATACGGAGTTTGTCATGGAGAAAGTTATTGCTCAATGAACCCAAAGATTATATTCTACTAACGCAAGGATGAAACGTAGTTATGGGAAAACGAAGCTTCATGAAGCAGTAGTGATATTTGCTACTTCTCTAGATTAGGGGTGGGCAAACTTTTTGATTGGCGGGCCACAATGGGTTCTAAAATTTGACAGAGGGGCCGGACCAGGAGCAGATGGATGGAGTGTTTTGGTAATCTCACCTCAAAAATACATTTAAATTTTAATGAAAGTGACAAAAAAGCATTACAACAAATGTCATGTCTTTGAAAAAACACATTATTCAGAAAATAAAACGTTAACAAGGTTTATTCATTTCATTTTTATCAAGTTCGGCGGGCCGGATTAAAACGTTTAACCGGCCGCATGTGGCCCCCGGGCCGTAGTTTGCCCACTATTGCCCTAGATGATGCTCTTGGTTTAAATCTAAAGGCTCGTGCAATGGAAATTCCTAAAATTTCCACTGCATCTTTAAACCAAGTGCCATGTAGGAGGGTCAAAAATGATCGCAGGTGTTTCATGAAGCTTCATTTGTTCATCACCAATAAAAGGTAAATGCAACAGCTGAATAGAAAAATAATGAAATAATTTAATTTACCAGAAAACCTTAAATTCTTACTGATAGTGATTGTAACCTTGTGAAACTATGGGGAATGATTCCAGAACTTTCTTGGTGTTTTGACCTACTTAGTGGTGGAAGAAAATAAATAATTTCTTTTAGCATTAAATATCGATGTAGGTTGTATTTTTAACATGTGAATGTCAGTGCACTGTCATCACATTAAATGACCAATGGAAACACATTTTATTACATACAGTGCACAACTTCACTTAAACATTATAAAACAGAAAGTACAGCATACAGGGTTGATTGATTTACAATTCTTTAAATCATTTAATCCAATAAACATTTTTTTCTGCTTGATGACTGTTTTGTTAAAAAAAAAATTAAAAAAAATCATATTCTCATGTTTCCAAGATGAAGACCAATTCATGATTAGCTAATCCATTTTGTCTTTCTTTGGAGCAGGAAAAAACTGCATTTTGATGAACTTTTATAAAACATTGCCATGAGCATACTACAATAAATTGGTGATCAATGTTTGAAGAGAACATGTGAAAATGGAAAATGGACTAAAAGCATTTGACATTTTGAGAAACACATAGCCTTGCGTCTAGCAAACTCATTTCTCGCAAGAAAGCAAAAAGCTGTCAAGCGTGTGCGAAGTATTTTACATGTGCAACAAAGTGGAATTGCTTTAATCGGGCACCTACTTTGTAAAAGGCAGCTGTGGTGAGTTATAAGGCAGTATTCACAGTAGAAATAAGTATACAGGTATACTTATATATTACATTTATTATTCACAAGTGCTCGTAATGGACAATTTATGATGGCAAATGAGTTAAGAAAACGATTCATTTTGAAGTGGGTATTTCCGTTTGCATCACATTTAAAAGGCGAATGTCCGGAGTTTGCTTTTCAATCCAAAACAGGCGACAATCTCAATAGAGAAAGGAATGTCAGTATAAATACATGAAACGGCACAAATATTATTACACCAAATAAATAACTGGTTGGTTTTTGAAGTTGGAAAGGACAAAAAAAAAGTATTTGTTAGAAAAATAAATGATCTGGCATTGTTTTAAATGGTTGCATGGTAGCAGAAATAATTGGTAAATGCACAATTTCTGCCGATTAAAATAGATATGCTCCCCAGAAAATAATTCAAAGGCATTCATTTGTTTTACTAATGCCACTCCAAGGATAAATATTTTAAACAAACAAAATTTCGAGTTAAAAGGGTCCCTCAAATGAATGCCAGGCATTTCTACATGAGGATAAAAAAAATCCACACACCCTCACTTTAAAAATTTTTGTGATTTAGAAAAATCATTCCACATTTTTTTCCAGTGTTATTGTGACCTATACTTTGTACAAATCAAATCAAAAATCTTTTCACAAAGTGTAAAAGCAAAGAACAAAAAGGCTACGGGAACAGCTGAAGTTTATTGCGAGCTGGCAGGTGTGTTCTTGCTCGCATTTAGCAAATGTTTGAATGTGATTGGTTGATTCTGACCAAAGCCAGATATACGAGCACACACAATCGTATCTCAGTTACTTTTACTTCCCTCTAGGAAAAAAAAATAAATATATATATATATATATATATATATGTATATATATATATATATATATATATATATATTTTTTTTTTTTAATTGAGTAGTACATGATATAGGTCACATTAATAGTGGAAAACATGAAATCATTAATCTAGGTCAAATTTTTTTTACGTCACAAAAAAGAGGCATTTTAACAGGGGTGTGTAGACTTTTGATACCCACTTCAAATTAATATCAGAAAGCAAAAGTGTATCAAATACTGCATCAATTAAACTAAAGGTGCACAGTGAGTTTTGTTCATATTTACATTCAAAGATGAAATTATTAACACAAACGTAGGACCCAAAACTTCAAAATCAAAATTTGGACCAGAGTGGCGATGCTGTAACACTTTTTGAGCATTTTTTTTTTCAAGTGTGTATGATAAAGCTTTATGATGCTTGAAGTAAAATTGTCAGGAGAATATTTCATTCATATTCATTTGGGTGTTGTGCACATTTATGGTTCAGGGATGACTGATTGTGAGTTTGTTGGGTTGGTTGTCCTGTTTTAAAATCAAGCATGGTTACTCCTTTGCTGTCCCATGCGTGCTTTTTTTTTTTTTTTTTTTTTTTTTTTTTTTTGAAGGCTCCTTTATACAATTATGTAAGCTGGTGGATATCATAAAGGATTGTCAGGACAAGCGACCCCATCTGTCTTCTGGCTGCTTTAAGGCCAGGAATGTGTTCAACGCAAGAGCACAGTTGGTGTCAAAGCTGCTTGACCCAGTTAGTTGAGTTTTGCAAAATGTAATTTACCAATTTCCATAAAACTTTGACAAAATGGCATAATGTATACATTTTTTATACTTTTTTTTTTTTTAACAAAAATCAAATATGTTCCTCAAATAATGACTTGATCTCAAGGCCATCGCATACACATAAGGTGCGTAAATGATAAAGTCTATCAGGATTGGCCTGAATCAAGATTGTTGGGCCTCTACTCTTCTGAGTCTGTTCGATTACTAAAAGCGAGTTTCTTGGCTTCGGCTTGTCGAACTGTCTGTGTTTACCAGTGCTCCAGATGAAGGTCCATAGCAGAGTTTAAGTTAATATCAGTGACATCCAAGAACTCTGCATTAAAAATGCTTGGCACAATGGGCGTTGGAACATTGAAGGCAGTGGTTGAGGTTGATGGCGTCAGGTCCAGCCACTCCATCGTCTCCCACGGGGTTTCACTGAAAGCCATGCTGACCATCCCTTGCACCTCGGGGATAGCAGACACCTTGTTGAGGGGTGAAAGAGGCGTGTCCAGCAGATCTCTATTTGCCCCCACTTTGTCCTGTTGGGGATGGTGAGGGTGGCGCTGCTGGTGGTTATGGGGGCTGCTGTATCCGTCACTGTCTCGGTTACCGTCGTCTTCTTGGTGCCCGTCATCTGGGGTCATCTTGACAGAGGTGGCCTCCCCTCCCCTGCTCATGGGGCCCAGCAGAGTCTCCAGGTGGTCATAATGAAGCTGTGTGGGTGAATGGTGTTCGTAGTGGCGGTGGAGCCTTGGGACGAGTAGGCTGGGGTACCCTGGGAACACAGTAATGTGAGGCAAGACTTTGGTTACAGAGGACCTCTCCTTGTCTTCTTTGGCGTTAGCTGGCATCTCTTGAAGAGAAAGAAGATGAGGGAGTATCGCATCAGGTTGACGGTTTTGTTACCAATATAGAGATTTACGAAGTCTAGGTACAAACAATTAGCATGTGTTCACACTTGATCGGATTTGTTAAACAAGCTTTGAAGAAAATCAGGTGCAGACTACTTTATTTTTATTTATTTGGCAGCACATCTTTGTCACACCACGTGCGAGGTTCAACATTTTGTTACAGATTCCAGTGAGTGTAATCACAAATTCCACCAAAAGTACAAAAACAAATTGATAAGGATTTTCCATCCTCCAATGAACATGTCTAATGAGAACTAGTCATAGTCAAATGAAACTTCATGAATCACTTTTGATCGTTTCTGTTTCCTCTAGATGGCACTCTTAGTTGATGCAGTGGAAATTTAACACATTTTCCTTGCACTAGCCTTTACCTTTACACAAAGCGCCCCAGCTAGTTTTTCAAAAGCTTCATTTGTCCATAACTGTTTAGAGACATATTGTAAATTGGTCCAGTATTTTTTTTTCTTAGAGTGCTTCATAAATCTCAATTTAATGCTTACAGGCTAACAAGTTTATGCTAACGCGATAATACAACCTAACTTGAAAAAGCAATAAGCCTGAATAAAGATTTTATATATTGCCCTGTTTTTAAGTTTTATATTGTATGCAATGCCTCTTGACAAGGATTTTAAATCTTGCTCTGTATCCCAGTACTGTTTTTAATGAGACTTGATAAAAAAAATTCTAATGTGCTAACCTTTGTTTAAGCTAAAATATAGTAAATCCAGTTGCTAATTTGCAAAAAGTGCTAAGACAGATGGATAAAAAAAATACATCTTACCTAGGTTTTGCATCTTATAAGAATAGACGCATAATTCTAAATGAGAAAATGAATGTACGTTACTATTTAGTACGGTAACTGCAGCAACAGCGATGTAGAGGACTGATTTTCATGTTTCCGTGCAGTCAAGTATTCTATCAAATGAGAATTGATGAAATGCAAATATGCTAATTGTTGCTCAGCAGCAGTTTTCGGTGGTGGATTTTTTTTTTTTTCCAGAAGCAGGCCCATATATTTATTAAGGAATAATAACACGGGCTGCTTTGCTTAGCAAAGAAATACCTCTCCTGCTTAGCATCAAATAACATATTAAACCAAGTGTGACACAAATCCAAATATTCCAAATAAACAACGGTGTTGAACTGTTCTGCGTTATGTGTCGCTAAAATTTTGCCCTGCTCATGGAACAAAATAGTGCGCTTGACGTCACTGTAAACTATTACAATAGAATGCATTATATGAAAGCTGATGTTCTCACTTGACCATCGTGCATTATCGACTTTTTTAATATGCATTTTTTTTTATCGAGTTTTGTTACTGGATCGTGCGTATTTTATATACATTGATAGAATTAGTATTTGACCTTACCTCCACTTTCTATGAGGACATCCAAAAGTTCATCCATTTGCTGGCTTCTGGTCAGTTGCTGCAACACATAAGTGTTGAATTTAAATAATGGTGATTGATTGCTTTCACTTTGTAAAGATAAAAGCCGTTAAGCAGCCTATCGAGTAGCAGAACAGTTATTGAAATATTTCTTGGAAAAAAAAAGACCATTAGACTGTTTAGACTATTTAAAAAAATGAAAAAAATAATACGAAGGAAGCAGTGTAAAGTATTTGTCACATAGCTCTTTAAAGGGGGAAAAACAGTTTTTTATGTTTTGATGTTTTTTTAAAAAAAAGTAAATTGCTAATTTATGAGTGTGGGATTTATGGAATGTTAAGTGATATTGACTGGGTGCCATCTCACTTCATTGCAATAAATTTTGGGCTGATGATGTTGGAGGATTCTGTACTTTTGCTGGTGAACATGAAATAGATTATTAGCACACAGTTAATGAGGGAGAACCGCTCAAATGAGGAAAGGGAAATTGAAGCAGAAGAGGCTGAAGATCATTATTTTGTTTTGAATCATTAACATCATTACTGGTATAATGCTCTATTTTTTGCAAGTGACTGACATCTACCTTTTGGATCATACAATACAGTGGAACCTCGGTTAACACCTTCAACTGAAATATAAGCAATCCGATGTCATGTTTCCTATTGAAATAAATGGAAATGCCATTTACACATTCCAACCCAGTGCGAAGTTACCTTATTATTATCATACATAGATATATCTGTTGTAATTTCTGGACTATAAAGCGCACCCGCATATAAACCGCAGCAGCTCTTTTAAAAAATAAATAAATAGAAAAATATTTAAAAAAAACAATATACAAACCGCACCAGGCTATAAAGCCGCAGTTTTCTATGTTGGAAAAAAAATTGTTGTTGACTGTTTGTGAACAATTTCTTACTGTGAATGCAAATAAAGGTACATAAACAGATTCTTAAAACAGTGCCTTTTAACGCGGCAACAACTTTGCTAATTAAAACAGAACAGACCCAAGAGCAAAAGAAAAAAAATACAGATTTATTTTGCGATTTTCTGAACTGTAGAGCGCCCCCTACCGGTGCAAGAAAAAAATTGCAGAAAAGCAACATTGTTGTATTAGCCGCATGGTTCAAAATCTAGGAAAAAAAGTAGCGGCTTATAGTCCGGAAAATACAGTATGTTGTTGAGTGATGTGTTAGCTCTCAAATCACTGTACGTCTTAACATTTTCACACAGTAGCCTATTGTGTGTACAACAACACTATTTTCACGTTAAAGTTTTTTTTTTCCTACTTTTTTTCAACAGTAATTTGACCAGGCTTCTGCACAGTAGTGCAGGGCAAATAAAGCTTCATGAAGCACTTATGACATTTTTTTTTCTATTCCATATGTTGCTCTTTGTTTAAAGATAACGGCTAGTACAAAGGAAGTGTATTACATTTCCAGTGAAACTTTAAACCAAAAGTGTCATGATTTGTATTTGTTATTTTTGGTTTAGTATTTGGTTTCATGTTTTGGCCTTGTTCCTGTGTCTTGTCTCGTCTTGTCGATTGTGTCCACCTGTGTTCGTTTACCCAAGCCCTTTTGTTAACCAATCCGGTCCTTCCAACCCTTGTCTTGTCCAGGTGCTCCTCGTTGTCTCGTCAATTTGTGTGTATTTAGTTCCCTGGTTGCTTTCCATTCTTGTTGGTCCATTGTCATTTTCACTGTCACTGTCGCTTGTCCCTGTTGCCTGTCCCTGTCGTTGTCCAGTTTTTCCAAGTTCCTCGTTTGCCTTTTGTTTTCTGTTATTAAATGCCCTTTAAGTTACCCCTGCCTGGCTTCCCTGCGTTTGGGTCCTCACCTACCTCAACCCGGACCGTGACCAAAAGTCCCATTTAGAAGTGTAAAAAAAAAATATACATCACAAGTGCTTCATGAAGCTTCATTTGTCCAAACATCGACCAATGATGTATTTTGTTTACCATTACAGTATTCTTATTACAATACTTCTATCACTGTAGTATTTCTACCACTGCAGGACGTTCACTATTACAGTACTTTTATCATTGCAGTACTTTTATAATTACGGTATTTCCTATCATTGCGGTACTTTTACTATTACAATACTTCATCATTGCAGTATTTTTCCATCGTTGCAGTACTTCTACCATTATAGTACTTTTATCATTGCAGTATATTTTATCATTGCAGTACTTTTACCATTACAGTACTTTTATCATTGCAGTATTTTCTATCATTGCAGTACTTTCCTGTCATTTCAGTACTCTCACCATTACAGTACTTTTATCAGTGTAATATCTTTATCATTGCAGTATTTTCAATCATTCAGTAGTTTTTATCATTACAGCGTTTCCCCCTCTGTATAATGGACAGGCATTAGGAGTGTTTCCTTACACTTAGATACGTTTATACTGTGTATATTTGCATGCTTTTTATGAATGTCTGCTGCTAATGTTATACATTAACGGCTACATTACGCCGCCGACTCTGTGTGATCTATATCTTTGCTGCTGTAACACTTCAAATTTCCCCATTGTGGGACTAATAAAGGACATCTTTATCTTTATCTTTATCTTTATCTTTTATTACTACCAAACAGTGCTATCACTTTTGGGTTTTTGGGAGCAAAAAAAGCATTTAAAGGCATTAAGAGCAAAGAAAAAAAACCTAAAATATCTATAATGCGTGATGTATGAAGAAAACGTTTTCACAGCCCAAGAAAAAGCTCAAATGAATTTTCTGCGTGCATGCCAAGACTGTTCGTGAACTGAAAAGAACACATAACCTGAAGGCAATCCGGGAATTTGGAAAATGAGCTTCCACTGTATATTGCGCATCAGCCTGACTGCATTATACTCTATTATGGTCCTTTGTTCATTATAACGCAAAGTATGCATGTATCTTGTGTGTTTAAAAAAAATGTGTAAACTAAAGACAGGGCAGAGAACAGAGCAAATACAGTATGCGTTTCAGAAAACTCAACAGAATAGAAAGAAATGCCATTAGGTCAAAAAACAATTTAAGGGCCAGCCATGATTTGTAGGATTTTAAACTCGGATTCAAATTTACCTGCATGACTGCATCCTCATAGCATGGGGGCTGTCTTAAGTCAGACGAATGTGAGCTATTGAAGGACACTTGGCACTTTTGGCCAACGTGACGAGGAGGGGGCAAAAATGACATCTACATGAAACAGGTGAGAAGTGACATTAGGTCTGAGCTGGTGCTTACCACTCGGGTGTCTTTAATGAGAAAATCGTTCAACGGATTATTAATTGGTTTGTAAATGGAATGATGGGGCTTTGTGGACGCAAAGAAGATGTCGCTGAGGTAAAGGCGCAATTTATGTCGCGATTGTTTACCTTTGGTTGCATGTTTGGGTTGCCGGGTTTGGCTGAGCCGTTGTGATTGAGGCTATAGTCTGATGTATTGGAATAAACTCCCTGAAGGCTTCTTTGGTCTGGAGGATAAGAACAGTTGACGGGCTGAGAACCACTCTTGTGAGGTACCTGTTGGAAGAGAGCATGCTCAATATTAAAGTCGTATTCAGTCATTTTGAATGCATTATTACCAACATTTTTCTTGTCTAGATTATTTGCGTCCGTCTTTTTGCGAGTGATGGGCAAATGAAGCTTCATGAAGCACTTGTGATTTTTATTTTTATTTTTTCACCTCTCGATGGTGCTCTTGGTTTAAAGGTGACCCCTCGTGCAGTGGAAATTGATTATATTCCGCTTCCGTTTCATCTAGAGGAGTCAAAACCAATCGCGAGTGCTTGATGAAGCTTCATTTGTCCTTCACTACTTTTTACCCCCCCAGAAAGCACAACTTTGCCTTGGCTTTCTCAGTAGGTTACGCTGACTTTCATCTTGGTTACATCTCAACATTTCAAAAAATGAAATGAATTGAATATGTAATCCTTTGTGAAAATACTGTTTTGTTTTCACAAGCTTGAATTTGACCAAATATGTGCCGGTTATCGCAGAAATGGTCAAGTACTTTTATTTTGACATTGTGGAGGCCGTCTTGACTTTTTCAATGAATAACCTTCATACCCCATTAATCTAAGGCCCACTGCCGAACGTAACTGATCTGAAAAATTGTGGGAAAAAAAATGATTGTCTCCCATGAATACATTAACTTGACACTGTAACAATCCAAAACGCTTGAGAAAGTAAAGGGAGAGGCTATATTTTAGAAGCTGTTGGTAGTGATTGCTTTATTCATTCATTGTCGTCATGGAGTTTCATGATAGAGACTCTCCATGCTTTGCCTTTTCAGGCTCATATGAAATTCTATAGTTAAGTATTAGAAAAGCATTAAACTTTTTGGGGTTGTGGCCTACAAGCCATGTTGTAGTTACCCTGCCAGAACTGAACCCGATAGATATGTTTCAATGGTTATTAAAATATAACTACATTTAATGGTTCACATTTCTTGAGTGCTTACTAATCCTGTTCAAGGAGAGTAGGCTACAATTTAGCGACTAAAATAATTTGGTTATATGATTTTGATTGTTGTTGTTGACTGAACAAATTTTCCAATTTTCAAGAAAAATATTATCTTTTGTTTTTACTATGTTATCAACAATTAAGTATATCACTACACAAAACATTATGAATGAGTCTAATAAAGCCAATTTGCTTCACATTTGCAGCTTACTGCTTTTATAAACCTGACACTAGCTCATTTGCATACTGAAGTGTGATTGGATGTTGGGTCTCCGATCACTGCAGACAGCTATCCCTCACAATGATATATTTTATATTTGAGGTGGCAAGCAAGACATTAAGTCAGTGCGAAGTGGAGCGGAGGAGAGAGGCTTGAGATAGCAAAAATATGAAATCTAATACATTTTGGAGGATTTAGGCCCCCTCTTGCCCCTCCCTACAACCGGCCGTGGATGGCTGACTGTTTCTTGTGTTCTTGCGTCTAATTTTCAATTGCAGCAAAATTAGGATGGCCACTCAATCTCAATCAAACTAGCGGCTGAATCCGCCATACATTTTAAAAGGACGGTTTTACTGTTAGGGCACCCAGCCCTGCACCTTGAGCCCCTCCCCTTTTGTGTGTGTGCATGTGACTTTCAGGGCTAATGAGACTAAGATGCTGGGACCAGGTGCAAGCAATTACCATCAAGAGTATTTAAGTTGGGCCCTGTATGCACGTCGTTGCCAGATCAACTCTCTCACTCAAGAGTTTTGCCATTCAGCCAGTTTGCATTGTATACCCAACAAATGTTTTAGCATCCTGACCTTGCCTTGTTCCCTATGTTCCACAAATCATTTGTCGTTGTACTCCTTGCTTGCCAGCCCTGTACCCTGCAACGCCTCGCATTTCTTTCTTTGACCTGTCCAATCCATCTGCCTCTTTGCTCTTGGGTCCTCCACACACCCACCTGACATTTACGTTCATTCATTCCCAATCTGAGCTCATGTGGTTACTGACATGGTGCCCTTGAGCACCACCAGCCAAGTTATCCCTTATGAAAAATATTTCAACCTTTAAGGTTCCACTAATTATTTAAATTCTGCAGATTATTGTTCTACGGAATATTTGTCTAGTTAAATGCATCATACCTGCATAATGCATCCTCTGGTACTGCAATGGGATGAAGGGTGACCGCAGCCGTCCCTCCCCACTGGTGGTGATAGCATATATGGGTTGCTTGGGGATGATGGCTGTGGGCTTCCGGAAGGCTTTGAGTCTCGTGGTGAGCACTGCGGACTGAGGAAAGCAGTCATGGTGGACGGGCTTCCCGAGGGAGGGGCGGAGTTCATACAATGTGGCCCGCAATCACCTCCCATATTGGGGAGCATCGCGTTGCATTGTCCCATGTCCTCCATGCAGTTCCCTGGGGAGCTCTTGATATGTTTGGGAGAGGAGAGCGGACAGCTTGAAGACAATGACATGGGCTCTTGTTTGATGTTGACCTCGTAGGGATGATGGCCCATCATTGCTGGAGGTTGATTGTGCGCGGAGAGATTGTGGGGCTGAGATGGAGCGATGATGCTTTGTGTTGCTCCGTAGCAGCGCTTTCTCTTGTGAAGCTGCATCTTGAGCTCCTCAACCTAACAGCGTGGGCAGAAGATTAAACGTTTGATTAAATTCGGAGTCATACTGTACATTGTCTCCGGAGAAATTGAAGTTAACTTTGGATGATTTTCAACTGCTCAACTTCTCTGTGTTTGCACAATTATTTGTGGACATTCTTGAAAGTTCTCCCGTCTTTGGCTCTGCATGAGACTCAACATTGTTTTACTGTTTCATTGTGTTTACTGTTTTTATGTTTGTAATTTGTAGTTTGTTTTTACTGTATATGTCTGATTTTGACTTTATGTGCAGCAATTGGTATGCAGCTTGTTTTTAAAGCGCTCATTACTGTCTTGAGAAAATGATTATAGAGTGAAATTCGTTGTTCCAAAGTATCGAGGCGAGTTCATTTATTTTTTTGCTAGAAAATGAAAACATTTCTCCGTCACGAGATTTGTTTTATTTCCGGGTTTCTGATTCGGATACAGCACATTTAGAAGTAAATGCCTTTTTCTTGAGCCGCCCTAGTTTTCATGTGTGATAAAAATATCGGAATATTCCACTATTGCTCCATTGAGTCATTCTAGGATTTGTTTTAAAGCACACTTGCTGCTCTCACCTGTCTTTGCTCCTGGTGTAGCTTCCATGTCAGCTCTTCAATCACCTTCTGTTTTTCTACCAGCATTTTGTCTTTTTCTGCATCCATGCCCTCCATTCCTCCACCCTCCCCCCCTCGCGGTCCACCCCCTCCTAGGCCGTCATCCACGCCGAGCTGGCCTGGAGATGGCTGCAGAGAAAATTGTGGCGGAGAGGACATGGGCGCGTCGCTGAAGCTGTCTGGGAGCGAGCCGCTGAGGGAATGCTCAGAAGATGCCGGTGAGATTGGTGGGGTAGAAGAGGTGCTGGGATACGGGTAATATCCACCCTGTGACAAGGTGCTGGAAGAGGATGGGGACTGGTAAGAGGACAGCGAGCCTGTTGGAGTTACGGGGAAGGTCACTGTGGTGATATCAGAGGAGCCCGATGGAGATGAGCCGGAATTGGAGTCCTTGAAGGGCCGGAGTCGCTCAATAAGAGCCGTCTTGGTACCTGACACGGGCAATCCACGGATACGAAGATGCTGCCGCAGCTCTGATACCTTGCGAAACCAAAAAACGTATACTTAATTTGTTGGCTGCCATTGATGGCTAAATACATCAAAGATATTTTTTTTTTACTCGGCTGGTAGTGAATGAGTTTAACTGGAATCACACGGCGGTAAAAAACAGTAGCACCTACTTTAAGGTCATCCAAGTTGGCAGGCAGGGGGTTAGGCTTTACTACGGAGATGTTGTTCTGGTTGGGATATGTGGTCTTGATTGGTGAGGAAGAGTTGCTCTCGCCAGCGTTGGATAGACCGTTGGGCGTGCAAACTGACAGCTGCTCGCCAGACCCTCTAAAATCAAAGATTTGAACCCGTTACTTATTACCAAGACCGACGCAATGTATTCTTACACTATTACAGAGTAAAATTAGAGTACAGATGGACAAATGAAGCTGCATGAAGCACGTGATAATTTTATGACTCCTCCAGACCAGGGGTGTCAAGATCCATTCCTGGAGGACCGGTGTCCTGTATGTTTTAAATCTCTCCCAGCTACAACTCACCTGATTCAAATGATCAGCTCATCAGTAAGCTCTGAAGAAGCCTGATAAGTATCCTGATCATTTGAATCAGGTGCGTTGCAGCCGGGAGAGATGGAAAACATGCAGGACACCGGACATCCAGGACCGTAGTTTGACACCCCTGCTCTAGACGGTACTTTTGGTTTAAAGATGCAGTGGAAATGTAATACATTTCTATTACACTAGACTTTATTTTTAAACCAAGAGCCCCATCTAGAGGAGCAAAAAATATCACAAGTGCTTCATGAAGCTCCATTTGTTCACGGCATACAATACGTCGGAAAAAATTGGTTCTGTATTTTTTTTTTCTTAGAGTGCTTCATGAAGCTTCATTTTCCCGTCACTATCTGATGGAATGCTAAGAGGCTAACATTTTAGTGCTAATGCAAAAATACAACCTGAGTTGAAAAAGCCTTAAGGCTGGATAAGTATTTAATATCTTGCCCTGTTTTTAAATATTATTTATAATTAAGATGGATAAAATGCTATCACATTGTCTGCTAGGTGGTAGTGCAAAGCTTCATTTGTCCATAACTACATTAAAGACATACGATATGTCACTAAACAAATTGTTTCAGTATTTTTTTTTTATTATTATTTTTGCCACGTGCTTACTTCTGCATGTGTGCCTGCGAGTGCGGCTGGTAACTGAAGGCAGGCTGCCTCTGCTGAGCCTGTCCATGCATCTGTCCAGGATGTGCATGCTGCTGAGACTGGGAATGAGTGTGAGCGTGTTTCTGCTGGCTCAGTATCTGCAGCTGAAGAAACAGCTGCTGCTGCTGGAGAAGTCGGGCGTATGCCGAGTCCATAGGCGGAGGCGACTTATCAGCCTTCTGGTCCGGCGGTATGTACTGGTGGTATTTAAGCTTTTTCACTTTGGGCTTCATGTCTTTGGGCTTCTTATGGCGGTTCTTGTCTGATGTCTTAGACTGTTTGGAAAGTAAAAACACACGCCAAATAATTATAAGCACGGTAAAATATGACGCCATGTTATTCATAATAAAAGTGCAAACCTTGACAATAGCTGGAACTGGTATTGGGGGCGTGGCATGGTTGTTGCAAACTCCAGACTGTCCTTCATCCTGACTTTGGTCAGACGGGTCTCTGCTTGTGCCCTCCTGTTCACAAACAAAATACAATTTTTTGCAACATCTACTGATTTTTAAATGAACTTGTTTTGTACCTCGGGTATCCCATATTTTGCCTGTATGTAAAGTAGAAATGCCACACTGTGTTAATACACTCAATTTGCTGTAACGTGACTCTGAATAATTATTTCCACATTCGAGCACACAGTATCGCATGTTTAAACTTTAATTTCTAAAGGTTCGAATCCTCTCTATGTCTGTAAACAAATTTGTGGTATGCAACCACTGTTCATTGTTATTTACTATTATGAGGCCCAAAAGTAAACTTTGATCCACAACAGAGAGCTACAAGCAGAGAAAATCATAAAACAAATAAAAACAGTTTTTTACTGCTACTTAAATCAGGAATAATCTTGAAAACACTGTCCAGTAATAACTTGTGAGCACTGAAGACCCCTGGTAGAATAAGAAAGTTCTCAGTGGGTGCACTCTCCCTCAGCACGTTCAATTTTTGCATTTACAAATCGAACTAATATTAATTATAATTGTAGTGAATATGTCCTTCGTTTTTTTGTCTTTGGCAATAAATTTCACACGCGATCCTTTTGGAGTTGATTTTAAATGCATTTATATCGATATTAACCGCACGGCCGTTAGCTGGAAGAAGAGAAGGTTGAACAGTCATCTTGGAGTCATAGTCAGAAGCAATGTTATCAAGCAGCAGCCAATAAAAAAAAAACACCAAATGATGTTGTTCTTGGGCGATGAGTTTGCGTCTGGTTTTAGCTTGAATGACTCTCCGACTCTTGACATTTAACTCAGACTGGAATTGCTTTTCTTTTTTAGTTCGTATATATATATATATATATATATTTATTTATTTATTTATTTATATTGGGTGCATGGCAACATCTAACTTTCGAAGCAGTATGATTCATTGCACTCCTGCACTCATTGTAATTCAACGTGTGTGGACCAGTATTACGGTACGCTCTATTATGAAGATTTTTCAAAATATTTTTATTGAATTTTTACTTCACAATTCTTACCGTGGTCTGTTTTTTTTTTTAACCTTGCACACCAGATTAGAACACGTTTTTAAAACAAAAACTACTACTAAAACTAAACTAAAAATGTTTTTGAATAAAACGAAAACCAATAAAAACCGAAAAATAAACAAAACTAACTACATTTAAAAAAAAAAAAACTCAGAAGGAAATAAAAAATATTAACGTAATTACATTTCCAAAACACAACCCTGCTACCAGCTCGGGCAAAGTTGCTTTATTAAGTTTAACCTGACCATTATTGTTGATTTCGAATTTAAATTTAAAATCAACGACGGGTTAAAATTAGGTTAGTCAGTCTTGTGGAGAAGGAACTGCTTGCCTGATGCAAAAAAAAAAAAAATGCAAGAGAAGTGGGATGTAGTTTAATCAGACACCACAAGGTGGAAGAACAGGCTAAGATATGCTAGGCGAGACTAAGAACCTTCCTGAATGATGTCCCTAACGGCGCCTCATAAGAACCTGTCACTGTCAAAGTGGGCAGAAAACAAGCAATCCGGATCTTGCAAATCTGTCGAGAAGACAAGTGTACGGTTGTTTGTACCTGCTGTGTGCCGGTGAGCGCAGGTGAGGAAGATGAGTGCATGCTGCCGACCACTTCAGACGAAGCGCAGGCCGAGCCCTGAGACTCGTCGCTGTGATTTTGTTCGGGGGACAAACTCTCACTGCTGCTGTCCTCCTCAAAGGCATACGAGTCCTCTTGTTTGGGGAACTTGCCATGGTTTACTGCAAAGGAGACCCCAAATGCGTTTAATCATCAATTATAACCGAAATAAAATGCAAATAGTGAATATCACGCTTAGTCTGTCGTTGCAATAATGGATTTGGCAATTTAAGCAAATTAAAATGAACTGATGATGATTGATTCTGCCACTAAAAAAATAAAATATCCACCAGACCTTTTCGCCAATGAGTTTGAACGAGAAATTCTCCTTTACTTGAATGATTGAAGGCCTCCGCCAAGACCAAACAACCCCATTGTGGGTTATTTTTCATTCTTGAATATCATTGCTCTCCGATGAAAAACGTGAACCCTTCACTTCAAGATTATTTTCACAACTCCAGCCTATTGTGAAGGTGTAGCTACAACTTTAGCAACACCGCATGGACAATCATCCCCAACTGACGTTCAAAACACAATCATCACGTCATCCCATTCACTTTGCTCTGATGACGAGCAAAGAATCACAACCCAAAAGGCTTTTATCGCATTTACTTCGTTGGTAAAAAATCAAATGGCGTCATCCTTTTAAAATGTGCCTGGTATATGCAGCTGGATGACAAAGTCGTTTATTGATAACTCAAAATTAATTTCCCATTTTACGGTGAATTATGCAGATTCTAGTGTAAAATATGGAATAGGAAGGCGTTATAACGTATCATTTAAAGCCATTAGTACGTGACACAACCTCAATCAAAAATATAAATAAATAAATTCTGGACAAACGTTTCACATTTCACATACATTAATCGTTGTGTAAAAATAGCTGGGTAAAAAGGTTTCCGATTCCTCCTGAAATGTTACATACACGGTGACTGAAAATTGTCATTGACATTATTCACTGAGAAATAAAGAAAAAAATACCTGGTCGAATATATATCTATACACACGCACAACGACACATAGGGGTACGATGATTCATTACGGTAGAGCTGTAACTTTTGATATTTAATAGTATGCAACAATATGTAAAAGCTCTCCAAAGCCCAAACTACCCAAGATAATTAAATTTAAAGAAACAAACCAATTTAATGTATAACTGATGAACATATCCTATAAAAGACGATTCATTACGATTCTCAATACTTGGGGTGTGATAAGGATCCCACGTATAGCTCGTCAAATCAAAACCAATTTTCTGATTTTAATTGATTTTTGATGCTCGCTATATATATATATATATATATATATATATATATATATATATATATATATAATAAATAACTAAATAATAAAAATAAATTAAAAAAATTAAAACATCATCATCATCATAATTAACTGGAGTTGCACCGCAACCCCCAAGTGGAGTCTGCCCCCATTTGTGAGAAGGACTG
This sequence comes from Idiotropiscis lumnitzeri, assembly GCF_059441095.1. Taxonomy (NCBI): domain Eukaryota; kingdom Metazoa; phylum Chordata; class Actinopteri; order Syngnathiformes; family Syngnathidae; genus Idiotropiscis; species Idiotropiscis lumnitzeri. The sequence goes on from NC_142410.1 coordinate 3,431,337, forward strand.
CTGTGTGGAGATAGAATACTTTTGGGCATAATATAACTTTTGATCAAGAAAAAAAAAGTAGTATATTCAGAGCTAAATAAAGGAAATGACATTACATATTCATTTGAACAGAAAATTAGATTAAGCCTTAATTAGAATAAACAGTGATTAAAAAAAAAATCTCAAATAAATTAGTGTGTTTTCCTAGTGTGCTCATGGCTACTAGAATGAATGTTTGTTAACGTGCGACACTTGACTTGCATGTCTCACTGACACCTGGTACACACTCAGTACGGAGGTGTTTCTCCGCTCTGGTGAAACACTGACATAGCCACTTTACATCCTCATTGGCTGTGTTGACAAGGGCTTGAGCCGCGATTGGAGGAACTGAGAGCGCCTATCTGAGACGAAGCAATGGTGGAGATTGGCGTGTATGTGTGAGGGATGGAAGATTGGACTTTTTGCATCCAAACACGTGACGGCCAAGAACAGATCCCTGGTTTCAATCACTGCTGTGGGCTCATGAAACCCAGTGACCCCTCCCGCCCCACCCCCCTTGCAACACCCACACACACGCACCCACATGAAGCTTCATACAGTTAAGTACGTCCCCATCATGAAACTGCGTCAATCGGATCGCATGAAGAGACTGAGGTGATACACTGAAGGAACTTCTGGAAGGCTTTGGACACTTCCACTCTTCAAGTGGCTGTTTAGGAGTTAGGGCGGGGTCACATAGTTTCCAGTATTACCGCACAGAGGTTGCGAATACTGTGCTCACGGTTCACAGCTTAAAGGTGAGGGGTTCATGCTGCTGCCAAGCGACAGCCCGGTCCCGTCAAAAACCTTTGTAGGTGGCTTGCTGGAGCCACGCGGGCCCGTTAAAGCCAGAGACAAGTGCTAAAAGTTGGGGAGGTAGTTCCAAACATATAGAGCCCAACACACATGCTAGCAAAAACACTTCTAAAGAGAGAGGGTGGCCTAAATACAGCTGTTGCTCATCCCAATAAAGCACTTTCATCCTTCTGCCGCCGTCGTGTAAACCAGTTGACTGCATCTTTCTTAACGCCGAGTGTTTACTGAATGATCAAGGCAAACAGAACCGCTAACCTCTATAGTAAAACATGTACACAACATTACACTGTCAGGAATGATATAAAGAGAGCACAAAACATGGAGGGGGTTGCAAGACAAACATTACGTATATTGCTAAATCAAGTGCGTCCGAGTTGTATTTCCTGGAATCAAAGGGAAGAGCAGGAGGGCGTTTCAAGAGGGCTCCCCAAACACTTGAACCTCCCCAATAAACAACGATTAAACCTCCAGATAAATACACCCAACAGGCTTTTATCAATTAAAATGAACATTTTGGAGATTTAAAGTCAAACTTTTTGGGTTTTCACTATGATTTTTTTTTTGTCTCTCGAGCAAGTGCACAATTCTCAAATTTTGTTTATATAAATCACAACAGTACTTGTTTCTTTTTTCAAGAGGTCAATCTGTAGACTTTAATGCACTAATTGTTGCTTTGACATGAAGTAAACTCATTCACTATTACTTTTTGGTTGGCTTCTTTATCCGTCAATGGCAGCAAATGATTAAATAGAAATTTTATTAGTAACAAATTTTAATTTATGGGTTTTTATATATATATATATATATATATATATATATATATATATATAGTATCTTGTACAAACTGGTGTCATGGTGATTAGCTCAAATTCGCCTTTCAATTTTAGTTGGTGCAAATGTCGAAAAAACCCCACAAGAACTCAAGTGCATGCGCCCCGAATTACTGTGCGCTCCATTTTATTGAGTTTCAATTAGAAAAGGAGCATGCTCTCCTTTTAAATTCTCCATGCCGGGAATGCTAATGTGGGGGGCACTCAGGTTGAGATGCAAGTCCATTAAATGTGTTAATACACTCGAGGAGCATCTCTCAGTTGATACCTGTCACGGTGAGGGCAGAGCCTAGCGGAATGATATTCTTTTGGACCAGCTCCAGAGGACCCGGCCTGAGAGCCAGCTTCTCATTGAGTTCCTCTGCGAGGCGACCTCGCTTTACCCTCACTTGGTCCTCCAGTGAGGGACTGACTGAGGCCGAGTCTGGAGAACACACAGCAGGGCCACACTGTCAACAACATGGGACTCACCGCACTATAGTGCCGGGTTGCATTTACGATACTTTTGAAGTGCTCACACTTTCAGTCAGAGAAATGATAACTTTCACTGGATATGAAATGACTCTACATTGCAAAAACATCAAGAAAGTCCATCCATCCATCTTTTATATTGCTTGTCACCAATAGGTATGAGCAAGAGCCGAAATACGCCATGGAGTGGTCATCAGCCAATCACAGGACGCTTAGAGAAAAATCCACCATTCACACCTACGGACAATTTCGAGCGATGTATTTTCATGGCGTAAATCTGGTGCGGCACGCCTTGCACAGACTGGCAGATTTGAAAGAGGTGGAGCTGCGCCGCTGTGGGGGTGATCACGGCCGACTTGTATCATGTAAAATAAAGTGGCTCCTATCATTTTCTTTGAATGCAGAGCACGAGTCCCTGCCCCATCAACACAGATCACTCATGTGCCACCTCGTAGGATGATTGAAATTAATAATAATAATAATAATGATATGTTCAATATATTTTGTGCCAACTACAAATAGAACTGGGATTTGATTTTTTTTTTAAATGCCACACTAACGCATATTAGAGCCCACCTTTGTAAGTTTATAGGCATGTGTTGCAAACAGTGTACGCAACACTGTTTGTATAAAGCCAAAAGGGCACAAATGATAATGTTCATCTACACCGGTGACCTTGTGATCTTTTGTCACCATGACGATGACTATAGACTATCCCTTTATTTTTTTTGCTAATGAGTTTTAAGTACTAAACTTATGGTCAACCTAGCATGTCACAAGTGTGCAATAGTTCTAATGTGTGATGCCTGCCATGTCAACATTTATTTTCTTTTGTAATAAATTGTCAAGATTTGTTTTTGTTTGTACATTAAATTTTGATTGACATTTTTTCCAATTACTGGACTGTTCAAATAAATAACAGATAATAACTGTGGTATATCTTTGCCTTTGCGTGACTGGTTGGCTCATCCGCCCTTGCTGTCCTGTGAAAAACTTGAATGTCCAATTTTGTCATTTAAAAAAAAACACTAATGCCTTTCATGAGAAAACCACATTAGTGTAAAAATAAACAAATTGAAAAAAATGGAGAAAAGTGTTTTTCACAGGACAACGACGATATTTTCCCCATATCAGCATTTTGTGTTTCCTGATGTTTGCCGGTGATGTTTTTTTTAATTTTTATCTTATTTCTAGTTGTGCATGCTTTGGTCGGCTAAAATGCCAACCAAGAGACTCTGCAAGTGTTTACTTTTTCTTTTTTTTTCTCCTCCCTTATCTATCATCTATCCAGCAGCCTCACGCCATGTACAGCCAGAGATACGTTGACTTACTAAAAAAATAAATGAACTGGCTGTAATTAAAGGGCTGCAGCAGGTGAGATTTTCAACCTTTCACAATCTCGCTCGGCTAAGCTAGTACAAATAATCACATCCAGGGCAAACCGGCTTAAACACCTCGCCGCAGCACTCGCAGGAGCGATTACGTCCAAGTGAGGCGAGCGCACCAAATCATTTTGATTATCTGAGTGTGAGAAAGAGAAACAGAACTTATTTGGTCAAACTGAATTTGAGTCCGATTTTTTTTTTGTTGCCAAAAGCAAATGGAGGAAAATGAGATTTTTGCTGGAAACCTCAGGTAGAGGTATTAATATCGAATAAAATAATTATTGCATTATATTTAAAATAGGAATCAGTAGTTCAAGATTTTATCCCTGCCTATATTAGATTTTAATGTTTTTTTTTTTCAAGTTTCTCTAAGAGTGTCTTGTATTCTTCTACAATAATATGCCTAAAAAGTGCAATGGCAAAGAGGAAACGCGTGACAAACACAAGATAAGTGACAATGGGACCTATTTTGGAACAGGAAAGTGTTTGGCTTCTTCACGATCTCAATAACATACACAGAATTACAAAAATTAATGTTTTCAAACATAGACATAATTCATGATAGCAATTTGGTGAAAGTTACTATTGTATACATCCGCTTTAAAAAAAATGTTAAGATTAGCAATATCCAAATTGAAATTACAATTATACCACACACAAAAAAATATTTTGTAGTGCTGCCATGTGACTAATTAATCGGAGAAATGTACTTGATGTCGTTTAATCGTGTTTTTCAATTGTTTTTTTTTTTATAAAGTTTGGAACTGACATACTCGTTGCTCAACTGTTCAACTGTTGCATGTTCGCTGAACAATTCAATTGTGGTATTTATTTTTTTTCCAAAATGACTGTGAAAAGTCAGTCAAAGTATATTAAAACTAGTGCTGTCAAGCAATTAATTTTTATTTAACTAATTAATAGCAAAAATTCACATGATCATGATTAATCATGTTTTTCAATTACAATTTTTTACGACGCTGATATTTACTTGAGTAAAATCTTGGAATTAATATGGAAAAAAATAAAAGTTAAATTTCGACTGTTCTAATAGCTTATTTTGATCTTTGAATACGATTATTTTTCTGTAAAATACCGGAAAAACAATTGAACGATACCATATTAGTCGTACGTCTTTGGTGTATTTAAATTTGGCTTATTAAACTGTGCAAATTATTTGGGATTTCTCCAATGAGCCATTAAGCAATTTTTTTAAATAAAAATCCGTCTTTGCGACAGTAACTCTCTTCTAAGTTTGACTGCACACTAAGCAGTGGTCAGCTGCTACAGGAAGTAAATACATCTGAGTTAAATATTTTTAGTGCGTTTTAAATGATTTAAATTCATTTAAATGAATGCATTCCTTTTGACAGCCCTGGTTTTTGTTCTACTATCGTGTACAGCATATGGATATGCGCAAATGAAACTCCTCCTTTCAAGAGTATGTTGCCCCCTTCAAAATCCATTTGCTGCCCACCATCAAGATGACATCATCATCTGTTTATAGCCGTGGAGTCTGTCCTTCTGTCCCAAACGCCTCTCCTGTCTCAGCCTGGCTTGATTTAATATCACAGCGTTTTAACAGTGTTTAAACTGTGTAACCAAACTGCCTAAAAATCTACTCAACAACCGCAAACCGGGCCCACATAGGTAGAATGTAACACGATCCGGTGAGTTTGAATCTGGCTTACACAGTTTCAAACATCCACCAAGCGACTTAAAACATGCAACGCACTTTAAAGCTATTGTAATACATATACCTTTTTGTCTGTATTTGTCAAACGTAAACACGACACTGAGAGGTATAACGTATGGTGCATTAGGTAAGAATAGTTCCATCCACAAAGGATTAAACATGGTGCACAAGAATAAGATTGTGTTTTTACACAGGGACTCATACAAAAAGACGTCCATTAAAACTGCAGCGATCCCCTTATTAGTTTTATGAGGAAATATTAGATTGTGTATTGTAGGTGTGTGCAGCCAGCAGGCAGGTCACATGCCAGTCAGAACTGACAGATTGCGATGAATGCTCGAAGAGTCTAATAAACACCAGATGTTCCTTTCGGTTATATATACAAAGACTGTGCCATGTTTTTCTACCCAGCCGGAATAATGCTACCTGGCAAACACTCAAAGCAAAAGGGTAATGCATTGCTCGGAAAACAACCTTAAGGACAAATCAAAAGACATTCAGTTTAGGGCCTTGACAAAATAAAATTGAATAAACGGATGCTACTTTCCCGCAATCAATAGATAACACGGCAATTGAAATGAGTTGCGTTTCCACTTGCTGCCTTATCAGTGAGGGACTCCGACAACCTGATAGGACAGCGCCCGGCCTCTGGATTCTGTTCCCTTGCACACTTACTAACAACACTTAATCTGGGGACTCAGTAAAAATGGCAAACAGTGCCAAAGATATCGTTCAAACGTCCGTCAAGTTGATCTAAACTAGTAATGGACAAATGAAGCTTCATGAAGCACTTGTGATATATTTTGGCTCCTCTAGATGGCACTCTTTTGTTTAAAGATGCAATGAAAATTTTATGAATTTTCATTGCACTTTGCCTTTATCTTTAAACCAAGAGCACCATCCAGTGGAGTAAAAAATCTTACAAGTGTTTCATGAAGCTTCATTTTCACATTACTAATCTAAACCTACTAATGGTTGCTTTTAGCTCGTTGTGATGGACAAATGAAGCTTCATGAAGCACTTGTGATTTTTTTTTGGCACTTGTGGTTTAAAGCAGTGTTTCTCAATTATTTTATGTTACGCCCCCCTCAAGCAGGAAGAAAACAATTTGCGCCCCCCCCACCACCACCCACTCTCCGCCGCAACTATCAATAAAAGCATTTTTGTTGCAAAACTAACCTTAATACTCGCTATGCACAATGGCCAATGAGAGCGCCACTGCCAACTACTGGAGTGGATGTGCAATTACACTTTATTGTAGGACGGCAGGAAAAAGAAATCTTTCCCAGGGTCACACAGCCCCCCTTCAGCATCACACTGCGCCCCCCTCGGCCCCCTCTATTTGAGAAGCACTGGGTTAAAGATTCAGTGGAAATTGAATCAATTTCCATTGCGCTATCCTTTAGCATTAAAGAGCGCCATCTAGGGGAGTAAAAAAATATCCCAAGTGCTTCATGAAGCTTCATTTTCCCCTTCCTACCTCTTTGAAGTACGCTGCAAAAGAAAGCATTCAGATAACTTAGTCATTGCACCTAGTGGGGAGCATCCAATTAACTCATTCACTACCAGCCGAGTAAAAAAAAAAAAATGGACGTCTTTAGCCGTCAATGGCAGTAAATGAGTTAAAAAAAAAAAGATTGGATGACGATAAAGAGTTCCCTGTAGAATGGATAGATGGGCCTTTCGGGTGTTGGCAGTCAATACTAAACAAGTTTGGAGAAGTATTACTGCACAGCCGTGACCTGAAGAACAGCGGAGACCATTAATCTGGATTATGGCAAATATTTAAGTGCACTCTCCGTTCAGTCAGTCCTCATCACGACGTCTCAGGTGACATTTAAGCATTTAAGTCGATACTTTGGCAGCTCCTGTTTGGTGCCGTCCTGTTCGGAAATTCAACACAGCACTCTTCAGATGCTGTGTTGTAAACGGGTAACGTCCATGCGGCGACTGAGTGCGTCTTCGACATGAAAGCATTCCTCTGCGGTCATTCACCGGCTTGTGTGCTGACTCACTGGCCTTGCTGTCTCGCTGCATCTATCCTCCACAGCCACAAATTTAAATTAGCAGAGCATTTCGCAGTAAAGGTCTAGCAATCCTAATTTGGGTCAATATCAAATTATGCATCTTCTAAAAAAAAACACCTACTGGATAAATGAGTTAAATGCACTTTGTAGAAGGCTCATGCATTATTCATAAACTGAACTCAAAGGAAATGCTTTCATGTTGGGAAAAATAATAGGCCAACGGAACTGTTTTTGCATAGTCTAGCAGTTAATGGAAAAGAAAATATATCCACCTTGAATCAGGAATATTTAATAACGAATGATAAGATTCACACTTCTTTGGAAGTAGTGTAGATAGAATATGGGATGATAATTTCACATCATGATCATATCCCAGTTATCAGTAGTTTGTATATAATCCAAAATGTATATAATCATGAATTGTAATCAGCAGCAGCTAAAATAAAATTCATGCATGCCACATTAAGTATTTGTTTGCTGTTTCGACATGCGCAGAATAGCAGAAGCTTGTTCAAATAAAAAAAATGAAATAAAAAATAACTCTTACTCATATTGTTAATATGTTATAAACTCAATTGTACTATCGTGAAAACGCTAAAAAAAAAAAAAAAAAACTATTAACATATTTTCACTTGAAGGGGAAGTCAACCCCAATATTTTTTTTTTTTGCAAAAAAATGTTCTTTGTACCCTTACTAGTTATTCTGAGTTATAATGCGTTTGTGGAATTTGAGTTAAGCAGCAAAATCCACCTGTTTTTAGACATCTCAGGGGGGCGGCCATTTTTGTAATTTCTGTCGACCAAAAATGACATCACAGCTGCTCAAGGCTCAGCTAATGACCAATCACGGCTCACCTGTTTTCTGAAGCTGAGCCATGATTGGTCGTTAGCTGAGCCCTGGGCAATTGTGATGTCATTTTCAGTCGACAGAAAAGTGACAAAATGGCCGACACCTGAGGTGGAGAAAAACGGGCGGATTTTACTGCTTAACTGACAAATTTAATATGAATCAGAATGCCACGTCTTGACTAGTTGGCCTGATAAGAAAGAAAATTCTTCGAAAGAAAACTTCGGGGTTGAATATTCTAAGTCATATGAAGCGATACAGAACGTTGGAACAGACAAGGAAATTAAAAATGACCCTAATGTGATGGTCTAAATAAATGTTTCAATTCAAATTCCAACGTTTTCAAATTCAAACTTCGTAGACTTCAATTTTTGTTTTTGTGGCGCTGACGCTTTTGTGTGTTTTTGTGGTGGCGATTGTTCGTTTGGTTTATAGTAGTTGCGTTTTGCTTTGTTTTGCTTTTTTGATTGCAAGGCCATGTTTTCAGTTTAAATAATAATAATTTAATAATAATAATAAATAAAAACTTTTGCCAATCAAAATCGCAATTCCAACCGTCTGAAATGTAATGGATGCACTCTGATTGGTTTCATCCACTTACAGCTCCACAATTGTGTTTTGCACTTCTTCAACTCTTTTTCTTCCGATGCTATCACAAAAGGGTAGCAGAGTTTGCGATGTCACATTACCTTTCTGTCATGATCCGTTTTTGCCTTGCCTCATGCTTTGTTATTATCTGCCCAGCTGACGTGGGGGCGTTCACTCCAGCACCTGTTTCCTGTCTTGTCGTCACGGCTGGAGAGACGCGCCCACCTGCCACGCACCTGTTACCCATTGATGATTATGATTACCACGCTATTTAAACGCGCCACGCTGACGGCTCAGCGTCGGATTATTCCTTGTCCTCATGTTCATGTCCCAAGTGTCTATTCTCGCCATTCTTGTTATGTGCTTCACGTGTTTCTCGACCTCGTTTCCGTCCATTGACTCCGCATCTAGCCTTTGTCCTTCTCGGGCGTGTTTGCTCGCCAATTGGCTCCACTTACCCTTCCGTGGTAAGCTATTTTCGTTCGCTTTATGTTTCTTGCCTTTTGCAAGCACTTTCTGTTTTTCGCGTTGTTTTCCTGGTGTGAGTTTTCCACCAACACTTTCTGTTGTACTTTCGGCACCGCGTGATGATTTGTATAGTTCTGTTTTTATAAATAGTTTGCCCAGTCCGAATAATAAATTCCTTGTCAACGCATCTTGCTTCTCTGTGTCTGCGTTTATAGAGTCCACCCCTGCTTTTCCGGCAACGCAATCCTTACACTTTCAGAACCGTGTGTGCACTTGTATTTCTATACAAGTGTGGACTATTGATCAGGGGTCTTCAACCCTATTCCTGTTTTCCATCACTTCCTGCTGCGACACACCTGATTCAAATGATTCTGCAGACTTTGCTGATTATCTGATCATTTCAATCAGCTGTGTTACGGCAGTTATAGAAATTGCCCTGTAAGGATTTTTAAAAAATGATCCAAAGTCCTACCCCGGAGTCCATTTCGACAGTGTGTATGTGTGTGCATGTGTTTGTGCGCCCGTGTGTGTATATGTCTGTCTGCAGCTGCGTTGGACGATGTTACTCACGAGGCATGATGCCTTGGTCTGCCAGCTGCTCTCGTGTCCTCCTCTGCTGAAGTCTTAACTGTAGCACTGAAGGTGAGGAGGGGGAGGAAGAGGAAGAGGATGATGACAGAGTCAGGCAGACAGATAGCAAAGACGAACAGAAGGCAAGAAATGACAGACATTGAAAGAAAGGGACAGTGAAGAGAACAAAAAAAAGCAGTGGGGGGGATTATACAGCCAATCTGCGATTGCATGGACGAATTCAAAGCATGGGGCGTACTTTTATGACACGGAAAGAAAATTGTTAAGCAATCTAATGTACAGCCGTATGTATTCAATGTATTCAAAACAGGGGGAAAAAAAACTGAAAAACAAAAAAAAAAAAACAAAGCAGCTTGCTCACAAATATTTCTGCGAGCAGGATGTCGGCAGTGATAAACACTGCTCCTGGCTTTAAACAGATCCGTGCAACAGTGTGTGGTCCCGAGGGTGTGCGCACACTCCTGCACGCTCAACGTGTGTATGTCGAATTGTACAAGAAGAGTCTACGTGGGAGTACGGGGTCATAAACATCAAGACTCCCCGGTGTCTGTCGGTTGACTTGTGTCGGTGGCTGGCCTTCTTTCATTATCTTTGTTCGCCGGTGCTTTTTTTCCCTCCCTGCTGCTATCTGAAGGTCTTCTTCTAACATCCTGGATGTGACACACAAGTATGAAATGTTCCTCCTTTTCTTGAGTTTCGAATCATTTTTATCCCCCGATTGCTCATTATCTGTTTCAGGTGGCTTGCATTCATTCAGCTTTGACCCCATTCAAACTTTATTTGACGTCAGGCTTGCGGTAAAGCGCCGCGTTATGGAACTCCAATCGCTTTGCCTTCATCTGACATCTGCTTTAGTTTACAGTGACAGAGGTCGTGACCTGTTAGTCGCATCATAACAGAGAGGACGTCGTCGCGGAATGTACGATGACCAAAAAACATGCAACGGAAACAACCCCCGTTGGTTTTCGTCTTGCGCTCTTCCAAAAGCTTCGCATATTTAGCCAGCGAAAGGAAACAGGTGTTTTCTGTCGAAAAAAAAAAAAAACCTCCACGTCGTCTATGATTTTAACTCTTACTCTCAAAGTTAATAATTCTTCGCCAGACGCACATCAGCTGCCATGAAATCCTCATTGTTATGGAGAGCCGCCTTTCAACCAGATGACCCCTTCTCCTCTAAAGGACATTTGTTTTCCGATGTGGCTGTCGTTGGTATACAAATGCAGTACCATAGTTACAACATTTCAGATTTATTGCCTAAATAAATTGTCACTTTGCCCGGTTGGCTCGGGCACAGCGGTGCTATTGTGATTTACGAAAATGCACAATGCTAGAATAAAAGCGGCAAAGAATTCGGCCTCAGACAAAATTACTAATGAGACAGGTCTCATTTCTTCCATCAATTCCCGGAACTTCCCCTCGAGCAGACAGAAATGTGCCTCAGGGGAGATGTACGAGCGCGACTGTATAACTTCTCATAAACAGGTATTAGTAAATAGAATGTTACTGTTTATTTTAGACCAATAGCAGTGGATTTCCATGAGCGTAAACTCGCCCATCGTATCCCGATGCACACGAGACAATCTTTGGCAGATTTGTGAGGTAGAATCAACAAGTCGTTGCAAAAATACGGATTTTTGGACTGCGTCCACTAACAATGACTGAAAAATCAACAGTTGGATCTTGGGGCGATGTTCGGGTACCCAAAACTGTTATCGATACCTGAACGCAGAACCTTGACTCAGATTTTTTTTTTTTCGGATAAGAAAAAAAAACAACTTTGCTACTTTATGTGAGGATGCATATGTCAAACAAAATTTGTAGGGATGCAAATCTGCTTTTCTAGCGCTGATGGTGGAATCCGTAAACATGGTGTAACATCAATCGGAGTTTCTTTTCATACCTTTGTCACTCGGCGTTATGTAACATCAGTCAGCTATTTGACTCGCTAATCGAATCAACGTGAGAACCGCTCTGTTCCTCGCACACACTCGGAGCAAAAACACTGGTTGGTCTGCGGGGAACACTTAAGCGAGATCTTTATCTTTTCTTTTTAAATTCAACCATGCGGCGACGGTTTCCCATGGCTTTGATCATGTCGTTCAAGTGGGTTGTAAAATGATCAACACAATCACCCATTTGTGATTTAAAAAAAACAACAAAAAAAAACGATTAATCGAAACGCTGGATCGTGCCTCACTGCAACTAACACAAATAGTTTTCGTTTTCAACTCATGAATTCAGCCCTGTCAAGATTAATCCACTCTGACTGTATCATGAATCAGATCTGGAGTAAAACGACCTTTATAGGACTAAAGACAACGTCGCAACATCTGTGACAAATTAAAGCAGCTCCTGCGCCTGTTTTTTTTTTTTTTTTTTTTTAGAGCAACACACAACCTGAACCGTCACGTTTTCTCTTGAACCCTCCCGCGTTCCCTTGAGCACCGCGGGTCATTTCCCACCCTGCCAATCTAGTCTAAACAGCACAAAAGGGAAAAGCCCCATTTGGTCCGCCACTCCTGCAATGCAATTACATTTTTGAGACACAGCAAAAGAACCGGGGACGCGCGCTTGTTATCGCCGATTGCGAGGACCTGCAAGCATGGCAATTCTCTACTTTGAAAATGAGGAGCGTTCGGGAATAAAGCGCTTTGAGCGTCGATCGCCGCCACCATCAGTTACATGTTCCTCAGGGAGATGGCAGTGTTGCACACACACGTTCTGTATACAAAGTCGAGTGCACGTGCACTCATGCTCGGATCACATCTTTGAAATGATCCTTCCATCCATCTTCTATATGCTGCTGCTTATCCTCGTGATTTCGGGCGTTTGTTTTGTTTGTTGGCAGAATTTCATCGTCTTTAAATTAGCTTGGTAGAATTTGTCAAGGACTTTCTTTTTAGGCTTTTTTTTCAGTGACTGCTGATTGAATCTTAATGACAAAATTATGGCATATGCAAAAAAAAAAAAAAACTATTTGGTGTTGATTCAAATTAGGATTTGATCATGAAAAAATGAATAAAAAAAACTCGAGAACCTCAAATCTACATGTATATTTTTTCTTTGCTTTTTTTTTTTTTTTTTTGGAAGAAAAGTGTATAAACTTGTCAAACAATGATTATGAGAAAGCAAACACAGATATACCTCTACTCCTTTTGGTAAGACACTCACACACAAACATGCGCCATTAGCTTCCAATTCAACCTTATTAAGATAACCTCCAACCTCTCAGCAATGTCTAATCTCCCTTATCAGCGTGCATCCAGCCAGAGTGTCAAAAGTAGCTGGCTTCTCTCAGCGGCTGACAAGCAACAAGTGCACCAACCTGTCTGAAACATCACTCTTGAACGTCAAACTTTTATAGAACTGACCAAAGAAAAAATGAGAATCAACTTGGCGGATCGTTTGTCTTGCCTCCTTCTTGCGAGCACCTGTCACTCGGAGCTAAGGAGCACACCGCGAGTGTCAACACAGCTCGTACTCGAGGACCGGCAAAGGGCATAATGAGTTGAGCGTTGTCTGGAAATGTCAAATGTTGACCGGCGAACCACTCGCAAAGGCACGTAGGAAGGAACACAAATGTTTCACTGGCGAATCAGATTGTGACTATTGGTTCGGTTCTAATAAGCGTGTGTAAAACCAATCAAGTCCTTACCTGATCTAAACTTGCTTCGTATCAGTATGGAGTGTTCAGAGCCCAGAAGAGTCATAATGCTTTAGAGTACAGTTCCAGGGTTCAAAAGTTGCAAGATGCAGTCATGCACACTTGGGCCCGTCTTGGCGTCTTCTGGACCCCAAGACTGAGATGAGTTGCAGCGGACTCTTGTCTACCTCATCTACAGATCTTGCAGAAATTTAAAAAAAAACATGAACGCTGTAATAACAGAACTTCTCTTGTTGTGTCAGTTTCAGTCGCCAGTGTTTACACGAGCAAGCAGATCTCCGAGCGCTCCCCTTCTCTCCCTCGGAGGGTTGATGTGGAAGTGTGTGAGTCTCGCTGAGGCTTTGGTCCCATCTAAGCTGAGAGCTCTGAGTTGGGAGTCAGGCGAAGCACACTGAGATATGCCCTGCTTGGGGAGGGGCTAGGCGGCCTGGGGGTTGCACTACAGACCCGCCCGTAGGAGCCGGAGGATGGACGGGGTTTGGCTGATGACTTCTTCCTCCCATGATACCAGTGTAAATATATCTGCCTATCAGCCCTGCTGTGTGTTATTGGAGGGGAGAGTCACAGAGAAAAAGCTCAAGTTTGAGCGTTCGGAAAACTTTTCACACTGTTGATAAATCAGACTTCCAGACATATGAAAAAAAGTGTGACCTCATAGGTGTTTTTGATGCTAAGTATTGACATAAAGCAGGGGTGGGCAAACTATGGCACGGGGGCTATATGCGGCCCGTTAAACGTTTTAATCCGGCCCGTCCAACTTGAGAAAAAAATTAAATGATTAAACCTTGTTAATGTTTTATTGTCCAAATACACATTTCAGAATCAGAATCAGGAGCACTGGGAGGGAGAGCCGTTAGCCGCTGCGTCTATGCGCGCCGCCATCTTGGAAAAACAGTCCTCTACTATTACATTGCCCCCCTCATACTTGCGGTTCGGCAATTTCTTTGGGGGGAGGGGTGGGCGTCCCCTTTACAATGAAAATAAAATAATTCCAATGCATTTCAATGGTCATCGGATTTTTGCTGTTTGCGGGCTGTATCATTTGACGTTGTAATATCAGCATTCACCACTAGATGTCAGATAGATTTGTTGCTCTTGCACATGATCTTACACTGCTCTATACAATACAAGGCCGAAGAATTTTTGGGTGGGTCAACTATACTTGAATAAAATAACATTTTGAGTGAGTCGATTTTTGTCCCCAAAAAAAAAAGGATGCATAAAATTGCGAACTATGCGTACAATGTTGATTTGCTGTGCAGCAGTTTTGTGCCATCCTTGAATAGCATCTTTTATACTCGAGAGTGCTTTGCACTGGAAAAAATAATTGCACTGTGGTTATGTTTGGGTTTTCAAACCCTTTGTGGTTGAACGCTGGATGCATTGAGCATGAAATATATGAAGATATAATTATGTAGATTAGTTCAATAAAAACAAATAGACATATGCAGATAGAGTATTTTGTTCGGAGGCATATGGTCCTAGTCTTCATAAAATGTGCCCATCCCTTGTCAGTAGCTTCTTGTTTTGCTATTTTGTATACGTGCAGCCTGATCTTAATGTGTATGCGTGTCTAAATCAACATGTCATGTAACAAAACAAACCAGCACTATAAAAACATGATTGTTCCAATGTAGTTTCAGTTATGAGTATGACTGTACAATCGAAGTGGCAGTTTAGTCATTCTCCCAGCAGCTGAGCCGCGGGATTATCTTATCAGCAGTTGGATGCAGATGCTCCACTCTGTATTTAACAAGTCACCCCTTCCTCTAGCTCCAACATACCAGCCAGATATTTGTCAGAGCAGAACTAAGCTGCTTGCCCGCTCTCCTCCGAGCCATCCGTCAACAAGGGGATGTCTGCTGGTCATGCCAAGGCCTTCGCTGTGGTTGTTTATCCATTCGCTTCATTTGAGGCTGGAATGCAAAGTTATACAAAAAAAAACATTTAACTGTAAAGACTGTTTGAGCGCTTAGAAAATGTTATTATCACGTCTGAAAAATGTTCCCAAACGCTTTCTCTTGTCTAAGCGGAGTTTCCATTCATTTTTTTTCAATAGCAGTTGTCCTCATTAGGGTCATGTGTGCGCTGGAGCATTCCTAGCTGACTTTTTGGGTATACACCCTTGATTGGCCAGTCCACACACATGAAACACAATTCTGAGGAATTTGGGGCATTGTGTAAAATGTAAATAAAAACAGAATCGTGATTTGCAAATCTTTTCCAAACTACAATTGAATGAATTATGAGGAAAATATTTTTACTTTTCAAACTGTTGAATGTGTTTTTTTTTTCCTAATTTGAATTTGATGCCTGCATCACATTATACAACTTCATTCATTGCAGACTCTGGAACCATCGTCAGTTTACAGAGTTCGGAATTTTCCATCACTCACTGCTGCAACACACCTGATTCAAATGATCAGGATCCTTATGTAGCTTCTGCAGACCTTGCTGATTATCTGATCATCTGAATCAGGTGTGTTGCAGCAGGGAAAGATGGACAATAGGCAGAATACCGTACCTCGAGGAACAGGATTGAAGACCCCTGACGTATACGGTATGATGACGTCACGCCTGTAGGATTTGGTGGCTTGATGTGTGGATGTTTCGGCGCTGCATAGCTTCTCCCACCACACATCAAGTAGCACTGCCTGGCTCACTACCCCTGTCCTGTCTTGTCCTGATATTTGTTACTCACAGAGTTCCTTCCTCAGAGGGTGTGTTTGTCCTTCACGGATTAGAACGCAACTTCTGTGTCATGTAATATACAATTTCTCTGTCTGTTCCCTCACAAATTGGTTCTGTCTGGCTGCATTTCCAGAATCATCACAACACAAATAAAAACAGAGAGAATGCTTCACACTCCCCTTGTTGCAAAGAAAAACTGCTTCATCATAACAAGGCAGACACTGTAGATTAGGGGTCTTCAATCCTGTTCCTCCAGGGCCGCTGTGCTGCCTGTTTTTCATCTCTCCCAGCTGCAACACACCTGATTCAAATAATCAGAATTGTTATCAAGCTTATGCAGACTTTGCTGAATATCTGATCATTTGAATCAGGTGAGGAACAGGATTGAGGATCCCTGGAGTAGAGCCACCATGACCATGCAGCCGAAAAGGATATAAAGAAGAAAAATAAATGAAAAAATTGTTTTGAAAGTTGCAAAAAAACGGGGAAACCGCCAGTGTTTGTTAAAAAAACAGCTTATTAACGTTTTATTTAAAAAAAAAAAACATAACTAGAGGCACAGGACACTGTAAAAACTAAATCATTTACTGTAGGCAACACGCAAGCAAAATGACACATCAGACGTCAGAAGCAATGAACAATAAGTAATCTAATCGATACTCCTTTCTAACGAATTACGCAACAAGAATATTGAAGGGAATAACCTGAACGGCTGACATGAAGAGAAGTTGGTGTTGTTTATGAAGCGCTACTTCCAAGTCAAATTCCTGAACATTTTGGATTTTAGTAGCCTGCAGGTCTGGTAACAAATAATTCAAAACAAATAAATAATTCTGACTTGGTCCATTTGCAGATCAATATTTGAAAAATGATTGCAATTGTAGAACTGAACCTCCTAAAAACATTTTTTTACTCACAAATAAACCCTTAAGCCACATGTTAAGCTTCACTTCCTAGTGATCTTACTTTTGTCTAAATTCTGTAAAAGACCGCTGTGACACAGCACTAATAAGTCACAGAGCATTGAGAGCTTTGTCCAACTCTGGCTCACTGCTCTTTACTACCCGTTTTTAATCTCTTCCCAGCATAAACACTGCTTGGCCTTTGTTGCAGTCGAAGCCTCAACACACATACCGGTAAAATGCACGCAGCACAACATATCAGTTCGTCTCATAAATAACGCCCTCTCTGTTTGCTGTGAGCCTGCGTGCTGACGTGTGTCAGAGCGGACGCCAGGGAGCCATACAATGCTACAAAATTCAAATATTTACACAGACGCTACTAAGGCTGCAAATCTGTCGCAGACGCAGATGGGCACATTTGTCTCGAATTTGCCGTGAATGAAAGCTCACACGCACTGCAGCGCGCATGGGCGTCTTTAATTAGCAGGTGAAAGTGCTTTAAGGGAAGGTCTGTCAGAGGGTTTGACAGTGTACACACAGTGTTTTGGAGAGATTCCTAAAGAGGTCACCCAGCCCTGGCTTAATCCTCCCCTTTAATTGGGCCCTATGTCAACAGACGTGACAAGTCTCATCTGAAATGCTTGGACCAGTATGTGTGTATTTGCGAGACAAAAAAAAAAAAAAGAGCCAGTGATCTTCATGTGTCGCATAGATTGATTTGAGTGCACATTTTGTATTTCATATACAATCAGCGTAATCTAATGAGACATCCCCTTGAATCCCACGCGGCGCGATGTTTATTGGCCGTCCGCACAGACATCTAGATCAACGAATGTCATTTTGTGTTTTCTGTGATTTCTTGTGTTTTAGATAACGCAGACGTTAACTTGCTAAAATGTGCATGAAAAATATTATTTAATTGACATCTGGATTCAACACAAGAACTCCAAACACTTAATAAACTCAGTTTGGAATGTTCACATTGTTGGAATCGGTTCCAATAAATCACCAAATCGTGGCGTGTTTTTGCTATGCTGATACGGGCCACCATGTAAGTTATTATGGGTCAGCACTGGCATTTTACTGTCACTCAGCCAAGATTGTCTCAGCCGGGACTATACGTGCTATTGTACTTCGAATGGAGTCAGTGTGAGACGCCGTGATACTTGGCTGGAAAACCGTATGAGAGGAAACTGGAAGGCTTAGAACCTTCTTTATCCGTTTATCTTCTTCCTGCCTGTCTGCTTCCACTTCACACCTTTCACCAATGACTTATGAATGGATTATTAAAAGAATGAGCGCTCACAAGGAACAAAAAGCCAACATGAACAGTGCGTCATTACACGTATCTTCACCTCACTGTACTACAGATAAATTCTTTCATTAGATTTTGTTGAATGGTGCGCGTGTGTGTGTGTGTGTCGTGATCTGGATTGGGGCCAAGTGTGTTTCACTTGGAGTCTGGATATGGAGGGGTGAACGTCCTTTGCTCTGAGTCGCAGTGTCTCCAAAAGTCTCAAATAAAACAATAAAAGTTGGTTTGTCGCTTTTGCGTTACTTACGCCGTCAAAACACAATTTATCAAACATGAAACAAGAGCAAGTCAAGCTTGTATTTTTTTCAGAAGGTCTGCTTACAATTTAATAAGCAGCAACTTGAAATTGTGTGGAGAATATTTTGTAAATCTGCAACCTGTGAAATAAAACATAATTTGTGTTTTCTGGATTTTTGCATATATATCAACTAGTGATGGGAAAATTAAGCTTCATGAAGCACTTGCGATATGTTTTACTACTCTATATTGTGCTCTTGGTTTAAAGCTAAAGACTAGTGCAAATTTAATAAATTTGATAAATTTCCATTGCATCGTTAAACCGAGAGTGCCATCTAGAGGAGCCAAAAACCATCACAAGTGTTTCATGAAGCTTCATTTGTCACCCCCCACAAAAAAGTTTGGAAATGTATTCCAGCCAACACCATTTGTTTAATATTGTTTTTTTTAAGATGAAACACATGATTGATCAATTGGTATATAATATTAATAAAGTTTTAAAAATAATTTGTTTTGATAATATAAGCGACAAAGCTGTGTGTTTGGTTTCTTGAGGTTCAAGTGTTGTTGAGTGATTACCCTAACCCTGACCCTACCCCTAACCCTAAACCATTTTTGGGATGTGGAGTAAGTTGAAAAAACTGGAGTACAACAAGCCAAGAAAGAGCAATTTGGACTCGGGAATCCTTGACGTCGGACTACTCTCGACTCGGCCGTGTCCCGTTTAATTTTCATTGTTTTGAAATGGAAAAAAAAATTGAAAATCCGAACAAATTGAAAATGGCAAAATGGATCAGAGCATTTATTTTAAGGTCGCAGTCTACCGTTTATTTAATTGCAGAGATTTATACAGCATGTTAATATCATGATTTATGTGTGTTGATTTTGGTTTACTATTTTGTTTCATGTTTTCCTTGTATTGCGTTGGTGTGTCTCTCGTTAAAGCTTATTCTGTCCACCTGTGCTTGTCGTCCACTGCCAGGTTTTGACCAATCAGCTCCCTCCAACCCTTTGTGTCTGGTCCAGGTGTTCCTCGTTGTCTTGTCAATCTGTATGCATTTCATTCCCTGGTTCCTTTCAGTCTTGTCGGTTCATTGTCGTCAATGTCTCCTGTCGTCTGTTCCTCAGTCCTTTTCAGTTATTATAGTATTATAGTCAAGTTATTTTCTTACTTTATCCAAGAAGTTTTGTAATTTGATCTTTTTGTATGTCCAAGATTCTTGTTTGCCTTTTAGTTCTCCCAGCCTCACTTCCCTGCTTTTGTGTCCTCCACCATGTCGAAACCAGAACCTGACAGTTAAACTGTCTGGAAAGTCCGTATCATGTCCATGCGTTTATAGGAAAAGTTAGAAAGATGCGTTACAGATCAAAAAAGTGTCTTAAATAAATCTGTGAGGACAGCCTGGGAGCAAAAAAGAAAGTGACAGTCTCGGAATATTGAATAAGTATTTTTCTTAGCGTCATTTATCATGTTGAATTTTTGTTGTTGTTTTTTTTTTGTTTTACAAATTTACAAAGCCATTTGACATTGATTGATGGAACTTTCATTTGTTAGTCGCTAGAGTGAGCGTGATACGGTCATTTCTCAGCACTCAATCAGTGTTATCAGAAAAACGGAGGGCTTTTCCCACGATACGGGCTGGCAGTTCCGAAAGAAAAAGATGGGAATGGAGAAATTGTGAAGGCAAACAAATCAAGTATTAGAAAAATAAAAGAAAAAAGAGAAAACAGAGGCCAAAGGCACGGCGTACAAAATAAACCAGGAATATTTTTCTCCGGGCGGAGAGGTGGGAAAGCCAGGATCGGGTGGATTTTCGCATCCGTTTCTCCTCCGTCTTTAAACTGGGCTTCAGAAGAAAGACATTTCATGAAAAGCCAAACCAAAAGTGATAGAAAACCAACTCTGGCTTAGCCAGGTCTCCCCTCCTGTCCCCCTTCTTAAATCTTCCTGCTTTCTTTATCTCCGCCGTGGCTCGGTCACCTCCACTCGCATGGGCGAGAGCGGCGCATGTCTGCCGCCAATTCCAAATGGAATCCACAAACACTGCAAGCGCTCTGTGAGGGAGATAGGTTGTCTCCCATCTTGTACATAAACAGAGCTGGGAGATACTGTTTTATGTTTTTTGGTTGTTTAGCTTTTTTTTTTTTTGCAATTGACTCAGATGGAGTGTGCAGGGGCTGGCCAGGGGCCACAGCAGTGTCGGCAGAAGGAGGAGCGGGGGTCCACGTCTGTGAGGCTTCAAGCCTGCATCTCCATAGCTTAACTCCTAACACCTGCCTATTACCGAGGGGCTATGTGTCGGCTTTGCGCGGCATTCCTGAATTTTCTCGATCAGAAATTTAATAACTTAAAGTCTACTTTGTTGTTGGTAATGTGTGTACCCGTGACTAACTGGACCAGATGAAAGGCACATTTAGTCGAGCAATCATCTCTCATGTGATTTCTATTATCTTGCTTGACGAATTATGAAGAGAAACTAATTAAGGAATAATTGGTGATATTGAAATAAAGCGTGTCAATATTAGTTGAAATAATACCGGGTCAAACACTATGGATAAAACCGGGCATGCTGTGCGAGTGGGCTAGAAACGCTGAATCTTTTACTGTAGTTTTTTTTTCATAATATAAAAAGGTGAATTCACCTTATACAATTTTGAGTTAATATAAGGCATTTTCTTCGCAATTAAAAACATTTCCCGTGTGTTTTCGCAGCTTTCAAAAATAATCCAAAGAATCAAGAATTGTAACCAATTTTTTCACGCCCTTGCTGGACTTGGCTTGTTTTGAGAGTCCGAACCCCTCATTGTATCCACCAATAGCAAGTATGGATTTTGTTGCGATGACGATTAAGGCTGCACTTAGATCTAAAATAAATAAATGAATAAAATGATGCTAGCCACTAGAAGACAGATTGAATTGTATTTTCCCTCATAGTGGCAGCACTTCACCACCAAGATACCAAATCAGCTTACATGTTTCCAAAAACAATGCCAAAAATCCAGTTTCTGAAAATGAATTTGGCGGCGGTTGAAAGTGGGTCTGGATCTTTGCTAAGCTTTGCTGTCAAGTCCCACTGGCGCACGGAAATATGGCAGAAGTTGATAAAGGTTGCACACGAGTGGACCCGAGTTCCTTTTAGGACAGGTGTGGGCAAACTACGGCCCGGGGGCCACATGCAGCCCGTTAAAAGTTTTAATCCGGCCCGCCGAACTTGAAAAAAATGAAATGAATAAACCTTGTTTTTGTTTTATTTTCTAAATACTGTGGTTTTTCAAAGACATATATATTGTTGTAATGCTTTTGTTCACTTTCATTTAAAATTAAATGAATTTTTTTCTCCGATGAGGTGAGGTTACCAAAACATTCTATTCATCTGCTTCTGATTCGGCCCCTCTGTAAATTTTTTTAACTCAATGTGGCCCGCCAATCAAAAAGTTAGTCCACCCTTGCTTTAGGATCATTTAGATTTTGCATAAATGCAACGGAATAATAAAGTCATACCTGTCTTTGTTATACAGACCCGGCATGTGGTACTTCTCAAATTAATATTACGACAAAGTAATGCAAATACACGAAGAAATATTAATTTTCATTATAGTTTGTGGTTTTGCTGAGTATTGATTTTTGGGCTTCTTATTTAGTTCTTTAATCATTTGTCTGTCTGACAATTTGTTTCACTGTCCCCGTATTTCTCCCAGCACATTCACGTCACCCAACTTTTCATTTTAGAGGTTCAACTATGCGTGTTTTGAGACCGTGTGAGGTGGTGAGAGCGCTTGTGGAGAACATGCAATCTCCAAACCCGGAAATGTCTTTGCGGGGTTGACAGTGCTAACCGCTGGACCACATTGCTGCCAATAAAAAGACCCAACAGTGCAAATATTTCGCCATGTTGTGTCACTGACATGGACTGTCAGCCAGCGCATATTTTCTCGCAATGAGGGTCAAACAGAGCCATGTTGTTGTTGGTGTGCCCCCACCATGCCCTCCTCACAACCCCTCACCCCCCCTCCCCTCTCCACAAAGGATATGTACGCAATCACACTCAGTTTCCCCCTATGCAGATATCTGATCAGTTATGAGAATTTACATCCTCACAGAGATTGCACCGCTACGTAATGTGATCGGGGTACAGTGTTGGAGGTGGTTGACAGATCGAGAACAGACCCAAAGGTTGCCAATGGCTACAGACTGATTCCTGAGTACAGGGCTGGTATCTGCAGGACTGGACTCCACTTGACCCTTCAGACTTATTTATAGGAACGGGTTTGTGTGTGTGTGTGTTTCGTTGCATGTGCGTGCACGTGTGTCGCATGTGTTTTTGCGTGGTCACCCTGAGGGGAGGGCGTCTTATCTGCACTGGCTTGCATTCATCAGGGGTGACATTTTTTACCATTCCGCATTCAAAGCAAACACATGGCTTCATGTGCTATCGGCGTTCAGTGCAACATTGAGGGGTCTGACTTGTGCAACTTGTCAAGTACGAAATCATACCATGGTCATGCTAAAGCCCAATGATTCAGTTCTTGGGTGTTTCTCTCTTTTGTCCTGGATTGATTTAAAAAGCTGCAACAACATAGGTTCCATGACAGTTACAGTTGCCTAGTTCATTGTTATCATATGATGTGTTAAAGGCGACAAAAATTTGCGTCTTTTTTTTTTTTCAGTCTGTTAACCTCAGTACATCTTTCCAGCCTTGCACGTTGCGTCGTGATTGAGAGTGATGGGACATAAACTCGAGCAGATTTTGCTGACTCAGCAAATAGACTTATTGAAAATCGATTACCTTTACTTTATTGATTCTGGCAATTTTCAGAGCTCGGCAGCAGACTGGTTAAGTCTACTACGCCTTGGGGAGTCAATGAAAGTCAAGCTAAAACAAACCTCCAAGAATCGCAGTTAAAGTCACAAGTTGCCAATATGCGTTTGCATTCTCCTGTGTGCTGTTAATTTGGATAATACACTTTTGTGTATGTACTACAAACAAAAAATATGTGAAAAGAAATATATATATATATATATATATAGATATATACTTTTAAAACACAGCTAGATACAGTAGATACAGCTGATTTTATTTATACCCTCATGAGGATAAGTGGATCAGATAAAGGACAGATGGATGGATGATTTTATTCTGTGCAGCCGCTTGATGAAATAAAACCAAAAATTGCCTCCTATTGTACCTGAAAGACACCACCTCCTTCACCTAAGTAGAGTTTCAGTTGGCGGAGCTAGTAAGCACTTTCGACGACTAGTGGTGAACGTTGTTATTACAATGTAATACTGCTCAGTTTCAGTAAATGTTTTTAGTTTCAAAACTTAATTGAGTGCGAGTGTGGGCTGGAAACCGTTGGCTATCCCTGATTGAGTTTTTAATCAACCTAACATGCTAGTTATTTTGAGAGAGGGAGGTAGCTAGCAGAGGGGGACCTTTTACAAAATTTTGCTGATCCGTTTTCCGTCAACAGTCAGGCTGCCCGTCTGTCATTTTTAGTGACGAGCCAAATTTACCCTTATAATCATCAGTTCATCGGTTAAGTCTGTGCCCCCATAAACCCCCCCCAAAAATGTCAGCAATCTGTCAGTGACAAGTGACTGAACGGTGACAAAAAAACGTACATTTATGGTGAAAGTGCGAAAGAAAATTGCTAAGGATTTACCATCCCGCACTGTACATCGGGTACTATGTCTAATGCTATTGATGGACAAATGAAGCTTCATGAAGCACGTGTTATGATTATTTTGTTCCTCTAGATGGCGATCTTGTTAAAAACATACAGTAGACATTTTATCTATTTCCATTGGTCAAGCTTTTTCTTTAAACCAAGACAGCCACCTAGAGAAGTAAAACTATCACAAGTGCTTCATGAAGCTTCATGTTCTAAATAATGACATTAAAAAACTTTATTCTACCATTGACTTTACACATAAAAGGATTTTAGCTAGAAGAGCAAAAGGTCTCGATTTGCGACTTTGCAGGACGCTTATTTCATGTTGATGATCCCTCTGCTAGTTTTCCGGAGTGATTACCAAATCTGTCAGATGTGGATCTTTAAAAACATACTAGAAACAACAAAATAATTTCAGAAAGCTGCAATGTAAATTAATGTAAATGGTATGTCTAACCTTATCACTTAGACTCTAAATTTTCTGACGTGTCAGTACGGAAAATTACACGCCCAGCTTCTGTCTACAACCTTTTCAGGATTCAACAAAGTTATGTCTGACCTTTCTTTCTTTGCTGAGCCGACAGCTTCGCAACACATTTTGCTCCATGATTATTACCCTGTGTACGGTCACAGTGTCCAAAATGTTTGGAACAACGTCGAAGGACTCGCTCCACTGAAATGACAGCGGTGCCATCACAAATTATGTTAAATGTCACGCAGTTTAAAACCCCGCTGTGCTTTCCCATTTGTTATTGACTTTGCACGGCGTAATAGACGTGTTCTATTATGGAATCAGAAGCTTTAAGTGGCGACATTGGCCCAGTGGTTCAAATAATCTGAAGACATATTCTTATAGCCACCAACTCCGATTTTTAAAGTGCGAACAAGGCGACGGTGTGTCACTGTGACCAGATGTGTCACTTTCCACACGCATGCAAACGATGTAGGATGATGTCACTGGCTGCCTGAGACGTGGCGTAGCGCCACGATCGCAGGCCAAACAACTCATAGACTCCACACGAGCGAGGAGGACAAGGGAGGGAGGGGTGGGCAGGCTGAGGGAGGGAAAGAGCATAAACGGTAGGAATTGTGACGAGCCCACAGTGTCCTCGACCGCACAGAAATGTTCGCACTGAGCACACGTTTCCAGTCGTTCCGAGAAGGCCTCTAATCATAACATCTCATCCAGCCTCAAACCTAAATCACACTTGGTAGCTCGTTCCATTATAAACAATATATGGCTGCTACAAACTTTCATTTTGTTTGTTGGTTTGGTTTAATGTGTGTTTATTTACACAAACACGAGACAAACATGACTATAGGGCAAAACTTTCTGATTGGTGGGCCACAATGGGTTCTAAAATTTGACAGAGGGGCCGGACCAGGAGCAGATGGATGGAGAGTGTCGGACAAAAGCATTACAACAAAATATGTCTTTGACACGCCACAGTATTAAGAAAATAAAACATTAACAAGGTTTATTCATTTAATTGTAATTTTTTTCAAGTTCAGCGGGCTGGATTAAAACGTTTAATGGGCCGCATGTGGCCCCCGGGCCGTAGTTTAGAGGGAACTTGTCCCAATACTTTTTCCTCGAGCTGGGCACTTGACCTTTTTTTGCCGGTCAGTCGCCGGCTCTCCGGCCGCGATCTCTGTACCATTCCAGGCTTATTCGTAAAAATTGTCAGCCCACGACACCGTTCCAGCCCCGGCCTATAATCAACCTAAAATGTTTCCTTTTATTCCCGTTTGAATTGAATTTGGATTAGTTTTAAAAGTCTAAATACACACATTCTGATCATCAAATAGAAGAACAATAAAGATGGTTTTGAATTCAAGCCGAGTCATTACCACAACGTGCATTAGAAAAGTTAGTTAAAATATTTACAGAGCGCAAGTGTAGGGATGTGAGGAGTTTTGAAAGGAACCAAATTTGTTGAGTTGAACAAGTTTGGAACTGACCGCATAGTTCGCCAGTGTTGTTATGCCAAGCAAAGGAACAGATGTCAAAGTTGGATGACATTTAATAGAATCATATAAGACTTAAAATATTCCCATTTCTGTCATTGTTTTTCCTTTACATTGCATATTCATTTCATGGTTCACTGTCTCTGACGTCTGCATATACTTGTCCGTTGTACTGTCAAAGTGCCTACGGTGACGTGTGTGGGGAGACACTTGACTTCTGTGCACTGGCGAGAAATACAACCTTTGCATACTTGACACTAGCTTGCGATTGCTCCTCACCCGTTGTTCCTTGGCATGAGTGACAGCTTCGGAAATGCTTGGGCTTCTCAACATGTCTCAGGTCGCAATTTGTTAGATAAACAAGCCTGTCAATACGGACGTCTGATCACTTATCAGGGTGAAGAGGACTGAAGACAGATTTATTTATTTTATATATATATATATATATATATATATATATATATATGTGTGTGTAAGGAAGCATATAGACATTTGTTTCTAAATGCTACTAACCATCGGCAGCATTACCAGACTTTTCCAGCCTGAAGACTGTCGGCTACTGAGAGCGCATCTCGTGATTGGTATGAATATTTTCTTTGACCTTGTATTTAATGGCTGGATTTGGCTGCTTAGCGGTTGGGAACATGGTGCACGGCGGCCCTTATCATTCCTGTCTGTCAGACACAGGAACACTTATGGCCTGTGGGGACGGCTGTCTGAAATTCTCGAAAGGTCTGCTGTTGGCTCAGTCTCCTCAGGTCAGAGATCACGCTGGTCATTGGCTTGCATACCAGGCAGACACGAAGGTATGGGTTGTGATATTACAACCTGGTTCCTGTTGGTATTGGATGAGGAAAAAATACATTTACAAGACTAAATAAAATAGACTGAAATATAGTGGGGAAATGTTCTTTGATGAAAGTAGCCATACGGTATATATACAAAGAATGTGGGAGGGTTGTACTGTACGTTGCTCAAAAAAGGGAGCACACGCCACATATCGCAGATCTCCTAACTCATAATGCTCATTTGTGTGTATGCCCTCCACATGCTTGTATGCAAGCTTTACAAAATATGGTCTTCAAAGGGGATCGTTTAACATTCGAAATTTGCAATCTTTTGGAAGATTAAGAAAAGTTTGCAAAAAATTCCCTTAAGAATACCTTACACTTTTTTTATACTCAGTGAGCTAACCATAGCTTGTTGTTCTCTATATGTACATATTAAGGCAGGCGTGGGCAAACTACGGCCCGGGGGGCCACATGCGGCCCATAAAACGTTTTAATCCGGCCCGCCGAACTTGAAAAAAATTAAATGAATAAACCTGGTGAATGTTTTATTTTCTAAATACTGTGTTTTTTCAAAGACACATATATTTTTGTAATGCTTTTGTTAATTTAAAATTAAATGTATTTTTTTGTCCCATGAGATGAGGTTACCAAAACACCATCTGCTCCTGCCCCCCCGTCAAATTTTAGAACCCATTGTGGCCCGCCAATCAAAGGGTTTGCTCACCCCTGTATTAAGTTTTATTGCAAGAATATTTAAGCAGACACACAAAGCTTCTATTCGGGACTGATTTTCTTCCTACTTGGTACTCTCAAAATTCTTCCAAAAGGTGATTTAGCTGACATATAACTCACAATTATGTGAATGCCGTTGTCTATGGGTCCGAAAAGTGGATTAGGTTTATTGAATGGCAGGAGACAAAATTTACACTTACAGAATTTACATAAAATTGGTAAAAACTTTATTTCCGTGTGTGTGGGGGATCTAGTTCTGATATTTCCTAAATTTCTGAAGTTTCCATTTCACGTCACTGGAGATATTTTGAAATAAGCACTTTAACTTGACATGTAAAACAAACTAATCCCACCAAAAACTTCTCTTTTTATTAGATGCAACACATTCTTTCAGCAGGACTTTGCAGTTTATAATTTCATGGCAAGCCAAGGAGCGCGTGTCTTAGTATCATCGGACAGCCGTCTGTCAAACCAAAGCAAACAGTGGATCAAAAGCCAGATACCTGTTGGAGCTCTTCTTCGTTTTAATGAAATTTCCAAGGTCTTCTGAAAATGAAGGACAACATACATAAACAGAAAATGATCAGACTAGATTGCTGTCCTGAGCGTTAATTGAAGAACATCTACATTTATCCCTGATAGCATCGACATACAATTGGCTCGAGTGCGATCGCAATATAAAAGTTGATATTGTGTTATTTTTGCTGAAGCTCATTCCCATAGCTTCTGGTATGTAGGCGAAAACTCTAAAAATATGACCCTCACTGCCATGTTATACTTGGCCTATGGGATGGACAGCATTTAGGAGATATTTGGAGGCAACTTTTAATGGATTCTCTGCTCCATACTTTAATGAAGAACACGTCTAAAATAATCCAAAGGTCATAATCAAAACAGTGCAAGGGTATTTTTCACATGGTGGGCACAAGTTATCCTGAATGTGCTTTTTTTGGAAGTTTGGATTGTCACATTGTCAGAAAGTTCTGCAGACCTTGCTGATTATCTGATCATTTGAATCAGCTGTGTTGCACCAAGGCGAGTTGGAAAACCTGCAAGACACCGGCCCTCGAGGAACAGGGTTGAGGACCCCTGGATGACAGAACATTTCTATTTACACCTGATGTGACAGTCAAGTTCCATTGGATTTGAGTTCAAGTGATTGCAAAATTCAGACTTATTCCAGTACTGAAACGATAACATGAAAAAAAATGAAACGTACAATTAAAAAGCAGTGGAATAATAGCTGACAAAATAGCTTCAAAGCGCTTTGTACTTGTATTGACCCCCCCAAAAAATCTAAGGGTACTAATTAGGATAAAATAAAATAAACATTTTAAAATTTTGAACATTTGAACTCAAAATAACATTTTTACATATTATTTGATATTTTATATTCACAGGACAGTATTGTGCAAAGGTTTAATTTGTTATTCTAGCAATGTCATTAGTATCATATACAGCAGTAGCCTTCAATCCTGTTCCTCGAGAGCCACTGTCCTGTTTTCCCTCTCTCTCTGCTCAAACACACCTGATTCAAATGATCAGGATCCTTCTCCCGCTTCTGCAGACTTTGCTGATTATCTGATCATTTGAATCAGGTGTGTTGCAGCGGGGCAGGACAGGAACAGGATTGAATAACCGTGATATCCAGTATCTTTTTTAACATAGCATAGATCTCCGCTCAGGGTAAACTAGTTCCACACATATTCCATTGCGCTTTTTTTTCTTGTTTTTGCCCATGCTGTGTATTTGTAAGCTTGTTAAAGACGAGCAGGGGCAATGTTTCTTGAGGGTGTATGGTTGTTTATGGTGAGTGGTGACAAATAACACTGGTGAACACCAAATTTCAATCAGAGGTGACTTTTTTGTGTTCTAAAATGTATTTTAGACGCTGTTTTAAAATTTTTCTTACATTTTTTTTCTAAAAAATTTTTTTTTTTAATTCTTAACCCTTAATTCCTATATATTATACTAAACATACTACTACAAATGATATTAATATTATTCTTATTGTTATGAAACCCAGATTTAAAAAATGAGGGCAAATTCAGAATCAGAGCAAGAAAAAAATTCCATAAAAGTTTCCTTGCACCTCTGCTTAATAATATAGTAAACTTTTGTTGACCAGTGTACTACATAAAAAAAAAAGAAAAATTTTAGGTGCCTAACATAATTCATTTGATTTCTTCTGTTTTGAAAAATGCATTTACTTTGAAGCAAATGTTTTTGAAATGTGTCACATACCAACTTTATATCTTTTTGAATTTGATTGATTAAATTCAGCCTTCCCTTCTGCCAAATCTTTAGCTAGTAACAGGTAGATTTAGAAAGCAACTTGCACAATTTGCAAAATAAATAATTCCAGATGACACTGGATGTAGCTCATATCTCTGTGAGGACGTGATGACTGCAAAAGGGCGAAGGTTTGCAGCGATGTGCACATGCTGGACGCCGACACGGCGTAAAACAGCGCTGTCACCACATTAAAACTAAAATACAGACTTGGTTTTCAAACGGTTATTCTGTACATTTAAAAATAAATGAATAAATATTTCCAGCTTTTAATATTGGAATGACAACCAACTTTTTTTTTTTTTTTACGATTTTAAAACGTACTATTAGAACAGTTGAACTCAGTATTGTAATCCCTCCCTAAAAAAATGTTTTCACACAAGCTATAAGTCACATCACTTTTAGAATAGGTATTTTTTTTCCCTTTATCTTGGTCTTATTTTTCGATCACAAAAACCTGGCATGTTGAAGACTTTTTATATCCACTGTCAATTCATCTTTATTCCACAAAAAGTACAGCACAAGCCGCTTGAGCTTTTCCTGACAGTTTGCATTGCAATAAAAGAAATCTTTTGGCCACCGCAAAGCTTGAATAATGGATTTGAATGCCCCAGAATAAAATTCAGCATCAGCTTCGAAGAAAATTGGATTCAAGTAAAACATCCATAAGCACACTGAAGCCACAAGGAGGATTTTTCGCCAACAACTTCAGGGGTCATACCGGGCTTATATTTCAAGTGGTCTCAATTTTGGAATTCTCTATTATGCTCTTTTTTCGCAAACCGGGGGCTAAATGTGACTAAAATGAAATTTGATCACTTGTCATATTTGTTCATTCTTTTGTCCTTGTGATCTTGTGGAATGTCATCAGTCGCGGCCCATGTACTGTTCCGATTGAAAGTACGATTAAAATTATTTGCCGGAATACCCCGATGTTGTTCATGTCAGCTATCTTAAACCAAGAATGCGTCGGTTGGATACTTATAAAAGCCTGGCTCGGAAAATATTCCAAAATGTATTTCATGTTGCTATCATGGAACTATAACAGAGTCAGGAGGGGGAAGTTAACAAGAACGCAGCCTTTTCCAATTTCCAAAGAGATTTGTGGACATTCTTAGTGTCACCTTACTTGGTGAGTTCACAAGACTGTACATTTGTCATTTTGAGAAACGGCTGCGGATTCCGCGAGGACAAGAGTGACCCCCACCAGGCGCTACTACCGCCGCAGTCAGTGAGAGTCAAACGCAGACAGCAGTAAACTAAGAACTCCTCTCTGACTGGATAAACTTTAAAATGATCGGCCTTAAATGAGCTTTTTTAGGTATAGTAAGACGTGAACGTGTGGGTTTGTTGATAAGCCTTCTGGAATGTGGACAAGTCTTGTCTTGCTCGTTTTTTTATTTGCACCTGTTCTCTTTAGCCCAATGAATAACCTTCAGCCACTCGTGTCTTGTACCTCATTGTCGCCTCTGTTCTCTTGTCTAGAGTTTACTGATTTCTGTCATTCAGTGTGTGTGTTGTTTTTGTTGTCAGTCAGTTTCCTATTGTCGTGAGCCTTTTTTCCAAGTTATAGTTTGTTACTTTTGTGTTTATATATTTTTATTTTTATTTATTTTATTTCATTTAATTTTTTTTTAAGATTTCCACACTCCTCTCCTCTGGGTCAACCTGACTGGATATAAATCTGATATGTATGCAATGTGTCTGCAGTATGAACGCTCTTCTAAACACTGACCTATCGTCAACAAAATCCCAATATACGCTCTGCACGGGCTTGAGAAACTGCTGACATCGTCCGTGAATCTTGAAATCCCTGAAAGGTTGTTTTGAGAAACAGTTGTTGTATTTACATTTGACTTTAATTGAATCCCACTTGGAACATGAAGCACAAAGTGGTGATAGTTGTAGCCTGTCATTTTTATTAAATGTCTCCGTTAAACAAGTTGATCGAGGGGCGTTGCCTCATATCTCCAAAATATTTTTACCTCCTCCCACCTCACTACTGTGGCGATATGAGATTGAAAAAATGAGCCCCTAGGCGAGACAATATCTACTTACGTAAACACTGCGATGTGTGACGTGTCTATTTTTTTGGTTGCTCAACGTAGAAATTTCAGAAAATAGACAATTTGATGTTTATCAGCATTTTTGTCTTAATTATTGGGACTCCATTTAAATAGCTGTCAATTACATGCACATTTTCACTATATGTGGTCAAGCGTTGTCCCTACCACTCCACGAATATTTCAACAAAAGCAGGCTTAATCATGTTTTTTGTCTTATTTGGAATGACATGCAAAACAAATGATTTTGAGTGAGTTGATTTTGATTGAAAAAAATTAAAATAAATTTTTTAACTAGTAAATGTTGGTTTGCTGTCAGCAATTTTATGTCATGCTTAACTTTTTTTTTTTATGGTTGTTTGTTTTACACCCTTTGTTGTTGAATAGTGGATCTTTGGTATATGCTTTGAGAAATGTATCATGACAAATTAAATATATTAAGCATGGCTGTCAAAATTAAAGCTGTAACTCTGGGGATTAATTAAAAAAAAAATTAACCGAGTTAACGCAGTTAACTCAGTTTTGTATATTTCCAAAATAATAAGCTTACTTTGCAAAGCCAAATTCAAACATTCTACTGTATTAGCTGTACATCTTTGGCACATCTCACAACAAAACTCAAGTTACCGATGGCCCTTGCGAACCAAGACTGCTGGAGTGTGGTGCGAGAAATTTTTTCTGAGAAAAATGCCCGTCTCGTTTAGATTGTATTCAAGGATCAAAGAAAGCTGTGAATTAATATATACTTCATATTTGGTGATTTTTACATTAATTCCAATGTATTATTCAAGTAAATATCTTTTATAAGCTTCACAAACACAGTATTTGAAAAATGTGATTAATCGCAATTAATTCCGGAAATTCTTAGCGATTAATTAGTTAAAAAATGTAATCGCTTGACAGCACTAATATTCACATTCACTTATTTTGTCCATGTTTAGAAAAATTAGAAGTGAATGGCGCTATGTGGGTGCCCAGTAGCACCGATTTAAAACAATGAAAAAATTAATAAAAAAATTAAATTAATTAAATTAAAAAATAGTTGCAGTTGTGACATATCCTCGAATGACACGTCACATAGCATCGTTATTGTGAGAATAGGTGAATGAAGCAAAGTCACTTTGAGCAGTCGGAAAATTTAATGTTGAGTGTTGATGCTAAGCGGTAATCAGGAAAACCATTTAAGGAAGAGAACGTTATACCAAAAGATTGATCAAAATTACATAATCCTTAACGGGAAATTAGGGAGTCAATCCATGTTAGCCCACTACACATCAACATGCTATGTGCTTCTTATTCCTTCGTTTGTGTGTGTTCCATCTTCATACGTGTGTGGAATATTTGCTGCAAAGACCTAATCACAACCAGGTGTCTCCCATTGAAATGACCACATGGTTCTAACTTTCTCCCAGTTTTGACAAATACGTACCTGGGTTGATCACGAGTGAACCCGTAAAAATGAATGATTTTTATTCATTAGTGAAATGGCTGAGAGAACGCAGTGGAATGGAGCGGAGAATGATTTCACCTCGCATGCAACCTTTCATACTGCATTATTGTGTACATTGGTGCATGCATCGTGTTAATTAGAAGCAGGCCCGATTGTATTTGGCTGATCGACATATTTCTTTCAAATGTCAATGTTCTTTGAGTTGTTGGTTATATGTAAAGAGGGCAATAAAACCTGGGCAGAAAGGCTTTAATTTTTATGATCTGTGATCGCAGTTAAAAAAAAAAAGAACACTTGACAAAAACAGTGTTGCAGTCGGCCTTTTTTTTTTTTTCTTTTTTTTTTTTGCATATCAGTTGGACGTAATCCGTAAATAGCGGTGGTAGAGGTTAAAAGTTGAATTTCGACATAAATGTAATGACGGAAAATAGTTTGTCCATCAGATATAATCTAATTGTACTGGAAATAACTCATTTAAGGTGTTACTCAAAAGGTTTTTTTTTTTTTTTTGCTGTTGTTAATTATGTACAATGATTCTTCAGTAATGGCTGGATGTGATTTTCCAGTGATACATTGACATCATGGATATTTGCTCCATGACATCATCACCCTATAATATTTGACTATTTAAGAGTCGGTTGGCTGAGAAAAAAATAATCCAAACGAGCAAATTGTTCTCTGATTGAGGTCAAACTTTTGCGCGTTGGCAATGGTGGGAAGTCGCCAAGTATTAAAACATCATTACTGATCGGTACCTTATACAAAAACGTGTTATTCCGATGACTTTTATGCCCTGTATTTACTTTCTCCTGCTAACTTTGTCAAGTCAGTAGAGTTACTTTC
Organism: Idiotropiscis lumnitzeri; assembly: GCF_059441095.1. Classification (NCBI taxonomy): domain Eukaryota; kingdom Metazoa; phylum Chordata; class Actinopteri; order Syngnathiformes; family Syngnathidae; genus Idiotropiscis; species Idiotropiscis lumnitzeri. Next base: position 3,465,692 of record NC_142410.1, read on the forward strand.
TCAACCTTCACAGATGATGACACGACGTAAAAAAATGCGGCGTAGACCAAATTTTTTTTTCTGTTTTTTAGATCTTATGAGGCAACAAAGGGCAACGACAACAGATTCAAAGTAGATAACTAATTAAGAGAATTATTGATGGCTACAAGAATGACTGTGACAACAAATTTTCAACTTCGGCGGGCCGGGTAAAAACATTTAACGGGCCTCATGTGGCCCCCGGGCCATAGTTTTCCCGCCCCTGGTCTAAATCCTAGTCAAACACAAAACAATCTGATTTGTTCAGACCTTTGTATTTTTGTAAAGGTTATTCAGATTATCACAGTTGTTGCTCCAATTTGTCATCCAATATTTGAGGTAAATTTCCATAAAAATGTTCTGAGCCAATGAGACCTTTCTCAAAGATGACTTTCAGTGCACGTCAGGGGAGAAACTTCCTTTAAAAATTAGTCTACTGATAATTACATCACAGTATTAGGTACCATGAGCTAGACTTTAAGTACTACATTAAAGTGAGATCATTCTGATTTATTTTTCTCCCATGTGGCGCAGTTTTCTACTTCGAGAAAAAACAACATGCAGAGAATCAAATATGAGCCGCTAATAGCTCCTAGTGATGCTTTGATTCCCAACTTTACAGACATTACTGTCGACAATATTATGTATTTGCCTATTCTAGCTGCTTTATCTTCATGTGTAATGTGAATAATTTTTTGTTTGAATATTATTTTCCACAGCTGGTGTTGTCAGATACTCACACGTAGATTAAAAGACGATTCTCATCTGCATAGTAGTTCTAATTAATGTACAGCTGCTCCTCGTTCTGATTCAATACCTGAAAATGTCATTTTTTTAAAAAACCTTTCATTATTAATGATTATTTGTGTGTGGTCCTAGAGTCCAGTGACTGCTGAAAACGAGTCAATTTAAATGTATATTAATTCAAAAACTGGAACGGTATAGTATTCGAGGTATTGTACTGGATTGAATGAACATCTATCCACAGATTAGAATACAGTTTGTTAAATTGGATGATGTTTCTTCATCTTATTTGGATGATGTTTCTTCATCTTATTTGGATATTGTTTGTGGCGTCCCCCAAGGGTCAGTTCTGGGCCCAAAACTGTTTATTCAATATTGTCCGGAAGGCAACAGATGCATTCGTGTTGTTTGCTGATGATTCCAATATTTTCTGTTTTGGAGGAAATTCAAATGACTTAAATGACTTTAAATGAAAATATTGAAAATCTGGTTTGATAGAAAAATCACTAAACTTGTATTTAAAAAATAGTAATAATAATGCTGTTTGGGAATTACAGATCAAATGTGCGAATACAAATAAAGATCAACCGGGTGCAGATTTACAGTGTTGCAGAGCATAAATTCCTTGAATGTTATAATCGATTGAAAACTGAGCTGGAAGCCAGATACATATAAAACATAAATAGAATTAAATGTATACCATATTACAACTCGCTCCGCATTCTGTACTTTTCCATAATTTTAGTTACTGCATTGAGATATGGTGTAATAATTACATAATTCAGTCAGTTTACGAATTACTTTACAAAAAAAGCGCAATAAGAATCATTAATAAAGTAGGCTACCACAATCACACTTATTTAATTTTCTTACGGTCCGAACTTTTAAAATGTGCGCGTATAATAACATTTCCAACAGCACATTTTCTGTATAAAGTTAAACATTAAGATACAATAAAATATTTAGAAAATGTTTGGATCAATAGAAGTATGAGAGAATGTATATCTGTTAAATAGGAATTATTTTCCATGTTGTGTAATTATGATATTTTTTTTAGAATTAATTTGATCATAGATGAGGAATAGAGAAAAACTGGAGAAGCGTTGGCATTAAAAAAAAAAACCATTAATACATATATGAAAATGAATGTAAGTAACTTGAAACATGGAAATTGTTTAAAATTGCGCAATGGAAATCAATCATTTCAGGTGTGTGTGGCATAAACACTTCACGGCTTTGAGAGGATGATTTCCCAAACGATGATCATAACCCCTGATCAATATCGGCGAATGATCCGTCTGCTCCCGCTTTTCTTTCAGGAATGCGCTCCAACTCCCGCATCTTGAGTCATGAGCCGGATCAGAGCCGTATATTGTGTTACTGTTTTCATTTCTACCGTGAGGATTTCTCGTCTTGGTCAAAAATTCACGGCCCAAAGCTCTTGTATCCACAATACAACACCTGGAAAAAGAAACTCTTCATTAATCTCCGCAGGCCCTCACAATCTGCGGTTTTAAGAAGTGCTGTTTCCAAACCACATGCGAGGCGGCACGGCGGCGAGGCGGCCGAGCCTTTGTTTTAGAATAACTCTGGGTTATTTTCAGGTCATTGTGGCCGAGTGGTTTCTTAATTGAATTTTAGAAGCGTTTTGTTTAATATGCCATCGTTAAAGCTCTCTAAATATAGCTTGGTGACCTCATCTTTTCCGGAGCTTTGGGAGAGATAATCCGAGATGGTTTTTATCTTTCAGTGCTAAGAGCTGATAAAGAAATCATGAGACTTGCTCACATTGATCCCTGTTTGTTCAAAACTTTATGCAGTACTAATTGCTGATGTTTCGGAGACTATAGCGTTGATATGTTTTTCTTTACATGAACTTTAAATTTCCGATCTCCCGCATGTTTGTGCGTGTTACGGTCTCCACATTAATTCCCGGAGGCTTTTAATAACCACGGCTGGTATCTTGCGGTGACACTCTTTCCTTTAATTGTCCTCATGAAGACCCTTCCAAATAATGAATTCTTTGAATCAGAGCTTCTGGAGTGAGCCCATAATTCCCTCAATATTACATTTGTCTCTGCTCAACGGGGCATATTAATGACAATCACGCAAAGTTTAATTGCGTCCAGTCCTGTTTCCAAAAACATTAGCAACAAATCTGAAAATCCCATTTAGAAGCGTAATCATAAAGATAATATTCCCCAAGGTAAGTCAAACAGCAGAATTTCACTGCTTAAATATGGATTCGTTAAAATGCAGTTAAAAATTAATTAAATGCATGCAAATAATACTAAACAGACAGCACTGTTGATGCAAAAGATGTCACACCACAACAGTTGTGTCAAATTTGAGCAGGGTGGATTTTGTCTAAACATTAGAAGCCATTTTCAAATACAGAAATATTTTGGGGTAGTTTGTATTTTTTGTTGTTTCAAATAAATAGGACATTGTTTTTTTTTTAAATATGACAGTATAATTGCATGTGACCAGACCAACCTTAAAGGGGACGTCAACCCAAAAAACTTTCTCGACACTAATATGTTCTATGCGCCCCCACTAGTCAAAACATGGCATTCTGATTAGTAATGTGAATGTGGAATCTCTAGGCCGGCTAATTTGTCACTTGTGTCCACTGAAAATGGCATCAGAGTGGCACAGGGCTCAGCTAACGACCAATAATGGCTCAGCTGGAAAAACTGAAATATCAAAATTTAATTTCTTAAATGTAACCAAAATTAGCTTATTTTGTTAAGTATGATCTGTTAAGTTATTTTTGCATAAATTAAAATTCCCCCATAAATTCTTGTATTCTGTTTTAAATTAACTTATTTGAACTTATTCTTGCCATTCGTAGGTGGTTTTAAGTAGTGTGAGGATTAAAATTAACACCTTCAACATGTTAAGATGACTGACCAACAATCAAAGGACCTGAAGTGGCTTTCCAAAATTCAAATTGACATATTTTAAGATTTTACATAATCTAGTAAGAAGATAAATGAAAAATACAAGAATGAAAACAATTACACAACAATTAAAACTGAGGTTTAGCTCTTTATTTAGATCTCATATTTTGTTATATTATTTGCTAAGCAATTTTTTGGTGATTTCCAGTCATGAAATCTAAATTAACCAAATACAACTTAATATTTCTTTATCTTAAGAAAATCTTTGTAAATATTACAACTTAAAAAATGTCAATATTACTTGTTTTTAAGATAAAAATGCAAATGTCTGGACTGCTGTAGTTGATATCGGCCTGCTATTTATTTTTCAAAATCTTATCAAGTAAAATTTTCTTGTTCTGTTGGCGGGTATTTTTTTAATTGTATTTTTAATTTTATTTACTATTTTTCTTTCTATCAACATACTTTTTTCTTAAAATTTCCGGAGGGCTTTTTGCAGTGTGGTGAGCCATGCTTGCTCATCACCGGAATCCTGGGCAACTGTGATGGCCGCCAGCTGAGATGGCTAAAAAGGGATTTTGCTTCTTAACTCGTATTCCACAAACGCAATATTAATCAGAATGCCATGCTTGGACTAGTTAAGGCAAATAGAACATTTGATTGCAACATTTTTTTAGGAGTAAACATCCCCTTTAATAAATGGACATTAGCATCATTGAAAATGGCCCTCTTGGATTTCAATATGAGTAATCCTGTTCTAAATCATCTGTGTAAATGCTTTTTCGTCTGTCCGTGCACCGCCATTGGCTGTCAACCAGTCCGAGGTGTACCCCACATCTCACCCAAACTCACCTGGGATCGGCTCCAACTCACCCACAGCCTGAGTGAGGCTAAACCATCCAGAAAATGGACAACCGGCCTCGCCAGAAATATCTGATAAAACGTCCAGGGAGTAAATGTAATGGATATTTCCAAACAATCTTTAAAAGTGACACACACATGCTGTTTAGCAATCGTTATTTATATCACACTTACTTAAGACGCAGTAAAAAGTAGAAAGTGCTCTAGGTGGTGTTAGTGACTAAGGGACAGCCAGTTAATTTTTTTTTCTTGATAATGACATCATCTTCTTATTAACTTGGCAGGACGAAAGACAGGGGCAGAACACCCATGAAGATTCATCAACAATAACGCAAATACAACAGCATTTCATTTCTCGGCCTGTGTCTGTGACTTTGCAGTCGACACAAGGGCCTGCAAACTCTCTGCGCTTGCAATAGCCATGTTCTATATTTATATTAGCTGTATATTCCAGATACTGTAGGTGGACAGCACTTGGCAGAGAGTTAAATATTTCAAAGCTGGAAAAAATAACGTGTTCAGTCTTACTCACAACATACTGTCGCGCATCACATTTTTATTTGCAATTTGTTTACATGTCTGCTGCTGGTGTGTTTTACTGTGCAATTATTTTTTTAGTGGACTCCTAAATAGGAAACCAATCACAAACTTGGTGCATCATAACAAATGCAAACTTCACATTTTTATTGAGAAAGTGACACTAGCAGTTTATTCGTGATGTGTTGGTCACGACCAGAATGATGAATAAACAAGTGAGTAATTTTATGGATATTTCATTTATTGCTCAAGCATACTCATGAGGGGATTTGTTATGATGTTGAGATGAGAGATACTAAGGTAAACAGATAGTTGAGCGCTATTCATTTTAAAACCCTAGTTGCAATTTTGAATCTTGAAATTGAGTTAATTTCAGCTACCATTGATACAGAAGCAGGTGGATGGATGGGTGGTGTTGTGCTTATCAAAAATTGAAGTTGTGATGGGGGTAGAATTTCATATATGACAAGGGGTGTCAAACTCAATTTTGTAGCCGGGCCACATCGTAGTTCTGGTTTCCCTTAGAGGGCCGTTCTGACTGCTAGCCCATATGAATGTATGATCACCTTACGTTATCACATAGACACAACAAAATGATGGAAAGATAGTTTTAAAATCAGAAGCCAGTCAGTCATTGTTCAGCAATTTTTCAATTTATTTTAAAAGGGGATGATTGGTAACAAATAAATAGCAATAGCTCATATCTCAATGTTGTTAGTTAGTGAAGAAAAAATGCTGGAACCAGGAAGTTGACGCACATGATTTGCCCTTACGGGCCACATAAAATGAGATTGCGGGCCAGATCTGGCCCTCGGGCCTTAAGTTTGACACCTGTGATATATGGGGTGATTCATACCCCCCCTTGTATGATCGCAATCATATTTTTCAATAGGTCAGTTTGTATGCTATAAATGAAGCAATGTTATACCATTGCCTCATTATTCAGTCGTGTTTGGAGTGTGTCGTCAAGCGTTTGGCTCGGCTCCTGCGATGTTTGGTCGCTCCTGTCTGGAAACTGATTTGAAGAATGAGGGGATTAAGTGAGCGTCGGAATTTGAGGAGATTCCAGTTTGTGTTCATCTGCCTCTTCAATTACGATCTCTCTTGCGCTACTCATGACATCATGGAAAACTTTGCAGTCGGCGCGCTGTTGCTTTCACTATTCGGAGGCTCCAATGGGGATGCGTCAGTCTAAAAATAAAGGTTGAACTCACATGCTTGCTAAGATAGTGTCACCTTTGTCCTTTGATGTCCAGGCTTACATTACTGACAAGTTGATTGGGGCTTTGAATCCTCCCTCAGATATTTGATCACGCATTACTCATCAGATGTCTTCATTATTATGTTGAACTGCATTTGTTTTATTTGGCACGTACAATTTATTTTAAAAGACATACTCCTGGCTTAACTGTTTAATTTGTGGATGTACACTGAAAAATTAAATTGTTTTTTTTTTTTTTTCAAAAATGTCCATGAAAAGTCAGAAGTATATTAGAAGTAGTGCTGTCAAGTGATTAATTTTTTTTAACTCATTAACTCATTTAATCCCAGCCGTTTTCGCAAGAAGAAACACATCAATCACAGTACTTTTTTTTGGCTTTTGACTGATTTTGCAAGGCCTAGCAATATTGTATTCTAAAGATTTAAAAACATGGAGCTCTGACGCAAAACGCTAAGACGTATAAATACGTCTTTGGGAGGCGGGGACTCTAATTTGAAAACGTATATATACGTATTATGGATTGAATGAGTTAATCACAAACATACAAGATCGTGATTAATCGTGTGTTTCCATTATAATTTTTTACAAAACTTGGAACCCATATTTATTTGAGAGAAATCTTAGAATGAATGTGGATAAAATATAAAAGTATATTTCTACTCAGACTGTTTTAATAGCTTACTTTGCTCGTTGAATATGATTTTTTTTCTGTAAAATACAGGAGAAAAAATGGAATGATACATCAAAGATGTACAACTAATATGGTATTTGAATTTGGCTTTGCAAAATGTGCAAATTATTTTGCATTTCTCCAATGGGCCATTGAGCACATGTTTATAGTAAAACTATCTAAAAGTCAGTTTAGCCAGTAACTCTCCACTAAATTTGACCGCACAGTGACTAGAGATCAGCTACTACAGGAAGTCAATTATTTTTAGTGCCTTATCAAATTTAATTCAATCTCCATTGTTAATGCTTTTGATAGCCCTACTTAAAACTAAATTAGTTTTAATTAAAATCTCTGTGAAGCTAAAATAAATGTCTAAATTTGTCCAACTGCGGAGAAGTGTTGTTCACACCCCTGCTGAATCTGTAGGATTAAAAACAATCACATAAATATATCAAATCAAATGCGGCTCTTCGATTCTGCTGGGGCTATCTGTGATTTTGAAAAATAAATACACAGGGTGATCTGTGATCGCCCTGGACAATTTTACACTATCCGCGCATATATAAACGTACTTTGCATGCTTCAATCTCCTGCATGGACTCCACTTTCATTCTGGCCTTGTGCAATAAATTTCATGAGAAGGAGAGGAGTCTCTTCGATTGGCCGCAGTCTCAGCTGTGTTCACACCCACAACGGCGCAAACCGCTCGAACTGCATGTGTCTGCGAAAATTGCAAAATTAAGGAAACCATGCAATGGAACACGGATCAGGCGTCATTTTTTGGTTTGCTGAAGGAGGCTCATTTAAGTTGCGCTTTCATTTCAAATAGACATGGACTATTTTATTTGAAAGTATGCTTCAAGTAAGCGTCAACGTGCATGTCTCATTGAAACTGGCATAAGCTTTACATTTTAGCTCCACCGCTTGAGTATGGGAAGATCTAACTTCTGAGATCCTCTGACTGGTCATAGACTTAGCAGCCTATAACCGGTGTCCAAATATTCTTAGTTCCTATCAAGAATTCTCTGCAGCTAGGTCGAACTAATGGTTTCTCTCCTGGTGCAATGATGTCACGCAATTCATAGAATTCATCATCGGCTATGGTTATCTGCCATCCACTGCAAATTTTTGTTTACTAAAACAGGTTGCAGCTTGCGACTCCTTGAAGAATTGTCGTCCTAGTATACGTAATTACACTGAGCTGGTGGCACCATCTGCTCGTATGGAGGGAAAAAGGGGTTCTACGTGGCTGCATTCATTTGTCGAGTAATTAGTATTTTAGAGTAATTAAGTATATTTTCGAAACAGGTGCAAATCTCCATCAAAAGATGATGGTGGTGTACCATTATTGGCGTAGATAGGATTTTTTTTCCCCCTCCTTTGTATTCCACGGATATCTCACGGCACAACAAAATTTTTAAGAAAACAGTGATAAAAAAATAATTATATATACACCACGGAGATGTGTGGAAATGTGGGGAAAAAGAATTCCCGTAATAAAATAATTAAAAAAAAATCGGGGGCCCGTGCACACAATTTATAATTAGAGAAAATATTGGTATAAAACATATCTAGGCCAAACGTAAAAATCATATGAAATTGTGCTACGTGACTACGTATCGACGCACTGCACAAATGAGTTCACTGCATGCCGTCGGAAATCTCAAAATCTCTTCTAACCCTCATAAACTGCCGTATTGAAGTACAAAAATGAATGTCACATCGTCGCATTCCATCATCAATGAATCAGAAGAACAATCTTCAAATGCGGCAACTTCAAGAGTGACATCATCCAAGTACATTTGGTCACCACTGGTCACTGACCAGTATCTTGAGCATATGGCAATAAAGATTAACATCCCACTATGTTAAAGATATGCTAAAGTCGTAAACACGATGCTTCAAGTCGCTTGTCTTAATGTCTATTCACTCCTTACTCTGTGAATCATTAGCGAGAAAGGGAGATACTGTAGCATGCTTGCATCTCGCCGAGGATGAGCGAATCGATAAGAGGACAACTGTTAAGTGGGACCTGCTATCTCTTCATCTCGACGTGCAATCCAAGTGCCACGTGTTTGGGCTTTTTTTTTTTTCCCGTGTTGACACAGATACAGAGCATCATTCCCTCTGGTGTGGCCTCAGATAACATCAGACTATAACCTGGCTCTTTTGAAGACAGCCTTGTTTTTTTTTTTCTTTTTTTATACACATTCTGCCCTCAAGCTTTCATTAAATTGTCCATTTTCCTTCAGCTATCGCCACGTTGTAAACAATCCGATTGCGTCCAGCACATTGCAATTCAAGCAATCTATCAGGCCGGTAAATTATAACAAGATAGATGAGCATCATTTTTTTTTTGTGCTCTGCTTTGTTTCCCTTGGAATATCTTCACCTAATCCAGGAGGGGGTTGTCAACATGGTATAAATTGTCAGAGAGGGTCCCGGGTTTGTGACTGGGTGGGCTTTTAAGCAAGGCCCATCAGTTAAGATTTCATTAAAGCGTTTACTCCTGATGTTGTATGGAGGAGTCGCAGTCTCCCCTTTTAACGGACTTTGATTTACTGTTTACTGTTGTCTCGTTTCGGAGGTAAATGCACGTTAAGCAGCTCGACTGATGTTTATTTTGCGCTATGATGCGCAAACCCTTTTTATTTCTTCAAATGCACTCCATGTAATCTGTGTGTCAAGATATGGACTGAGTGGATTCTGAATTTTCTATTGCGGTCTTTTTAAGCTTGAACCCAAGCAGACCATGTTGAAGGCATCACCTATTTCGATGTTCGATTTTTGTAAGTTTTATTATTATTTTTAGAAGTGGATTTAATACTATTGCGGTTATTGGCAAACTATTATTCATTATTAATTATGTATTTATAGGAAATGTGAAGTGTGGTTACTCCCCAACAGCTACAGCCTTAACAGCAAGGGTCTTCAATCCTGTTCCTTGAGGTCCGCTGTCCTGCCTGCTCCACACCTGATTCAAATCATTAGATAATAAGAAAGGCCTGCAGACGCTGGATAATGATAATGATCATTTTGAGTCAGGTGTGTTGTAGCGGGGACAAATGGAAAACGGGCAGGACAGCGGCACTCGAGGAACAGGATTGAACACCTTGCCTTTACAGGATTAAAGATTTATTTAACAGCTCTGATTTGGTGACATTTCATTGTGACGGCAGACTTTTTTGGCATATGTGGAGTAGTTTGTGATCATAATTTTATTGGCCTTGATTGAGTTATGGTACAGGACAGGAAGATGTTTTGTAACAATAGATCCCAAGATCATAATCGTTTTTCTAAATGTAAGATGTTTCATTTATTTATTTAACAATTTAGCAATGTGTCATTTTTGTGTTGGGCTTGTTTTTTAGGTTACTTCCGTGTGTTTTTTAATTTTTTATTTTATTATTCCCGATAAATATCAGCGCGATCCGGAAGAGTCACTCACTGAATCAGTTCTGAAGTGTAAATGATCCTGTTCTACTTGCCATTTTAGTTATTTTACACAATCTTTAATGACATTATAATTGTACTTGTGTTTTCACATGGGCAAAGATTATTAGAAACCAGGTTTGGTCACACTTCCGTTAAGATATTTAATTTTTTTTTCCGGGGTTGGCACATTTTTTTTCTAATGAATCAGCTTACAAAAGTCCAATTTGACTTTACAACTTTGACTGACATCTACTAGGCATTTGGGTTCTTGTGATTATTTGATAATAATAACTGTAAATAATCTATAATTATATTACAGTCCGGATAATACTGCAACACACACAGAAACACACACATTCCCCCTTGAACAACATATTTTTACTACAAGGCCTTAAATACTGTGCATGTATACGGGTTATATTGCCCCATTCTATTCCCCAAGCAGAGCTTATTAAAGAAAACAAAGCTGTATGTTTTTGGTGCTCTTAGGTGCAAGCCCCTAGAGAAGTTGTAGCAAATGGAAAACATGTCTGGGACTCACTTCGAGTTCATTTTCCATATAAACACTTTGGGGGCCTTTGGAGCTACTGAATCTTCAGTGTTTGCTATTTGTTCAGGAACAGGAAGGTCAGCTTTTGTATAATGTGCAGAATGATGGCAGCAACAGTAAATGATGATGGCTGAAGCATGTTGAGGAGAAAAAAATAAAAATTAAAATAAAAACCAAAATGCACCGCAAATTGACACGAAGCTCAGAGAATATATCTCAAATCTTGACTGTTTTTGTATTCCTCAAACAATATTATGGGATGTAATCCAGCTCCAGACACTGCAGTGGATTTTTTGAAATGCAAACACTCAAATGGATGTTTGCTGTGTCTTTGACGCTAGTTTAAACTCAGCTCATGCCAGCTCTCAAACGGTTACGGCTGACTTGGTCACGTGCCTCGCACTGTGATGTGCACACTCTATTCTCTATGACTCTTTGGAAGGGGAGTTAAGGTGACTGGAGATGAGAAATGACCCACGGGGCAGTGAAGTGTGGGTCCCGATTGCTATTAAATGCTCCAAGGACCACTCTAACCGTCCAGGAGACAGGCAGCGTGTTGGACACCTGCAGAGGGCTGCACAGGGTCATGCAAACACTGCACAGCTGACAGAGGCACAAAGCCAAGAAGTCAAGAAGCAGCCACCATCCACAGAAGGGAGAACGCTTTATTTTCATTCTAAAACAAACTGAGCTGTGAAGTCAGCTCGTTGAAGTGTTTATGTGACTGTTTCATCGTGGCGACGTATGATTGCGACAGAAAAGTTCCAGGACTGGTCTCACAAAAGATGTCATTTAAATGCAGTCTAAAAGTTCCCTCATTGGATTGTCACATACTTTCTATCTTGATGTCAGCCACGTGTTCGCAATGGGTCCCACTCAAAAATAAGACTGAGCCAGGTCGGGTGAGTTGGGAGGTTTCTCTCGCGTGGCAGGAACTGACAGATGCTCAGGTCATTTAAAGTAATTTAATTTTGCATTTATTTCAGCATCCCGAAATACTTAAAGAGACAATTGGACCGTCTGCAACTGAAAAAAAAAAAATCACAGGAAGCCATGAAACCCTTTTGATATCAAAATTGAGGCTAACACTGTATGTATAGTTTTTGTTTGTACTTACATGATCCAATTGCGGCAATCCCAAAAAAAGCAATCCGGATCTGTGTTCCGTCCTCATTTTATCGCGTGTACTCTCAGTGGCATACAGAGGTGAGTTGATGCCCGACATGCTGTCACAGACGGACTTTTACCCATCAGAAACCAACCGTCAACGTTGTAAGTGGTGTGACAGAAAATGGGAAGTCAATTGGGTTAACCGTCTCGGTGGGACAGGGGGGCAAAAGTATGACACGCGTAAATAAAAAAAATACAATTAAAAAAATGTGTCATGAGTTGTATTTGTTATTTTTGGTGTTTGGTTTCATGTTTTGGCCTTGTGTTCCTGTGTCTTGTCTCGTCAAGTCTACTGTGTCCACCTGTGTTTGTTTACACAAGCCCTTGTGTTGACCAATCCGGTCCTTCCAACCCTCCGTGTCTTGTCCAGGTGCTCCTCGTTGTCTCGTCAATTTGTGTGTATTTAGTTCCCTGGTAGCTTTCAGTTCTTGTTGGTCCATTTTCGTCGTCACTGTCGCTTGTCCCTGTCGTCGTCATTGTCTGATATTCATGTCCCTGGTTTAATGCCTGTCTCGCAGTCCAGTTTAGTTTTGTCACGACATTGTGTTTTGTTCGTTGTTTGTTTGTAGTTTTTGATATTTTAGTTTTTCCAAGTTCCTCGTTTGCCTTTTGTTTGTTTTTTTTGTTTGTAAAATACCCTTTAAATTCCCCCTGCCTGGCTTCCCTGCATTTGGGTCCTCCTCAACCGCAACCCGTGACGTGACAAAATGTGTATATCACCAAAATTCTAAATTCAAATGCTCACAGCTCCCTTCCTGTACATTTTGCGGCATAGCTACCAACGTCATTTTTGTACGACTTGCATGTTACTCCCAATTTTCGCAACTGTAGATCAAACGTACAAGGGCATGGCTACAGTAAACTTTTTTTTTTTTTTTTTATATATATTCATGTATGACAACCTTGAAATATCAAATTTTTCCTCTGGTCTGATGTGTGTGAAAAATATGGTACATTTTCCTTCATAGTTAGTTCCTCAAAAATTTGATTCTTTACAAATAATAATAATAATCATATGATAAGGAAATGATAATGAAAAATACTACATTATATTTTAATATTTTTAACTCCTGTGACAGCCGCGCAGAAGGATCAAAGCGCTTCATGCGGCAAGCATCAAAAGCATTACATTTTCGTTGCATAGAAAATTGCCGTCTGCGCTTTTCCACAATGCAGGAATACGGCCAAGAGCAACAAAGCTGTGACATATTGCAGTCAGTAGCTCAACATGGCAATTTTGTGTGATTTTATGTGCTGTATAAATGAAGAATAAAGTGAGACAAAGGCTATTTATGAGACCATAAAATTCTGAGGTTATCTCAAAGTTTTTATTTGATGCCGACATAGTTGAGGGAGAAATGTGGGGACAATACCAAAGGTGGTCTTTTGGGTACTAGTATTTCCTATTATAGTTGTGCACTAACAACTCTCTTACATAGTTTATTGTTATATTCATGAGCAATTCCACTGGAAATATTCATTATCTTTATTTCACTCAGAACTAAAAGACAGCCTGCAGTATTTCATGGTGAATAACAAAGCAGATTTGTTGCTTCATTTTTCATATCTTCACCCAAAGGTGCAGCGAGTAACATTTACTGAATCTTTTCATCAGTCCTGGTCATCTCTCACTAGATGATTATTCCTTTGAGTGGTCACATCTGGCCAGATCTCTTTCCTTCAGCGTCTTTCATGCCTTCTCATTTTTATCAGGAACATGCAGGCGACCACGAGACGAGTAGAAGTCAAGCCAGACTTGCAGATGTTTTTCATGGACTGTAATGCATTATTTATGATTAGGTTCGTCCAGGATTTCCACTGTTTGGTGAATTAATATAGCAATTTATAACGGGGGATTACCTGCTCCATTCGTCAAGCAATCAGCTAGGCCGCATTTTTCTTTTATTCACTTTGATGAAAAAAAGAAGACTGCATTGTATTGATTGCAAATAGTCACACACAGGTACACACAGTGACATCTTTGACAAAACCAGTTGACCAGTGGTGGGCAGTATAGGCCATCAAAGCCTTCTATGCTGGCCTAACATAATCAAGAAATCATGATTGGATTCTTCACATTGATGTCATATTATATCCTAGTGTTGTATTTTTAGTGAGAGTTTTTATCCAATTAGAATTCAGATAGCTCGTGTTGCCAGGCAGATTTCACAAAACCAGTAGCACGCTCTATTTGTCCGAGGCCTTCAGATACAATCGTGCGGGCATTTGTTCTGTCAAGGGCAATGAGCTTTCAGAGTTAATAGGCAGTTTGCGTTAGCCAATCAGATCACAAATTCGTTAGAGCGAGCATTCTCGCTGGCCTTACGCAGCTTGTGATTGGATACTCACTAGTGAGGGGCTGCGCTATGCGGAATCAACACACCCGGAAGTCGTAACTGGCGACCGTTTGAAAATGGAAATATATTCTTGCTTTTTTTTTTTAATGGCCAAAAGAGGGAAAAGTGTGGATTTGATTGCAGATACACTTGCTAGGCCATTTTCAAGACGGACCTTTCAAGAGAAGCTAAGTCGTCCAACACTCACTCAGTACTGTGTAAGTGTGTTTCTGTACGTTATTTATCCTGCCATGGTGTCATAAATGATGGTTTTATGAGGGGATTCATTCAAGTAGGACGAAGCAGGACTTTACGGAAGGCATGAAATGCACCGCCCGCCACTGCACTTGACTATGTAGTTTTGTGGCTTTCACACTGTCACGACAATTAACTGGAGCAAATCCTGTTACAAATATTTTCGAAGTGTAAAAACATAGCAAGGCACCCACGGCAAGCACAGCCTGTCATATTTGCTCTTCCCGGCCAACAAGGAGCTTGCTGTGTCCCGTCTAACCCGTTTCGTCAGCGGTGGCCTGAAACGTGATCCCTGTGGACGTCGGACATATAATGTAAACATAGCATTAGGAGCTCGACTATCCAGGAATGATTCCTCCCAGGGTAGTTTCAGCATCTGTTACGGACACCTTCTTGATGTCTCCTCTGTGAGGAGTTTTGGCATGCCTAAACCAGATCAGACTTCAGGGCAGACCTCGGACACGGTAATCAACGGCAAGTAGAAAAGAATTGGCCTCACTATTCCAATACGTTTGAAGGGGACTATGTTAAAAATATGGAATTCGATAAACTTGCAAATAATAAAAACAAGAACCACTTCTGTGTGTAGTTTGTTCTAGAGCAGCGTGGGAAAACTATGGCCCGGGGGCCACATGTGGCCCGTTAAATGTTTTAATCCGGCCCGCTGAACTTGAAAAAATTAAATGAATAAACCAGTTTTATTTTCGAAATACTGTGGTGTGTCAAAAACAGATATTTTGTTGTAATGCTTTTGTCCATTTTCATTTAAAACTAAATGTATTTTTTTTTCCGATGAGGTGAGGTTACCAAAACATCTGCTCATAGTCTGGCCCCTCGGTCAAATTTTAGAACCCAGTGTGGCCCATCAATCAAAAAGTTTGCCCACCCCTGTTCTAGAGAAATCATGATTGCGTTGTTTAAATTTACGCATTAACAGATGATTTGGTAAGATTCGGAATAATGTGCCATTCTATAATAAACAGTAACTTGGCTAAAATATTTACTTAATTCGCTAAAGTAACTTTTTGCAACGGGCTGTCATTATTGTTATGGCGTCAGGTGCCACAGTCCGTGTAAATACTGCCTGTGCACTTGTTTTTAAAATACCCCCCCCCCCGTCTGGCTTCAACAAATAGTCAGACATGCTGGTGACCTCTGGGATTTTTCGAATGGAAAATATAACAGAGCTGTTTGCTGAGCGGGGGGATAGCAGAGCAGCAGTCAACTGTCAAGTGACAGACAAGACAACGTTGTAAAAGAGTACAGGCTCCATCTCCCGCAGCCCAGCCCCTCTCTCAACCTGTAAACACAAGAGCATAGCTTTTGAAGAACTATCCAAAAAACAGTGGTCTTATGAACGTGATGTTGCATTTATGAACATGATACAGTGGCTTGAAACTCAAGTTACAACTTAAGGAATTAGCTGACATATTTACAATGATGGCACTCGATCAGCAAAACACACAAAACAAAGAAACAATAAGATTAAGGTAAAATGATCGACCGTTTCTCTGCATCTTCTCAGCCTCAGCTCATATTTGGGTTGAATCTAATGCACGGGATTATTATGGTTCTTAATTTGAAAGTACATTAAACAAGCCCAACATTTTTTTCTTACTTTTACCTATTTTATGACCATCGTGGTTTAGTCTAGAAGGCCCCTAAAAGCAGCCAGTGACAGTTGATGCATACACAGAGCTGCTGTAACTTTGGGTAGATACAGCGTTGAAGCAAGTCACAAGGTCAGATGTTTCAAATAAACACCATGAGGCTTCAGTAAATGTGTGTGCGTGCACGTGTTTTTTATTTTTTTTTGTTTTTGCCGCATGTTGAGAGGGATCAGTGCGAATAAAAACACAAAATATTAGTGACAAATGAATCGTCACTTTCAAAATCAATATACTGTATTTTCACAACCATAAGGCGCGGTCTCAATTACGGGTACAATTTTTGTATTTAACACATATATAAGGCTCACCGTATTTTTGGCGCAGGTATGGTAAAACTAGTGGCGGGCAGTGCACTTCACACGTAGAGCTCAGTGAAGACCTACTTAGTCCGACTTGAATAAATCCCCCTCTTAAACCCATCATTTATGACACCACAACTGGACTGATAATATACAGAAAAACACTTAAACAGTACTGAGTGAGTGTTGGACGACCTAGCTTCTCTTGAAAAGTCCGTCTTGAAATTGGCCTCGCAAGTGTATCTGCAATTAAATCCACACTTTTCCCTCCTTCGGCCATTGTGGTTCAAAAAGGCAAGAATATATTTTAGATTTTTGAACGGTCGCCAGTTATGACTTTCGGGTGTGTTGATTTCGCGTAGCGCTGCCCCCTCACGAGTGAGTATCCAATCACAAGCTGCGTTCATGTCATAAATTGTCATAAACTCGTGATCTAATAAGCCATCACAACTATCAATTGTGAAAGCACCCTTGAGACACAGAACAGATGCCCGCACGATTGTATCTGAAGGCCTCGGACGAATAGTGCATGCTACTCGTATTATGAAATCTGCCTGGCAACACAAACTAGCTGAATTCTGATTGGATAAAAACTCTGACCTAAAAACACAACACTAGGATATAATGTGAGAATTGGAAAAATATGATCATGATTTCTTGATTATGGCCAGCAGAGAAGGCCTTGACCGTCCACCATTGGGTAAAACATACGGCAGCTTAAACCATACGGTAGCATGCATCGGCGCTAAACACATACATTAGCATTCATGCCAGCACATGTTTTTAAAAAGGCCTCGGCCACTGGTTGTACTTTTTGAACGTATTGAACATGACAGGTTCCCTCTCGTCAGTCTTATTGCTGTGCGGCTCTTCCGAAATGATACCGGGTTTTGCGATAGCTCAAACAGTGCCGGCAGACACATCAGCATTATAAAGCGTGCCGCGCCGTCCACGTTGGAGAAAAATTAAGACTTTAAGTGCTCCTTGTAGTCATGAAAATACGGAAATATAAACAGAATTCCGATCCTTTTGAACTACTATCATAATCTGATCATTATAAACATTTTAATGAACTGCATTTTACCACTTTTATTTTCATATCATAAAATAATCTAAAAAAATTGGAATTTAATTAATGTGATACTTTTCAAATGTGCAAGGTTACAGATACTGATTACTAACTGAATAATATTAGTCTGCCCAGCCGTTTTCAAAATTGGTGACAGAGGCAGTGAAAAGCAGCACTCTGCTACTCTGGTCAAAACAGCTGGGCCTCTATCGTATTCTACTCCAGACTGTTTAGTTTGATGGCTTTCGTCCACATCAATCACCGGAGGAATGGAGCCACGAGCATTTAATCAACACTTTACTCAGTGAAAATGGTGGATTATGTCTCCGGACCACTTCTGCACACATTGAACATAAACAGAGTGGTATGAGCAAAGCAGCAGCCATTGCGTCGCGTCTTGTCTGAATGCACGTGCCGAGAGAGATGAAGATCTTCCAGAGATGAGGACATGTTCATATTCTACAGTTAGCCAGATGTGTGCAGAGTGTTATGATAATAAACTGCTTGTTATGAAGCCATCATCTTCCAAAGCTTTGTCGAGTCAAATTCAGTGGAGTGTGGTGGATGAGTTTGTGTAAGATCTCATCGATGTCGCCTTTAACCCCGGTCCCAAAGGGGCGAGAACAGTAACCTGTGTAAATCTGGGAATTTGGAAGTATATACATTTGGGAAGTCAGACAAAACCCGATGTAGAATCTTGACACATTTCAATGAATAAGTTGGAATATTTTACTGCAGAGAGGATGAACATTTTAGGCAATACACAAACAGGAGAAGTGACCGTGACCTCTTATGAACTGGACTCGAACAAGTCCAACTCACAGGAACACAGAGAACCATTTTAACGAACAACTGTGAGAAATAATTTGTGATTTTGACCAAATAAGCCATTCTGGAACTACAATATGTCAAATTTTAATGTAATTCGCATGGCAGCAGACATGGTGGTCTACAAACGTTTGAGACTTAAGAGTGGACACTGTGTAATATCAGTATATGATCAGAGACTAGATAAAGAAGCTAAGCGAAATAAATTACGGACAAAAACAGCTTGTTCCCTAATATTACCAATTGCCTGCAGCTGTGACTCAGAATCGCCAACCTTCTCAATGATAGGATGGTAGTTTAAGATTTTTTTTTCAACCATTATGAAGCAGTTTATCTTGAAGACTTAATAATTGAGGATGTCAAATAATCAATTTTGTCTTCCCCTTCACTCTGGAAGATACAAACTTTGGACGAAAGGTACGTGACACCCTGGCCTGGTTGCCGGTTAATTGCTGACAGCTTTTTAAACTGATCCCACGCCACCCATGTGACCTTCCACTATCAATTCACAGGTTCTGTAAATTCTGAATTTAAATCTGGATGAGTGCTGTTGTTCGATCCAGCTTCTTTCATCTTAGACAGCTGTCTAAAATGAAGCCATTTCTTTCCCAGCAGCACTTAGAAACAGTAATCCATGCCTTCGTTACATCCAGGCTAGACTACAGTAATGCACTTTACTTTGGAGTCAGCCAGCCTCGCTCAAGCGCCTCTAACTGGTCCAAAATGCTCCTGCTCGTCTTTTAACTGGAGCTTGGAAAACGGATCACATAACCCCAATCTTGGCCTTTCTTCACTGGCTCCCAGTGCGCTTTAGAGTTCGCTTTAAGATACTTCTATTCGTCTTCAAAGCTTTAAATGGGCTCGGCCCAGCGTACCTCTCTGAGCTCCTCCACCCCAGCCCGCAGCCTCAGGTCTGTGGACAAAATGCTGCTGGAGGTGCCGGGGACCAAGTGGAGGCTCGCGCCTTTTCTGTTGCCGGCCCTTCCCTATGGACTGAGCTCCCATTAAATGTTAGGCAAGCCCCCTCTCTGTCCACTTTTAAAACTCGTTTGAAGACACATTTTTATTCTTTAGCTTTCGACTCAACATGAGACGGCCGCTGTTCTGCTATTCTTCCGGGATCTATTGTTTATGTCTTTTAATTTATGTTCTAATTTTCCTCAAATTTTTATTTCACCATATGGAAAGAGCTTTGTTACAGCTCTAGCTGTTGTGAAATGCACAATATTTGTATTGTATTGAATTCTGATACAACAATAAATGCATACTCTTCAGAAAAAGAGTCTGTCTGCAGGTCTTGGAAAGTTATAGTTATTTTAATAAATGAAAGTGCAGTCTAGCAACATTGTTTTGGCAGTTACACACCTAAACACACAGACTATAACATGCAATTTGCGATTTCCATCCAATGTGATGCTTACGGGCAGTCCATGACGTTCAAAGGTAGATCTGCAAATACTCCACCTGTCTCCAAACAACTCCGATGACATCACCGAGACTCTGTCCGGCAATCTCTGCCGGTGAGTGGACTCCCTGCTGACAACATGAGTTACAGCCTGTGTGTTTGACTTGTCCAATACAAAGAAACCATGTAATCTAAATACATAAGGTAATATAAATACAACGAAACCATATAATCTCACACAACAGCGATGCCGACACCAATTGTGTGTGCGCAAGACTGACATTTTCTCTCTGCCCCCCTGCTCAATCTCTACTCGGGTAGGCTGGCACTCTCTGTGTTTAGAAAGCTCCCGGAAAGTTTATAGAGGGTGTACTTTTGCTGGGCTTTGTGTGACAAGTTTGAACGCACCATACCCATCAGCCTCAAAACAGCCACAGACCTCCCTGGAACCCACTCTGCCAATTTCCATTCATGCATTCCCCGACTTCCTTCAGATATCTGTCTCCAAAATCCTGTGTTGACGATTAATTTTGTCTTTGTCAGCCCACAAGCTTTGAATATGAGCTTTCATGCAGGAGTACAGGGGTAGGGAACTCCAGTTCCTGGAAAGCCATATCCTGCCCATTTTAGATCGTTCCTTACTTCAGAAACACCTGATTCAAACGATCAGCACACCAACGAGGCCTGTAACGATTCTGATTATTTGAATCAGGTGTGTTTGGACTACGGAGAGGTCTAATACAGGCAGGATATGGCTCACCAAGAACCGGAGTTCCCTACCCCTGCTGTAGTCCAATAAGAAGAATAGCGTAATCGGTAATGTTGGCAAACTCAAAATTAGCACTGTTGATTGATTTCATGGGTAGAGACCATTTTAAAACTGAGAGCTACTTCTTGGGTGTTGATCGATGTGAAGGGCTACCAGTTGGAGCCACACTTCTTAAACTCAATCACCGTCAGCCCAGGTAAAATGAATGTACTTTTTGGCTTCTATATCTGTCAATGGCAGTGAATGAGTTAAATTACACATTTGATCCAATTCTTCAAGGATAAATTATTGCCTCATCCTTGTTTGCCTGACATCTTGTCGCCGTGAATGCTATGGTATGGTCTTGCGATAGAATACATAACTTTTATCTGTATTACTTTTTTAATTATTCTTTTTAAATATTGGAATTCCAAATTGCACCTAATGAAAGTGTGCTATGTGAAAAAATGGTCATATACAATAAGTGACTTTTTTTTTTTTTTTTTTTAGTTAGCTACACATACCTTGTATTTTTAGAAATGGTCCCCGTTGATTCTGGGGCTTGGGGTTCCCTGGTGCTCACAAGCACCATTTTTGGTTATCCCTGAGCTGTTGTTCATATTCACAAAGCAGATGTATTAATTTTTTAATATCACAGATCCTTGGTTGCCATTTTTTTATATTCACAGAACATCTACAAGCTAATTTACTTTCATACTCAACCCTTTTATTCACATGGCATCACCTTCAGCTAGTGATGGCCAAAGGAAGCTTCATGAAGCTCCTCTAGATGTAATTCTTGGTTGAAAAATGCAGTGTAAATTTAATACATTTCCATTACACTAGCCTTTACCTTTAGACCGAACGTGCCATCTAGTGGAGGAAAAAATATCACAAATGCTTCATGAAGCTTTATTTTCCCATTATGCCCATTTGAATTTGACTTAGTTATTTTAGCTTTTCCAAGTTAGCCCAAAGTTAACATGTTCTCCCAGTGTTTACGTGGGTTTTCGCCGATGTTCCAAAAACCTGCATGCTAGCCTAATAGAATACTCTGAATTGTCCACAGGTGTCAAAATGAGAATGAACGGTTATTTGTCAGTATATGTCTTGACTGGCAACCACTCCAAGGTTTTCCCATCTTCTTTCCCCGAAGTCATCTTAAATATGCTTCAATTACCAGCAACCTTAGTACGTTTGTTTGTATTATGAGATTATAAAATAGCAAATAAATACTACTTTACAAAACACTGAGATCCCTACGAACAATATTCAAGGAAAAAACACTTTTTAGTGCCACCCTTGACAATTTTGTTCGTGACATAAAACACGCACGAACTGCTCTGAGCAGAGAGTGCTGATGTACCACTCGTCTCAAATGCATCCCGTGGCGAAAACAGTGACGCAGCCAAAGAAATGGCAGAAGTGGGGTGACGGTAATTACGAGTGGCAGCAGAACACATTTGCTGCCTGCTTAGCTCGTTCCGTGTTAAGACCTGACTCTGATTCGAGACCTGGCAACTCCAACAGAGCAAACCAGTCATTACCTCACTGCTTTTAAACAGCTCCGAATTCCTCTCCAAGCAAATCCAATTTACCCACAAACATTGATTCTAAGATCACATTTCTCTAAAATAGCTGACCTCTATATTTTCACAATGAATCTAAAACATAGCATGGCTAAGCAGCTGTCTTTCATTGTCTTACACTTTTTCAGTCTGTTACATTTTCTTTAGTAATTATTTGGAATTATTTGGCAGACTCAATGCAACATACTCTTTATTCATATTCAAGCATTTCTAAGTGAGAAGGACGCTATATTTTAATGTTATGTGATGCTATTGAATTGCATCTCGTTAGTGTCGACTGACTCAACATCCACAAAATTATAAAAGTAATGACATGTTGCTCCTGTCATGATCTGTTTTGGTTAAGTATTCAGTTTTAAGTTTTCCTTGTGTTCCTTTGTGTGCCTCGTTATTTTATTGAGTACACTTGTGCTTGTCATGCCGGTGCCTCGTGTCATCCAATCAACTCCCTCCAATCCTTTGTGCCTTGTCCACGTGTTCCTCATTGTCACGTCAATTTGTTTGTATTTAGTTCCCTGTTTCTTTTCAATCCCAGTCGGTTCATTGTCAGCGTCAGTTATCCTCTGTCCTTCGCCCATGCTACGTCTTTTTGCTTTTGTCAAGTCTTCCTTGTGTTTGTTTTGTTACTTTGAGTCTTGTTTGTAACTTTTGCGTAAATTTTTGAATATCCCAGTTACTTGTTTGCCATTTTGTTTTCTTTAAATTAAATCAAGAGCAACCCACAATCCTGCTTCCCTGCGTTTGGGTCCTACTCCAAGATAATTCGTGATAACAACAACTAGCAAAAAACTTACATTAACTTAATCAGAGTTGGTAGCGGTGTCATTAAAAAAAAAATGTACAAGTCACCAAAACACATCTACAACTGGCATCAAAGTATGGAAAACAACAGCTTACAGCTTTATATTCTATACTATAGCTTTAAATCAGGCGTGGGCAAACTACGGCCCGGGGCCCACATGTGGCCCGTTGTACGTTTTGATCCGGCCCGCCAAACTTAAAAATAATTAAATTAATAAACCTTGTTAATGTTTTATTTTCTAAATACTGTGGTGTGTCAAACGCAGATATTTTGTTGTAATGCTTTTGTTCATTGTCATTTAAAATAAAATGTATTTTTTTTCTCCGATCAGGTGAGGTTACCAAAACACTCCATCCATCTGCTCCTGGTCCGACTGCTCTATCAAATTTTAGAACTCATTGCGGCCCACCAATGAAAAGATTTTCCCACCCCTGCTCTATATGTACATTATATATATTTATATACTCTTACTAAAGTACTATATTTACTTGGAGTTTTACTTTTTATCAGTGGTGGGCCGTCAAGGCCTTCGCAAGGCCTAAATAATCAAGAAATAATTATCATATTCTTCCCAATGATGTCATACTATATCCTAGTGTTGAAATTTTAATGAGAGTTTTTATCCAATCAGAATTCTGCTAGCTTGTGTTGCCAGGCAGATTTCACAATACCAGCACGTAGCACGTACTATTCGTCAGAGGCCTTCAGATACAATCGTGCAGGCATCTGTTCTGTCAAAGACGATGAGCTTTCAGATTTGATAGACAGTTGCGATAGCCAATCAAATCACAAATTGGTTACAGTGAGCCTTCTCGTTGGCCTTGCGCATACACGCATTGCGGAGTTACGTTCTGGGATGACCAGAACAAGTTAAATCATTTAACTTGATATTGTTTAATATAATGTCCATAAATGGGGACTTCTTCAGAATAATTCAAGTTTTTGCAAGGAAAGGAAGGGTAATATCAAGCTCCATAGCTTTTAGCTTAGCTTCTGTCAAGTGCTAAATCGTCTTTGTTTAGTCCAAGTGGACATTCGACAATGCGGCTCTGCATTGCCGGTTAAACAATTTTAAATCAAAACGTCTGCCTGCCTAGCTGGCTTAGTTATTAACAAGAACATGCTTGTCCCCATGTAGTTACAGAAGCATGACAACCTCTGTTACGGGATTAAAAAGATCTCATTTTACTTGGACTTTTATCATCAATTGTAGCAGACAGTAGAGGAGACACACAGCAGCACATTCTCCCACCCAAACATTTATACGTGACACTCCACAGCGACTCCGTAGTTTGACATAGGACTTAAGTGGAATTTTTGGGGGCTCAAAATTACTTTTTTTTTTTTTTTGACACGGTAACAGAGAAACTAGAAATGTTAAAAAATATATGTACATGATGTGGCTCTGGAGTGTATGGTGTCACATTATCTGCAAAACACCCGATGTTCTTCAAGGCAGAAAGACAGGAGAGTGTTTTTCCAAACTCACGGCCACAGATGAATCTAGTCTGCGTACGCTCACTAGATCATAAAAACTCTGCGAATATAGACTGTTGGAGAAACATTTAGATAATCCATCCTCTCAAATATTCATAACATCAACCGACTGCACATTGAGTTTCATATATCCAGATAGTTCCAAATAAAAACGATGAGCCCTTTCGCTCTATTTGTTTTAGAGGAAACGCTGATGCAATTCTAGGAGTCAATAGAGCGATATCAGTTTAATAGGAATGACTGTTTTCTTTCAATTTTGAGATGGTTGTTCGTAAAAAGTTGGACTTTGAAAATAGATAAATAAATAAAATGCAAAAAATAGATGACGAGGAGGACAAATGTGTTTGGTTCAATGGCAGTGGCTGGCCGTGCATTTCACACGTAGGCCTTCAGTGACGTCCTACTTAGTCCGACTTGAATAAATCCCCCTCATATTACATCAATTATGACACTACAGCTGGAGAAATAATATACAGAAAGACACTTACACACTACTGAGTGTTGGACGACCTAGCTTTTCTTATAAGGTCCGTCTTGAAAATGGCCTTGCAAGTGTATCTGCAATTAAATCCACACTTTTCCCTCCTTCGGCCATTGTGGTTTAAAAAAAAAAAAAGCAATAATACATTTTACATTTTCGAACGGTCGCCAGTTGCGACTTTTGCGTGTGTTGATTCCACATAGTGCCGCCCCCACACGAATGACAATCCAATCACAAAACGCGTTCATTGCCTTCAACGGAAGGCCAGCGATAAGGCTCACTGTAACCAACTCGACTTATTGGCTATCGCAACTGTCAATTAACTCTGAAAGCTCATTGGCTTTGACAGAACAGATGCCCGTACGATTGTATCTGAAGGCCTCGGACGAATAGAGCGTGCTACTGATATTGTGAAATCTGCCTGGCAACACGAGACAGGTGAATTCTTATTGGATAAAAACTCTCACTAAAAATACTACACTAGGATATAATATGACATCAATGTGAAGAATATGATCATGATTTCTTGATTATGTTAGGCCAGCAGAGACAGCCTTGAAGGCCTTGACTGCCCACCACTGTTCAATGGACAGTACTCAAAACTCCTGTAACAGAAGAAAATGTCTACTGGTTCTGATTGCAGTCTTATGCAAACTATAGACTGGACCCAAACAGGAATTCAACAGCTTTTGCTTGGGGACGAAGGAGAGGTGGAAATTGGGTTCACAAGCAAAAAGATAAGAGGAAAGCACAGGGCCGAGAATTGAAAGCAGGGACTTTGAATGTTGGGACTATGACAAGGAAAGTTAGCATGATGGTTGGCATGAGGACGAGGGCAAAAGTTGATATACTGTATTGTGTGACCAAGCTCGACAGGATGCGCATCAACCGACCGCGCTAGAAACGAGCAGGCTAGCAGGACGGTGAACGAGGAAGCTAACGCCTCTTGTTTGCAGCTGTTGAAGATAGCTATTCATCATTGGAATGTATTTTCAACGCCGCATTTATCTCATTTTCTTTATTGTTTTCAAGTGATCTGTTTTGCTGGACGGTGCGGAAGGAGCTAGAGGAAGACCTAAGATAAGTTTGATTTTGTAATTGTAATCATGGGATCCTTAGGAGGACTATTGTGACTGTGAATCCAGATAAACACAAAAAATTACGAATTTTGAAATTAGAAGCCAGTAAAAAAAAAACGTGACCTTTATTTATTTTTTTTAATGTGAAGACAATCAGCATATTTGGTATTTTCGCAAAAAAACATGAAGTCGAGGCACATCATTTGCTTTCGGGCCTTGATTTTGACACCTGCGCCCTAATGAGACAAGGAAAGAAAAAAAAATAAGAAAAAGTGTGTAAGGGATCAGCAAAATAATCATAACAAAGGAGGACTTGCCTCGTGTTCAATGAGCTTTTCTCTCATTGAAAAATAAACAAACCATTCTGGCGTGCAAGTGTCTTATCTCCTTTGTTGTTCCCGTTGCGATTTGTGTTACGCTTCCAAAACAAGCATAGACAACTAAATCGGAATCTGACGGTCTTAGGAGGCAGCACCTAAATAAGTATGTGAGTCTA
The DNA here is from genome assembly GCF_059441095.1 of Idiotropiscis lumnitzeri. Taxonomy (NCBI): domain Eukaryota; kingdom Metazoa; phylum Chordata; class Actinopteri; order Syngnathiformes; family Syngnathidae; genus Idiotropiscis; species Idiotropiscis lumnitzeri. Next base: position 3,492,356 of record NC_142410.1, read on the forward strand.
GAGGTGGCAGGACTTTGGCCAGGGATTGGTTGGGGAGGAAGACAAAGGAGAAGATTTAGATGTGCTGAGACAATGGCAGGGAGGACAAGACAGTGATCAGATGAATTTGCTTTGAAATGAGGCGAGATTTATCCCCATATAACACATGATGAGAAATGCAGATGATATTTAGAGATATGCCCGTTTTATTGATTGGAACTATATTATATTAGATTTGTAAGCACGTACTCTACATTCCAAAGACAGGAATAGGCCTACTCATTTTTAGTCCCTCTGTGAATTCTCATCAGATGTTCAGTCCTGCCGAGTTGGTCCGAATCAGCCATACGGCATCAAGAATGGACTTTCTGGTACCCCGTCAAACTCAGTTGCTGCACACCTGAGACACAGCCAAATGAATAACAAAATAAAACAGTGCTGTATACTTTTCAGTCCTACAGACCTCTATGACTTGTTTTTATTTCAATTTTTGTTGTTTTTCATTTGACGGATCACCGCACGGTCCGTGTCTGTTATTTTTGTTGTATTTGCTTTATTTGGCTGCGTGACATCTTGTGCGATGACGTGGAAATTATACCCTCGCCGCTGATTGACTGGCTGTCGCAGATGTGGGACAGACTGGGACTAATATACTGACGGTAACTTAGTGACGGACATATATGCCCACACACACGCACACATTTTTATATACATATATATATATATGTGTATATATATACACAGTCAAATATTTTCAAGTATCTGTTAGCTTCCCAAAAATAGTAGTTGAAAAAATGTAATTAATAGCAATTAATTATGGAATTTTTTCAATTCGTGAGAGAGAGAGATATCTGATGAATAACATTACATTAATAACAATAAAAAACAACTAGAGCTCTTTAAAGGAATTTGTACTTCAAGTAGTAGGTATAGATGATCCTCTAGCGGTCTAACATACAAAAGGCCCCTCATTTAAAGACCCCCCCCCATGTTTACAGAATCACTGAGTGGTGATCCGCAACGAAACCTGCATCGTCAGTTGAGTGCTGCACACTCCTCAGCAGGAAATAAACACCAATGTCAGGGTGAACCCTCCTGAACTCTAATAGGCTGCTAATTGGCGAATGAGTCTGACCTGTACACTTTAATGCTCACATGAAAACATACACAATCATACATAAGTCCTGGCACAGAGCTGGGAAGGTTTTTTGGGACTCTCATTTTAACGCAAGAACAAATGCTGCAAATTATCTAAAATATCAAGTATATTTTAGGAGTTGAACCTCAATAATGTCACATTTTAGATAAAAATGCAATTTTATTGTTGATACTTCGAACTGACTCGATGTTCAAGAATATTCTAATTCTAATGGACAGCATGAACAAATATTTTAAATGTGTCATTAAGTTCATAACCGGTTTAAGACTTAAAAGTAATCCGAGTTGACATAATCCTGGCACCAAACATTTAAACATTCAGTGCCTGTGACATTTAAAACTCTCCTTGACATTTTATGTGATTCTGAGAATTCTGCCAAGAATCCCAAACCAGTTTAAGTGCGAGGAAATATTAAGAGATTTACTTTTCTGATACTGTAAAGAGATTAGTTAATTATTTTGTTCATTAGATACAACACCACAGAAATAAACACGGCAGATATACAACAGAAAATGTTTACTCTTCGATACATTTCAAAGCCTCCTTTGGGTACGGAGTGTTTAAACAGCTTTATAACTTGAACGTATCTGGCTCTGATGGAAGCGATTGGAAGCCAAATTTCTAAAGAGCAACTCCGTGTGATGGAATGTTGTGTATAACACTTCAGGGTCGGGATCCCTATGAAGCGGAGCAGTGAGTAAGAAACAGTTTGCTGGTTACTATGTTAAACGCATCAAGGGGGGGGGAATATTGTAAGACACTTGCACAGTTGGAAAAGATACAGCTCGACTAGAATCCATTCCAAGAGGCTTACCGTGTTAAAAGATTTTACTGTACATCTATCTGGTCCTCAGTTACTGCTTCAGTTTTTCAAATTTAAATGTAGATTGGAATGCGTCAATCCAAGCTATAAACACAAAACATTACAATAAAAACAGTAAATGCAGCAGCAACTGAGTGTCAGCATAAAAACACTCGCTGGGTGTTTCGACGGACTGAGGCAGATTTCTATTACACATGACAATTTGGGGACAGAAAGTACACTCAATTTTAGACCGGGCGAAATCAGGTCTAAATTGCGGTGCATGTGTTGAAACGTGACTTTGCTCGATTAGATTCTGGAGCAGGCAGACAAATTTTGAGCTCTGCTGATAAAAATTCATAAATTCACAAATATGACATCAGAGTACATCAAACCTTCTGGAGTGGAGGGAAAAAACTGACTTCAAGAAAACTGGACATTATGATGAAAGGCTGGCCATCTTGCTTGTTTCAAGAATTTATTGTTTTATTTATTTGATACTTCCAGAGCGGCATGCAGTCGCACTGCAACTATCTTAGAGGTTCAGACCGGCAAAGAATAGAGGATGGATTTTATGATCTTTCAATAATCAATTATTGTTTTATGTTTATTATTTGACTGCTCGAGTTAAAGAGTTCAGCCGGTATGATGTATTTCATTTTATTTTTAAATGCTTTTTTGATGTTCGTAGATGCTCGTAATGATATGGTAGTGGAGAGATTTGCCGTTGACTCCAGTGAAGGCCTATGTCCAAAATACAATCTTCATTTTAACAAAATGCTCAAACAGCACAAACAGACCCAAGTCAAATCAAAGACCAGCCAGGGGTAACAAGAACAAAAACATGAGGTAGAAACTACCAAAATAAAAGCAGTGACACACTAAAGCAAAAACAATGTGTCTTCTCACTCGCCCACATGGATACAATCTCCACCTGGCATTGCGCTAAAACACTTGGTAACTCTAGGACGAAAATACACCAACAGAGCTTTTAATGAGTCTTCTCAGAACTTCTGGTGGATAAGCTTTTACTTTGTAGTCACGGCTTTCTTTTGGGTTATCTTGGTGGAAAATCATGAAACTATGTAATATGTTAAAAAAGTCGGTTTCACCTCCAAATGTGTAAATGTAAGACAAGTCTCCAGTTCGGTCAATCACTCTGTCAACCAAAACCAGCCATGCTATCCAATACAACACATAAGTTCCTCTACCAGATCATGTATCAGCTATTTATGACTCCTCTACCCAAGTGCTCCATCCATCCACCCATCCGACAAAACCCATCCAACCATCTGCCGTATCTGTCCACTCTCATCCACCTTATAACAAATAGTCATTAGTCCTCATTTCTCTCTTTCCAGTGCTATTGCTGTCCCTCCGTTCCTGTGGCAAAACGTGACATTTATGTTTTGACCAAGTAAATCACAGACTGCCGCCTGGGTAATCCCAGATTTCCTATGGTCCGACTCTGAGCTTAGCAAAGGGCTTGACTAACAGCTTTCTTTTCAAATGATTGCTTTGCTACACTACTTCAGAAGGAGGCAGCAGGCATGAAATTCAATTATGGAGCACACGCTCCAGAGCCTCTTCTGCTTTAATCCCTCGTTTGCCCTGAAAGATTCTCAACCTCTTTCAACCAAGTTCTCTCTCACTCTCGTCTCGCTCTCGCCTAGTGTTATCCTTCTACATGCCCCGAACATCTTGTATTTTCTCCCATGCAATATCTGGCTTTGAACTCGAGAATCCACCCGTCCTTTGGGTTTTATATTGACACATTCTTGCACTTCTACACATTCTGCCATTCCTGACCTCTGGATAGTACAGTAGATCCCTTTCACCCACGATGAACTTTCGAAAACACAACTCTTAACGAGCTGTTTGATTACAGTTTGGACCACTGCGATACAGTATATGACAAAAACAAACTTTTCGTTTCAAAGTTGAATCATAACCCTTGAACCGACGGCGTTCTAGCAACTTTGTCATGTCTCTAGATCCACGAGTCTGTGGGAGAAATGAAGGGTTTTAAGGTGGGTCAGTGCCAGGCTCTGTTTGGTCTGGACCACCAAGAAATGCAGGGAAGTTTCCCTGCTCTGGATACTAGCCTGGGAAATCTAACATCCCCTATTCCTCTCCCATCCCCAGACCCTCTTGAGTATAAGATAGACAGAAGGGGGGTCTAATAATGTCATTTCCCCATACTCAAAATACCTCCACTTAACTATATTGACAAAAATCTTCTCATGCATCATTTTACGTCTTTGTCTGGGACTCGAATTCGACCTTCTTCTACTGACTCTTTGACTTTCTACTTGTGCCTTGGGCTTTACTTCTAGCATTTGCATGATGGGGTGTTTATGTGTGAGACTCAGAGAGGTCGACTGGAAGCGGCAGTTGCGGTCTGGCCTGTGGTCAGACACTCATTGGCAAGAGGTAATGACATAATAGCAAGATTTGTACTTGCAACAAATTGTTAGATGTGATCTTCTGGTGTCGTTTGCAACAACTAAAGCAACAACATAGTTCCCGTAATATCAAACTCAATTCCAAAGGATTTCTCGAATATAGTCACTGAGAAAATAGTTGGATGACACGCTTCCTGGAGTCAGTTGACTTAATCTGAAATGTGCGTAAAAAGTTGAGACATGTAAGACTTGATAAGAGGCATGACTGCTCTTTTATCAGAGTTGCTAGCACAGCCAGTTGATTGTATGGGAAATCCATGCTTTCTGCGAGAAGACATAGTTAATGGTGTCAGAAAGGCCAAGAGGCTTGGGACTCACAAATCACATCCGCCAGTATGAGCCTTTTCAATCCAACATGATGCGCAATGGCTCCATGTGAACTTTCACACTGTCTGTTTACATGGCCCTTCAAGTTTCGGGCTCTTCCAATTATTATGTTTTTGATTCTGTGACAGCCAGATTTTTTTTTTAAGCTTAGCAGTTGATGGCAAGACATGGGACTCCCAGGGGTTGCAGGCGGGGGGGTTGTAGTACAATGGATAGAAATCGTTTTCCAGACCACAGGGAAAGCCCCTGTAAATTGTGGTACGCCGGTCACAGTCTTGTTGATGGTCTTACAGCTGTACTAGTTGTGCTTGTTTGTACGGATGACGTTACGTGATGGGCCTTTTTGGCAACACTATTCAAAATTCTTTGTTTGAGTTTGTTTGTAGACTTGCAGATGGGAAACAAGATGTGTTCATGTTCTCGAGAAGTCCTGGGGGAACAAAAGACTAAGGGGGGGAGATTTTGCTAAAAGGCCATGTCGACTTGGCAGGACTGGAGCAAAAGCATGCCCAAAATGCCACTATAATTCTTCGAATGTGTTTTGACCTTGCCATTAGTAACGTGAGGTCATAGTAACACATGTTGCCAATATCTCGGACGGACAGCTTGCAGTGAACTAGTGTTGTATTTTAGAGGAAAATGGTACCAGGTCTAGGAGGTTCTGCCCAGGAGGCTGGTCGTCATGCAAAGACATCGAGAGTGCAATAAAGGTGCAGCGAGGTCATAAACACTACGGAAATATATATCACATTTTGATAAAATGTACGGAATTTTGAGCACTCACTGAGATCCATCCATCCATTTTCTGTACTGCCCAGGAGGCTGGTCGTCAGCACCATGCGAAGACACAGAGAGTGCATACAGGTGCAGCGAGGTCATAGACACTACTGAAATATATATCACATTTTCATAAAATGTCCAGAATTTTTAGCACTCACTGAGATCCATCCATCCATTTTCTGTACCGCTTCTCCTCACAAGGGTTGCAGGAGGTGCTGGAGCCTGATCCCAGCTATCTTCCGTCAGTCTGCGGGGGACACCCCTAATTGGTTTCCAGCCAATCGCAAGGCACAAATAGACGAACAACCAACTGTGCTCACACTCATACCTAGGGGCAATTTAGAGTGTTCAATCAACCTGCCATGCATGTTTTTGAAATGTGGGAGGAAACCGGAGTACCTGGAAGAAACCCACACAGGCACAGAGAGAACACACTGGGGCCGGAGCCGGAATCCAACCCACAACCTCTGTATTGTGAGGCCATCATGCTGCACCCACTGAGATGTATTCATTTTTATTATGTAACCATTTTAAGATCTTGAATCCAATCCTCAGTGGATTTTTGATTATTTTTTTCTTATATTATGGCGTTAAGATGGAATGCTTAATTTATCAATATATAGGATGAGTTAGTTCATTTTAGTTTATAATCAATGTATAATCATAAAATCAATAACAAGGTAAGCCCTGTCAGATGAGATAAATCTACGAGTGATGTCACTAGGTTTCATGATCAAACAATGACTCGATTGTTTCTTTAGCCTTCTAGCTACGCGGCTACTTAGTAGCGGCTAAACTGCTAATGACCCATGAGCAGCCTGTGTGAACTCCTCTCAAATTGTTATGTTTTCCACGTCATCCCTTGGGTGATATTGTTCAGATGATTGCGACCGTTTTCCAAAGTAGCAAAAGTTCTGTTCACGTCAGGGTTCGTTCAGTCGCATATGTTTGCTAAACATTTGCCAGACGTTCGCCAACAGCTTTTTTGTGATTGTGAGAATGTGCTCAAAATTCACTTAGACAAGGAAGGAGCAGGCGTACTTTCACATTTTTCTATCTTGCCAACAATCGGAAACGTTCGCCTATCAGTAAGATTGGGGCTTACCAAGGGGTGATATTTGTGCCACAAGAAACTGAATCTGAATATGACCGATTTGGGATGTGAAATGCTTAACTTGAATATTTGCATTGAAAACTGAATTATTGAATTGAAAACTGAATTATTGAATTACATAAATTGTGTAGTTATGTTAAATTTTAATCAGAATTTAAATAATAATTTAAATGAACTAGGATAAACTTGAAAATGAATTTAAGACTTTAAAAATTGAAGACTTTTAATTCCTAAAAAAAAGTTCACCTCACTAAAAATATACAAAGTTAAGCAATTCACAATCAAATCGATGATATTCATATTCAGTTTCTAGTGGCACAAATATCAGCCCATACTTTTTGGAAACTGAGCATTCAGACTTTCCTTATCTCAAGGTCAATTAGAGTTTTCACCTAAACGGCTTGCGAGCATATCCCTCTGGACGCCCTGGGAATCTATAACGATACGGTAAGTGGCTTGAATTTGTTCGTAGAATTATACAGTATATCAATGACATAATGAGAAAAAAATCAAATAGTCTGCATCTTAGTCAGTTTAGTGACGTAAAATATTCGGCGCAACCACTGTGGCCTTTTTCTATGAATTATAAGATGGGGGAAGTTTTCAGTTCAAATAGCGGCCCTTGTGAATGTGATGTGATGTGGCTATAGCTCCAGTCATGACAGAATGTGTGGGAAACACAAAAAGGGGCAGTCAGTGTCACATGTTGTCCTGCTCACAAAGATTTCTATAGATTTCTATTGTTATTAAACCAAGACGGAAATAAACTGCTTTCATTAGACTGTGAAAACATTGATCTGTTTAATTTATAAAATATTTACATTCGACTCAGAAACTTACAGTATTGCACCTGTTAACAAACCACTTTCATTATTTGAAAGTTCAACATAAGGAGAAATGTCTGGAAATAGCTTTCCCATGAGTCTCTGGTCAAAAATAAAATAAAGGGGGCTGGCAGAAGCCGCCCACCACACTGGTGCGACCCTATCATGGGAACCATGCACAACTGTCTGCAGATATTCTAGCGGAACACTTAAAACAGCCATCCCCGAATTCCCCTTATTTAAATCACTGGAATACAAATTCTCATTTATCTTTAGCATGCTATACACTGGAAGTTACTCCTGGTAAGCGCGTGTCTGCATGACTGCCAGGCTTATCCTCAGCTCTGACACGTGTAGCTTTAAATGACTTCTTGACTTGTCTTCAACATGGTGCGCGAGCAGAGTAATAAGCTCATGGCATTAAAAGTGTGAGAGTGAAAGAGCCATTAAGACCCGCAAACAAAAAGAAAAGGGCATGCTAGCCAGCACACACATGCTAACGTAGCATTCGTCAAAGAAAAATATTGACGCGCAGCGAAAAGACCATTTATTAAAAGAAAACAACGTACAGGGTTGACGTATCTCTGAACGGCCAAGAAAATTGTTTATCCACCAGAGAAGAAGAAAAGTGAGGATTCCAGTTTAAATGATTCCGGTTGTAGATTCAGTTGAATAAGAAGACACCAAACATCAGTGCTTACCTTTCCTTAATTCATTCTCAGACGGTACTCTATTTTTGGGACTTGACTTGGCCAGATAACCCATTTTCCACTGTAAGATTTTTTTTTTTAAATAATCCTCCTTTTAACAACGCTGTTTTTCTGGTGTGATAAAGCAAAGTGAGCACATGCTATCTGCATTCTTCTGTGGTTGAATGGCTTTGTCGGGATGAGTAATATAGTTTGATGCCTCCTCGTGTCACATTGAGGTTGTTTACACGAGGGACAGCGCAGAGATCCCAGAACAAGACAACACACGTGCACGTCTTACCCAAAAAGAAAAGAACTCCGTGGGTGGGCAAGCATTTCTTCCACTAATGCATCAAAATCATGAAGCGACCTTAGATGCATAAGATGCGTAAAATGAATTAGTGTTAAAAAAAAAGTCAATTTCATCGCAAGGATCCACTCCTCCTTTTCAACCCCTATCCTTAAAATAGCAATACAGTCAAAACAAAAGGGTCACAGATGAAAAGGCCTTCCTCTTTAATGGCATCCGGGGAGTTTCGGGGGATTGTAGGGTGCACGCTAAAGGTCTGGAGGTTAGAAGTGGTTCATTGATCTAAGGGGCCATGAAACAGGACCGTAGAAAGAGTCTTCACTGCACTGTGCGGTCCAATTTTGGGAAATAAAAACACACATTGTCCTTTGTTGCAATAAAATTAAAATTAAACAAGAATTATGTTGTTGTAATGTGAGAAAAAAGTGCAATTTTACCTTTAAGAAAGAAAAAAAAAAATGACAAAAACATTTTTTTTTTCCAAGTGAGATTTTTATTTTAAAAGCACATAGAATGCTGAGGATGTACTTTGTAGATTTAGGTTTTTGTGCATTTGTAACAGAATTGGCTTATTGCCATTCAATATATGACGTAAATTAGCTGACAGCAACAAATGAATTAGTTTGAATTACAAGGTGTATAGAAACAAAAATAAAATATAAAACCATTAAATAATAATTTATGACATCAGGGTTTTGGCGGCCGATCATCAGTGAGTAAAAAAAAAAAAGATACTCGATCACTGATTACTGTGCTAAACAAAATGACCATGGAGTGAAAGAATTTCTTTATTATTCATAAATATAAACAGCATAAAAGTCTGCATTATTGAATAGTGAGTGAAACAACACTACCAAACGCAAATGGAGAAAATTTTGACTATGTTAATTAAGAACTTTGTGTCAACTAGACCAGGCTACATTCCCCTAACGATTCATTGGATCTGATTTTTTTGGTTAATGGTTTCACACCTGACCAAATAAATCACACTGAGGAGGAGTATGAACTCTAATTAAAATGGGACAAAGGATGCCGGTGTAAAGGCACTCTCAGTCTACTTCTTGAACCACACCAGCAGTCCGATGATAGTATTCATACGTAGATTGCTCAATCATCCCCTCCATCTAGCACAGGGGTGAGGAAACTTTTTGATTGGCGGGCCACAATGGGTTCTAAAATTTGACAGGGGGGCCGGGCCAGGAGCAGATGGATGGAATGTTTTGGTAACCTCACTTCCTCTGAGAAAAAAAATACATATAATTTGAAATGAAAATGAACAAAATAATTACAATATATCTGTCTTTGAAAAAACACATTATTTAGAAAATAAAACATTAACAAGGTTTATTTATTCATTTTTTTTTCAATTTCAGCATGCCGGATTAAAACGTTTAACGGGCCGGGCCGCATGTGGCCCCCGAGCCATATTTTGCCCACGCCTGATTCTAGCACAACACAAAACGATGCTAAGCACAAGGATTATAGCAAGCATGGCATGTTGTGTAACTCCAAGAAGTAACCTCTACGGTCACCTTTGATCCGAAGGAAGTCAGTTGCCAGTAAAGGGTATTAACCTCTCTGAGGTCATGAAATAATGCTGGCATGAGAGCCCATCAGTGAAAAGCTTACAAATCTTTATGAGATAAGATTCGTAATGTCAGATGACTTTTTCGTTTTGGGTGTCAGTGCGGGCGGGGAGTTGTCGTACAGCATGTTTTCCTCACTTTATTTGCAACACATGCTTCCAGGAGCCAACCAGATGACCTCAAGCACAAAAACCAGAGGGATGCTTAAGTGACACTGGTTTGACATTGCAGGCGATTTGGAAATACGCCCACACTCCAGAAGCATGACAGTAAAAAAAGACACCATTAGCTACTCTATGACAGCTTTGTAATAAATGTCACAAGTACAAACTCAGTCTCAGGCAGACACTAGACACAACGTCAGCAGCTAGCGTGCACAGAGGGCCTGCAAAATGACTTTGAGGATTCAAAGTAAACAAAGCAGCTCCTGCCGATTGATATGTTTCATGTTGAAGGGGTGGAGGGATTTTACTGGATGGAAACAATCACGTTGTCTCTTTCAACAAGTATTGGTGTTGTTTGAAATTTGGATGTCATATTTATGTGTATATATATGTTAGTGCTGTCAAGCGATGACATTTTTTAACCAATTAATCGCAAAAAGAAATCCGTAATTAATTGCGATTAATCACATTTTTTCTACTATTTTCTGTGAGGCTTTTAACAAGTATTTACTTGAATAATGCATTGTAATTAATGCAAAATCACCAAATATGAAGTGTGTGATCCTTCAATGCAATCTAAACTGAGTCATCTTTACAGGATTTTTTTTTTTTTTAGGAAACGATTCTCAAAACTTATCCAGTACATTTAGTTGTAAGCACCACACTCCAGCAGTGTTGCTTTGCATGGCTCAGTGGTTACTTAAGCACGGTGTTTTGTTCAGAGATTATGTGCTATAGATGTACAGCTAATTTAGAATTTGGCTTTCCAAGTTATGCAAATTAATATTTGAAAAAAATACAATTGAGTTAACTGAGTTAAAATATTTAATTGCATTAATTAAAAAAAAAGAAATCTTGAGTTAACGCTTTAATTTTGACGGCCCTAATATATATATATATATATATATTAGGGCCGTCAAAATTAAAGCGTTAACTCATATATATATATTATATATATATATATTAGTGATGTCAAGCGATTATTTTTAAACTAATTAATTGCAAAAAAATCCGTAATTAATTGCAATTAATCACATTTTTCAACTACTATTTTTTGTTGTTTGTTGTTTTTCGCTTGTAATACATATTTACTTGAAGTATTGTAATTAATCACCAAATATGAAGTATGTTTTAATTCAAAGACTGTTCTAATAGCTTTCTTTGATCCTTGAAAATGATCTAAATGGAGTCATCTATGCGGATATTTTTCTTCAAAACAATACTCCAAGCTTATACCGTACATTTAGTTCTGCCTACAACCACCACACTCCAGCAGTGTTGGTTTGCAAGGCCCAGTGGTAACATGAGCAACGTGTTTCGTTCTGAAATGATGTGCTAAAGATGTACACCTATTATGGTCCAGTATGTGGATTTGGCTTTGCAATGAATGCTAATTATTTTTTAAGTCAATAAAACTGAGTTAAAATGGAATTTTTATAATTGAAGTTAAGTGAATTGAATTGGAACTAATTTGCTATGGAAAATATGAGTAATAGTCTATTTACTAATTTTGTTTTTTTTTAGCTCCTGATTTAACTTAGTAAATAAAAAAATATGTGTGGGGTTGGGAACTAGCACATACCTACAGTGTGCACTGAAAATATTCCTCACAAGGTACTCAATCATATTTAGGGTGACCTGGGGGAGCTCGTGCGGGGTTTGAGGATGGAACCTGCGGACCGGGTTACAAAAAGTGCTGTTCCCGAGTCCAGCTGCTCCACTCCTCTGCTTTAAGGTTAAGGTTAAGGTTCATTTTTAATGCATTACACATTTACCATGTGGGGGCAAACGTAAGAGGCCAAGTGGCCTCCTCCTGGCACGTCCTGCTTATCTCTCTCCGTTTTTAGTGACCAAGCAGCCAAACAGGACATTAAAGGAAGTTAGAAAAAAAACGAAAGACAAATGCAACACATTAAGGAAAGCTATATTCGCTTACAACAAGAATGAAATAGTTTTATTACCTGATATGAAAAAAAAAATCAAAATGAGTTATTAAGAACCATTCAAATCAGGAATGAAACAATACAAGCCTGCATAGCTCGATGCTTGCTCAAAACATCATTCTTTCCCACGTGATAAGAGGACCGCCTTTCCACTGAAATGATGCTGACATGATGTCATGCGAGTTCTCTCAACTACGACATCAACCATTTCATCAGACCAAACAGCCAACAGCAACATCCTCCATTTTTCTCCGCCTATCTCCTCCTTACAAGTTTTGAATATTAGTTTTAAACAGAGAAGAAAGAACGGGTCACTACTCTCAGTGAGTTGTGGATTTTTAAAAATTTTTTTTTTTAAATCCAGCTCATCCTTTCCGCCGTGATTGATAGATTCAGTGCAACATCTGTTTCATGAAACAAACAGCAAGGTTGTAACTCAGTGAAGGAATTCACAGCCTGATCCAGCGCCATTCATCCAGACCAGTGCCCTTTCTGGACACTTTGACTTTGGTCTATTTCAACCCTGTTATTTTGATCTATGTATGCACACTGCTTAATGGATAGATTGCTACGCTGAGGGATTTCAAAGCAGGTGACCTCAAGACCTGTATTGTCAATACAGGCCCATCAGGTAGCGTTCCAAAACATCACAAGTCTTGTAATCTTATTCTGCGACTTAAGCATGTGGAATTCTTGCAGCTTAGACGTAGCATAGCAGCACACTTTTGGAGCGAGGAAGAAACCAACTACAACTACATGACATGCATATGTCTTTTATTGACGGTAGAAAGTAAGATATCAATTAGCATCGTGACCTTACCTATAGGGATGGACTAATGAAGCTTCATGAAGCACTAATGATAATTTTTGACTCCTCTAGATGGCACTCTTGGTTTAAAGATGCAGTGGAAATATTTTACATATCCATTGCTCCAGCCTTTATCTTTAAACATAGAGCACCATCTAGAGGAGTACAAATATCCAAAGTGCTTCATGAAGCTTCACTTTTGCATCACTAGTATCCGTGATGCTGATATACTGCGTTCCCACGACACTGCAAATCAGCTGGTGTTAATTCAACACCTATGGTGTTAATTTTAGTAAGTGTGAATATGCATTCACACTGCCTGGTGTTTAACATTTACAAAAGTGTTAAATGTTCATACCTCAGGTGCTATGCAAAGCGTCATTTGCAGTGGTGTAAAGTATTCTGTTATTACACTCGAGAGCCATGACGACGCATTCACTGCAGCAATGACTCCATCTTCTCCATCCGGAAATCTTTTTATGGGTTTCGCGATTGCTCGGTTAGCTCTACTTGTCTGACTGCATTAAGCCACTTGTAAAATTCAGTGGTACCTTGGACGACTATTTAGCATGGCCGCCTCACAGTTTGGAGGTGCTGGCCTTCCTGTGTGGAGTTTGCATGTTCTCCCCATGCCTGCGTGGGTTTTCTCCGGGTACTCCGGATTCCTCCCACATTCCAAAAACACACATGGCAAGTTGATTGGAAACTTGAAATTATCCTTATGCTGTGATTGTGCATGTCAATAGCGTGTGATGTCACAAATGTGCATTTAAAGACTAAATATTCAATAGGTGTGACCGGTGTGACAAGGATGAATGACTGTATAAAAATGATAAGCATAGTCGTCCCACTTCCAGTAATATCTCTGTCAGTGGTCAATGAATTCCCTTGTCTGTCTTTCTGGTATATTCTACGTTCCCACTACACAGGAAAGCACCTGGTGTTAATTCAACACCTATGGTATTAATTTGAGTAAGTGTGGATATGTATTCACACTACCCGTGTTTGACATTTACAAAAGTGTTCAACAAAATGTAGCAGTGCAGTAATAATGACTCTGTAGAATGTTTACATTAACACTAATGAGTGTTCTTGCCAACACTATACAGTGTGACGAAAAATACCCCATGCATTACTACCTTGAATAAAACACATTACACTGTTATATTTTATTAAATCCATGTCAGAGTCTGAATCCGTCTCACAAGTGATGAGGAAAATGATGCAGTAAATTCCACCCAGTCAACTTGTGGCCGAGCGTGGTTTAAATTTCAAATGGACACCAATAAGAGTTGAATCCCCATTTTAATAATGTGTCAGTGTGACATCTTAGATTACAGAGGCTATTTGATCACTGAATGGTGTTAATGCATCATCAACATTCTGGTTTTAACACTTCAGCCAAACTTTTAACACTGGTACATTTGCACTGAAAATGATAACTCCCGAAAGAGTTAAACTCAAATTGTTCTCGGACAGAACACCTCAGTGTCTGTCTATAGAGCATGTCAATTTTTTTTACTTTACACATGTTTTACTTTTTCTTATTTTTATTGAAGTATTTTTACATTTATTTTTTAACAGGGGTTTGAAGAGAAGTTACTTAGAAGACAAGACAAGAATATACACTCTGCATATAATTGAGCAGTTCGGTTTTAATTGCTTTTATTGATGTACAGTGTCCTTGAGGGTCTTGAAAGGCGCTTGCAAATTGAATGTATTATTATTATTATTATTATTATTATGAGGTTGAGCCTCAAATATTGTGACAATTTGCCCTCTAATCTGACAAACGTTGCACCAATTTAACTTTTGCCATTTTCCATGTGCAAAGTGAGGATGTCAAACATGATTTGTGACTATAGTTATAGCCACAGAAAACTCACACAAACAAACACAATATACAACTGAATGTCAAGCCTAACGACCTTTTATACAGTAATGCGACATCTATTGTCAATGGATTCTCTAAATCATTGAAGGGAAACGGTCCGCATACTGTATATAAGTTCCCCACCATGGTTCACAGCCTAGAAGACAAAAGTGCTGCTCAATTACCAGCCTTAGCTGTGCCACAACCGGCCAACCACGGAGGTGACCACAAAAGAACTTGGTAGCATTCAGCAGGAAATATCACCGCAGCCAATTACCCATGAGCTCATATGTTGCCAAAACATCGTTTTAATCCGAGAGGTCAGCTCACCGAAGGCTGGTGCAGCGTTCAGCATCAACTAAATCAAATGAGTCAGAGGGTGGCAGTCAAAGGGGGAAGTGTTCATTTTGGCAAACATAAACGAATCATAGATTTGACGTGCTGCATGTACCAAGAAACTGTCAATCATTAGAATTTTGATCCCGACACTCTTGTCATGCATGTGTAAATAGGCTGGTAAGTATCGATCTTCTGTTGTGTGCAATTTTACTGATTCAGAGCTCCCAAAAGGAAGCACCATTAATTCATTTTAATTGAATTCACGATTAAAACTGAAAATGGGGCTCGATTTTTAACTGATTTTGTATACATCAAAAGGTGGTCCTTGGGTTATGCGGTACTCCAACTACACCGTTTTGACTTTACAACGCCCGCCATTTTAGGTTCACTCCGCAGGCTAATTTTTTTTGCCAATATGCGATCTGCATTTAATTTTTTTATGACTGTCAGAATTTCTTATAAAAGCGACCCAGGTCAGATTTTTTATGAGGTCCTAGATCGTCTACGTTTTTTTTTGTGACCGCAGTCTGACTGTCCATGTCGCATATATCCGAACGGGACGTCATCATGTGGTCCGTGCAAGCAAGAGAGAGATATTAACTGTTTGAAAGTCCGTGAATGTTAAAATGTTTTGAATAACAGTATCACCTTTGATTTAATCCCAATTTGAGTTTGACTCAAAAAATTTGCTATGATTGTTGTAGCCACGTTA
Source organism: Idiotropiscis lumnitzeri (assembly GCF_059441095.1). NCBI lineage: Eukaryota > Metazoa > Chordata > Actinopteri > Syngnathiformes > Syngnathidae > Idiotropiscis > Idiotropiscis lumnitzeri. The sequence goes on from NC_142410.1 coordinate 3,508,230, forward strand.
ACGGCAATGATGTGACGTCATCTTTAGTGAGTTCTCCATGAAATGAGATCAAACTGCCCAGCCTCATTTCACCCAAAATACTGCATTCTCTCCTCCCGAATCGCTCCTCTGAAGATATGAGATAATAAAAAAAATACACCTGTGGGCCCTACATGCTGAACCACATTTACTTCTCTAAACACTATTGTGCAAGTGACGTTGCCTCTTTTTCTGCACATCCGGGTCACTTTGATTAGGGCGTAATAAAGCGTTAATTCTGATTTATTCTGTAATTCAGATTACATCACCAGGAACGGAACGCGTTCTTATACTGTACTTTATTAAAACCAAACGGATGGAAAGGGAATGGAGTGTGGTTCCCTCAGATGGTGAAATTAGCATCAGCAATCCTGGATTTTAATATTGCCAGCGGGTGTGTTGGCTAAATATTCAATTTTTATTACAAGTTTTTTTTTTTGTCCGTATCTGTGCAAAAAAAATCAACAAATAAAAAAAAAAATTATGGACAAATTATTGTCAACTTTCCAGCTGACTGGTTTGGAAAATCTCTTTCAAAATCCCACAACTACAACGGCGCTAACAAACCACGTAAGTCACTGTTCCCGAATGTTAGAAAAGATACACAAAACATTTAAAATCACACCTTTCAGTCGTGACATTTCTAAAATTACCATTTCCCAGACACACTCTCCAAAAGACTCCTCCATGGCTTTCATCGAACCGATGACACTTGAATCTTACAGAAAACAGTCCCAAGACGCCAGTATGATGTTTTACACGGTTTCATTCCTTGCAATCCTTGCAATGGTTCGTGCGACGGTGAATGATGAGCGCTTACGCGTAAAACCGAATATATACACAAATGAAAGCATAGAAAGTCAGCAGACATACTGCACTTTGCTGTCTGGCGGGGGTGAAAAAAAATGGTAAAAACACCAATTGTGCCACAAATCTCCTTGGAGCCACGTGCGCCGTCATCGTGGAGGTCAACTGGCGAACTAGCAAAGCATGAAGAATGGCAACATTTGTAACCGCCAGACGTCTCACTGTGAACTTGTATTGTGATAAGCCGCTGATCCTCATTATTATATTGGGATGATTCCTGGAAGCTTGACATCACTACTTCCTCTGATGTGCGCGGATCATTTTTCCTTATATGACACTAAGATAATTAACGAATCTGCAACAAATGACTTCATCCTGTGGAATTCTCGGCGGTATTCTTAAAATGTGTACCGTTTCTATGTTGGGACCAGTGTGAACCGGGCACCACCTTTATTGCTTAGAGTCTTGGACCCTAGCACAGGCCTGGGCAAACTACGGCCCGGGGGCCACATGCGGCCCATTAAACGTTATAATCCGGCCCGCTGAACTTGAAAAAAATTAAATGAATAAACCTTGTTAATGTTTTATTTTGTAAATACTGTATTTTTTAAAGACATATATATTATTGTAATGCTTTTCTTTACTTTCGTTTAAAATAAAATGTATTTTTTTTTCTCCGATGAGGTGAGGTTACCAAAACACTCCATCCATCTGCTCCTGATCTGGCCCCTCTGTCAAATTTTATAACCCGTTGTGGCCCGCCAATCCAAAACTTTGCCCAACCCATACCCTAGGACCACCCTTTTGGCCACGGTAGCAGTGATAATCCAAACTGAGCCACCCAAAAAGAACACTTGACATTTTGAAATCGCAGTTTCTGACACAAAGTCAATAGCTGTTTAAATCAGGCCACCGTGTCTACAAACGCAACGCTGTTGATTTGCCGGACAAGCGTACACACAATTGTTTACTTGGACCGAGTCATTGGTTGGGAATGCAAGCTGCTAATATTCTGTTTGTGTGCATGTGTGTGGCCATGTATGTACTTGATGCAATTGGCTGAATCTGGACGTATATACATTGTTACGCTGGCCAAACACTTCTTACATCAAATATTTGTAAGCACTTCAACATCAACTGTGTAAATAGGAATTTGTTGTGTAATTCCAAACGTGTAATTAGTGCACTAATGGGCTTCCTCGCGAAGAAGAAAGCCTGGACACATCTGCACGCTTTGTGAGATCATTACATTCTCCAGCACAGGTTGCGTTACACCAGTCAAAGTCTAATCAGGCAGAGAAAACAAAGAATTTGAGAGCCAATTTAGAAACCAAATGATGAAAGGTCATCAACAGCCAATAAAATGAAAAATAGGATCGGAGTGCCAAAAAGACACTGTTGTCATTGTTGTTTTGTTTTGTTCGATCACAAAGTGATGTGAAGGGCAACGCTGAGCGTTCAGATGAAAGTTGAGGGAATTGGATGAGGATTCCATCTCATGAACTCAATCCCTTTAAGCCTCGTCACAAACTCACAAGGGTATTTGACAGATTCGGCAATGATAGCCTTAAAACCAGTTTGTGCATGAATGTAGAATAAAGTCATTAAGGTTTGGAAAGGCATTACTCAATCTACCAAGTATGTTGGGCTTCTTGAGAGCGTGTTATATATTCAATCTAAAAATCTTGACATGTCGTCTAGACTGTGATGATTTGCAGCTCTCAGCGACGAACAGGATAAAACGCACAAGAAATGGATGGACGGACGGAAATCTAGTTTTAATCTTATTCAAATACTTGAAAGAGCCTTTAAAGGCACTGGGCCTGCGTGAGGTTTGGAACACAGACATCATATAGTATTGGAAAGTTCCCGCATGAGATGCTATTACCTTTCAAATTTCTGGGGTAACTGAAATTCTTGTTCTGGTTGCTATCCAACAACTGACTAGCCATACACAAAGTGGCTGATGGGTGGCGGAATCCTTTGTTTTGTTCAGAAAAATACCCTTCATGTCTATCTATAATTCAATCAAAAAACTGTCTTGTTAGATTTTGATTTTGAATTTAGTTTGTTTACCTTGTGTTCCGTTGAGTGTGTCGGTCTGTTATTGTGTCCACCTGTGCCCATTTTCCCAATCAATTGTGTTACCCAATCAGCTGCTTCCAAATCTTTCTGTCCTGCCCAGGTGTTCCTCGTTGTCTCGTCTTGTTTGTTTGTATTTAGTTCCTTGCTTCCCTTCAGTTGTTGTTTGTTCATTGTCGTTGTCACGTCCAACTGCGGTTTGTTTGTTGTCTTAGTCCGAGTCAATCTGTTTTTGTAAAGTTTGTATAGTTACTTTAATCCACTTGGGCTTTTGTTTCGTTAGGTTTTTTTTGATGGATGCTATTCCAGTTTTGTTTAATTTAAATGAGATCATTCTTAAGTGCAGGTCTGGCTCTCCTTCCTACACCATATGAACCTTGACAAAACCATCTTGATGAGTGTAACTCATGAAGCACTTGTGATCGTTTTGAAAAATAATTATAAAATAATTTGTATAATATAATTTTTTAATAATTATAATTTTGGATCCTCAAGGTGCCACTCTTGGTTTAAGGATGCCATAGAAATGTAATCAATTTCCGTTACAAGAGCCTTTATCCAAACAAAGAGCAACCTCTAGAGCACAGGTGTCAAACTCAAGGCACGGGGGCCAGATCTGGCCCACGACCTAATTTGCTGTGGCCCGCAAAAGGCAAATCATGTGCGTCAACTTCTTGTTTCTAAAATAAATTGAAAAAATTTTGAACAAACAATTACTTACTGGGTTTTTATTTCAAAACTGGCTTTCCATCGATTTTTTTGGGTGTGTATGTGATGACGTAAGGTGATCATACATTTATATGGATTCGCCGCTATAACGGCCCTCTGAGGGAAACCAGAATTACCATGTGGCCCGTCCACAAAAATGAGTTTGACACCTGTGCTCTAGAGAAGTAAAAAATATAATTTTTACTGTCACTACATCTGACATAACGTATCAGTCAAAATAAAAGCAGCGATATTGCAAGAGCTTGTATGGCTGTGAAAGGAATGGCCAGACTGGTGTTTAGTGATGTCACCACTGACAAGATATGAACTAAATAGTGATGTGTAAACATATTTTACAAAACTGATCGAAAATGACACCAAAACCTTCTATGAATCCAACTCATTAACAATGCTAAGAAATATTATAGCTTTTGCTTTAGGTGTTACTCCCTTGCCTAATCCGAAGATCCACAAGCAAGCAGCAACGAAGGTTTGAAGAGAAATGTAGCAAATGTAGATATGAGTCGTACAAAATAAGAAAAAAACAGATGTTTTACATCTGGCACGATTTCTTCCGAACAGAAACACATAAGTTGTTATTCCAATTACTCATGTCTTCCCATGTAATTAGACATCACAGGAAAAGCAGTCTGCTGCATTTCAGCATTGCGAATAATGTACAATTTGTGTGCCAGTACAGTTAACTCGGACTCTAATTGGACACATGTGGCGGGATGTGTTCTAGTAATAATTCATCAGCTGACGATGAATGCACATTGAACAGTAAACTGGGAACATGTGTGCTACAGTATTAAGTTGCTTGAACTGTCATGTAAAAAAAAAAAAAGGTTTTCCACCAAAATTCATCTTAACCATTTTTTTGGGGCAAAAGGTATAAAATTTAGCTCCAGTATAACAAAAAAACAAAAAAAAAGCAATGCTAAGTGCACTTATTTTATAGTGGGATTAGCAAATCTTTAATGTATCTGTGAGCTGCATTTCAGTTTTACGTAACAGTGGAGCGGTTTTAAAGGGAATTATATATTAACCGCCCCAGCTCAGAGTCTGACTTGCCACCACGTCTGGGGAATGATCTGCTACTTTCAAGTCATGGATGGACGACGCTGTCTGAATGCGTGACAAAGTCCAAAGGTAAGCAGAGCTGCTTTGGGTTTTGTTGAATGAACTCCGATCCCTTGTCGATATATTATAAAATAAATTAATTTATTTAA